>NC_064303.1:44724402-45051461 GCF_023373825.1 Bactrocera dorsalis
AAACGAAATAGCAAACGCTCTTTAAATCTATTGTTCTTTTGTTAAGGCACACAACATGAAATTTTTTATTTAAATATTAAATAAATTAAATTATAGAATTTATTGTACATATGTAAATAGTTTTATTTTAACGTATTTTAAATCAGTCATACTCTTCCAAGGGATCATACTCCTCCTCCTCATGTTTGCGTAATTCAAGATTTTTTTTGCTGGATTTTTTGAATTCCTGTGTTAGGTTATTAACCGCGCTGACTAAAGCCTTGTCTGTCTCCCTCCTAATTTTTTGAAATTCGAGGATAGCATCCATTTTGTTAGATATGTCCTGCTTCCATTCTTTGTCGTACTCAAGAAACTTTTTTAGCCGCTCATTTGTTGTTTCTTTTGGCGTAGGTTTTTGAGCGATAGAGGTGTCAAGACGAGGACGTTTCGCAGAAGTTGAAGGGATATCGTCATCGCTTGATATTAAATATTCTTCCTCGAGACCAAATGATAGTCCCGAAACCCCTTCAACACTCTGAGCCATTCCACAAATGCGTACAATGGTTTCCTCCGTTTGGTTCAAGGTATACTTAGAAAATGGTCCTCCACCAGTGGCTCGGGCTTCGATTTTATTCTGCGCCAACTTCTTTTTCACTTCGCTTTGCGATACCGAGAAAATCGGATTCTACGACAGGGCCGAATATTCCTTATTGACCGTTCTTCCCTGTGGCAAGAACTCATGATGCACCACGCCCCTGCAATCGAAGAAAACCGTCAGTTACGATTCGTATGTATTATGTGTTTTCGTATATATTGTTACGAATTTACTGCTTGCTAGTTTACTTTGTTAGGTTCGTATCTCTGGATTGACAAATAAAATCAACACTGTTTAATTTAATTCAACAACTCTTTATTTCACAACTCGTCTACACTATAGCAGTTTACTCTTAGCACTGATTGATTACGTTGGCGCTGCCACGGCTTATATAGCCACGCACTTCTCGCTGATGCCGACGTGTCCTTCTAGAATATCGCGTCTGGAAATTACCAGAACATACGGCGCCAGACGCGAGCAGACAGTCGCGGCGCCCGACTCAGCAATTGTTTAACTAGACAAGCAGACAGTGCGGCGCCAGATGTCTACAACAAGACAAATGCTATTCCATATACCTACAGCTATTGTTCATAATCAGGGATGCATATAGTAATACAAATACAACTTAATACTACTTTTTGTAACAATATAGCTACAGCTATTGTTCATAATCAGGGATGCATATAGTAATACAAATACAACTTAATACTACTTTTGTAACACTGCCCTCCACTAAAGCCTAATCGTCCCGATTAGGCACAAATCCTCTTGAACCAAATGGGGCGAGCCTCTCCAAATGTACTACTTTCATTTTACACCGTGCTTTTCCATTTCTTTGTATGCGGTATACCACGTCATTAAGTCGTTTCATCACCATATAGGGTCCTTCCCAGGCTGTCTGCAGTTTCGGGGACAAGCCTTTCTTTCGAAGTGGATTGTACAACAGGACCAGATCACCTTCTTCAAAACCTTTTGAATTTGCCGCTTGATCGAACCGGTCCTTCATCTTATTGCTCATCAGATGCGTATGCTGTCTTACCATTAGATGCAATTCATTCATTTCTTCCTTTAAGGCAGAACAATAATCTCCATCATTTCTTACAGCTGTAGGATTCGTTCCAAACTTAAGATCAGCAGGGAGTCGCAGATCAGATCCAAAAATAATCTTTGCTGGCGTGTAACCAGTTGTCTCGTGCTTTGCTGAACGATACGCCAGCAGGAACATCTGGATGCACTTGTCCCAATTCCGTTGATCTTTATCAACGATTTTCCGCATATGTTCTTCGAGCGTTCGGTTGAATCTCTCCACCATTCCATCTGATTGTGGATGTAACGCTGTTGTCCGTGTCTTGTGGATGCCCAATAATGTACAGACTTCTTGAAAAAATGGAAGATTCGAAATTCCTGCCTTGATCTGAGTGTAATTCGATGGGCACTCCGAACCTTGTTATCCAATTTTCTACAAACGCTTCGGCTACTGTCTTCGCTTCTTGGTTTGGTAAGGCATATACTTCTGGCCATTTACTGAAATAGTCCATGACAACCAGTAGATATTTGTTTCCGGCCGTACTGGTTGGGAACGGACCTGCAACATCCATTGCGACTCGTTCAAATGGTGATCCCACGTTGTACTGTTGTAGCCTACCGCGACTTTTGGCTTTAGGACCTTTAGCTGCCATGCACTCTACGCAATTACTTATCCATTCTGCTATGGAATCTCGACAACCGATCCAGTAGAACCGTTGTTTAATCTTCTCTATAGTTTTTGTAATTCCAAGGTGCCCTCCACTAGGTCCATTGTGATATTCCTTCAATACTTTCGGGATCATGGACTTCGGTACTATGATCAGCAGACGAGACTGTTTGCCATCTTCGCTTTCCCAGGTACGATGAAGGTATCCATTAACGAGGTTTATGCTGTTCCATTGGGCCCAATATGCTTTTGCAGTTGGACTCTCGCTACTTATTTGTTCCTTTGGTGGTCGTACCCCAAACACTTTTCCCGCGACAGCTGCTTCCTCCCCGGTGGCCGTTCGAAGCTTGCAACCGACTAATGGTTCAACCGTTCCTCTTACCACATCCGGTCGGATGATTGAATGTGTGGCACCAGTATCCAAAGTAAGCGTTGACAGTCGTCCATTTACGATGCCGTTGATAGTAAGATTGTTGTCATGGCGACCTATTTGCGATATCGAGATGGCGGGGCAAATAGTTGTGGGAACCAGCTCACGCCCCTTTGAACTGTTCCGTTTTAGTTTAACGACTTGTGAGATGTGGATGCTCCGTCCTCGTTATCTGTTGGTTGTTTCCGTTTTGATGGGTTTACTTTTATATTGCAATTCCGGGCAAAGTGACCCACTTTTCCACAGTTGAAACATCTGCCTGTTGTATTTACTCGCGGTGCAGCAATTGCCTTCAGAGTCTTCAACATTTCTTCCATCAGCGCCGGTTGTTCCATTTCAACCCTTTGTACTTTGTGTGCTGGTTTACTTAGTAGGGAAGCTGTTTCCTGTGTGAGGGCGTGCGAAACCGTTTCAGCAAACGTTCTTTTTGGCAAGGCATATGTGGCGCGTTTGGTGTCCACATCACGAATTCCATTTATGAAGCTTTGAATTTTTACCCTCTCAATGTAATCCGCAGGTGCATCTGCATTTGCCAAATGAGCCAGTCGTTCGATTTCAGTTGCGAACTCTTGCAATGATTCGTTCATCTTCTGACCCCTATTTTGCAGTTCGATCTGGTATATTTGTTTCCGGTGCTCACTACCATATCGTCTTTCTATCGCACTCATCAATGCCTCATAGTTGTCCCGTTCACAGTCTGGAATAGTCTGAAGGATTTCTGCCGCAGGTCCTTTCAATGATACAAACAAGGATGCCACTTTGTCTGCTGCATTCCAGTTATTGGCCATTGCTGTCTTTTCAAACTGAAGTTTGAAAATTTGAAATGGAATACTTCCATCGAATGTGGGTGCCTTCAGTCTTGGATTATTTGTTGATGGTGCAGGGCCATGCAGTTGCAGTTCTCGCACACGATTACTCAGTTGAAGAAATTCTGATCTTAAATTTTCTTCGTCATTTTTTATTGTGCTTAATTCGTCTTCAAATTTTGAAAATTTCTCTTGCACTTGTGTATTATTTTCTGTAATCTGTTGTACCAAACGCTTTTCTAACTGCGTATTATTTTCAGTCATTTGTTGTGTAAGGCGAGACTCTAACTGTGATGTATTTTCAGCTATTTGCGTTATTTGCTGTGCCAGACGATTTTCTGTTTGCACTGCTTTTTCTGCATTTTCAGCTATTTGCTGTGCCAGACGATTTCCTGTTTGCACTGCATTTTCTGTATTTTCAGCTATTTTCTGTATAGCCACTAACAGCATGTTCATGTCTGCACTTGATGATGTTCGTTGTTCTTCTACTTTTTCTTCTACCTTTGTAGAAGTTTCTGGCCCATCAAAATCGAACTCGTCCACATTAATTCCATCCGCTTCCATTGCTTTACGTAGTCGTGCCTGCAGATCCGCCTTTTGCCCACTTATCGGCAAATTACGCTCCTCCAGTTCCTTTTTTAATTGCTGAATTCTCAATTCTCCGAATTTAACCATCTTGAATTTGGATTATTTGACAATCCCACTTCTGACACCAATTGTTACGAATTTACTGCTTGCTAGTTTACTTTGTTAGGTTCGTATCTCTGGATTGACAAATAAAATCAACACTGTTTAATTTAATTCAACAACTCTTTATTTCACAACTCGTCTACACTATAGCAGTTTACTCTTAGCACTGATTGATTACGTTGGCGCTGCCACGGCTTATATAGCCACGCACTTCTCGCTGATGCCGACGTGTCCTTCTAGAATATCGCGTCTGGAAATTACCAGAACATACGGCTATACGGCGCCAGACGCAAGCAGACAGTCGCGGCGCCCGACTCAGCAATTGTTTAACTAGACAAGCAGACAGTGCGGCGCCAGATGTCTACAACAAGACAAATGCTATTCCATATACCTACAGCTATTGTTCATAATCAGGGATGCATATAGTAATACAAATACAACTTAATACTACTTTTTGTAACAATATAGCTACAGCTATTGTTCATAATCAGGGATGCATATAGTAATACAAATACAACTTAATACTACTTTTGTAACAATATCATATCAATAAAAATTACATGTCATGTTTATATCTCAATTACATTATAAATAAAACAATTCATAAATAAACAAGAAAAAACGTTAACTTCGGCTGCACCGAAGCTAATATACCCTTCACAGATGCATTTCTTTTAGTAACTATGTGTTCAGTTTATATGGAAGCAATATGATATAGTAATCCGATCTGAACAATTTTTTCGGAGTAATCCATGTCAAATTTTGTGAAGATACCACATCAAATGCGAAAGTTTTCCATACAAGCCCTTGATTCCGATCGTCCAGTTTGTATGGCAGCTATATGCTATAGTGAACCGATCTAAAAAATTTTTCGGGAAATTACATTATTGCCTTAGAAAATAATCTATGCCAAATTTCGTGAATGTATCTTGTCAAATGCAAAAGTTTTCCATACAAGAACTTTTTTCCGATCGTTCAGTTTGTATGACAGCTATATGCTATAGTAAGCCGATCTGAACAATTTCTTCGGATATTCTTTTTTTCCCATAAAAACTAATCTGTACCAAATTTCGTGAATATATCTTTTTAAAATGCAAAAGTTTTCCATACAAGAACTTTTTTCCGATCGTTCAGTTTGTATGGCAGTTATATGCTATAGTGAACCGATCTAAACAATTTCTTGGGAAATTACATTGTTGCCTTAGAAAATAATCTGTACCAAATTTCGTGAATATATCTTGTCAAATGCAAAAGTTTTCTATACAAGAACTTTTTTCCGATCAGTTCAGTTTGTATGGCAGATATATGTTATAGTGGTCCGATATCGGCAGTTCCGACAAATGAGCAGCTTCTTGAAGAGAAAATGACGTTTGCAAAATTTCAAAACGATATCTTAAAAACTGAGGAACTAGTTCGTGTATATACAGACAGACGGACAGACAGACGGACATGGCTAAATCGGCTCAGCTCAACATACTGATCATTTATATATATACTTTATAGGGTCTCCGACGCTTCCTTCTGGGTGTTACAAACTTCGTGACAAACTTAATATACCCTGTTCAGGGTATAAAAATGTATTTATTTATGTATTTGTAAACATAACCATTAGTACTTGGATTCTTATCCTTTATTCAGATATTTTCAATAGAGTAAGTGTGGGTAATATGGTATACCAATTTGTATTTTGGCTATAACTGCGAAAACATTTGTCAGAAACCTTCAAAACTGAATTGTTTCTATTTAGTATTTTAATATTGGCAAATATAGCCCTTGACTTAAAATACATGTTATATTATATGGTATAAAATTTGTGATTGAAAATGTGAAAGAAGTCAGAAATTGGCATTGTGAAAAACGCGCGGGTAATATGGTATAAATGGTTAGATTAATATGGTATACTATACCATATTATATAGGGTATAACTTATTATATATGGTATATTATACCATATTACCCGCACAATACATTTTACTTCCTCCATGTGATCTAAATGGAGGTATTCTTCCAACACACCATCATATTCTGGTTTGAGTTCACCTTTTTTAAGTAGGTTTCTTTCCATACTTTGAAACTGCTGTATTGCAGAGGTGCGAGAGTGACCTAAGGCGATTGTGTTGGGAAATTGTTGTTTTAGTGGTAGTCGTACGACATACCGACCATTATCTGATCTAGTAGTTGTGGCTTCTAGTAGTTTGTGGCAGTCTTCACAATACTGATCTTCTGGTGTTGTAATTGAAATGTTCATATAACTCCCAAAATTTTCTCAATTGTGAATTGAGGTACTTGTTTGAGATTTCCTCAACTTGAGTTGCCATTGTTGTGACTGGTTCCGCAACTAAATGGTATTTTATGCCAGAAGTGTTTTTGATATTTTTTTTAACACCTTTTAATATAATTTGTGATATAAGCTGCTTAATGGAAGGTCTATTTGAGCGAGGGTGTTGCAGTTGGGATCTTTAGGTGTGTAAACTTTTCCCAATGCTTGCTGTTTATGTGATAGCTTGGTAACATATTGGTTAATTGTGGTAAGACTATAGCTTCAGCTTGTATTCTTATATCCGCTTGGGGGGAAAATAGGGTAATGGGGCAGATTTTATTAGAGTTTTGAACTACTCTTCCGCCCATTCCCGCAATTTGAAAGTTGGCTTGTCTTATTGGCAGATTTAGCCTATTTTGTGCCCTAGACGCTATGAAAGATCGTTGTGATCCTTGGTCTATTAAGGCTCTGAGCTTAAACAGTTCTCCTCGATGTTCGATGGAGACGACTGCTGTGGGTAGTAGTACCCTACTTTGATTTTCGCTATGTAGCGATTGGGTTTTTAACGCCTTTAGCAGCATGGTGCTTCTTGGCAGTTTTCAGAATTTGTTGTTGCAACTAATCCTGTTGCTCTTTTGATATATGCGCTGTTTGGGGGTAAGCTGGAAAAGTTATTTATATGAAGCATCGAATGGTGTCGCTTATGACAATAAACGCAATTAAATTTGCTTTCGCAATCTTTGAGCGCATGCGCCTGTGACAAACAGTTGGTACAAAGTTTTTTCGTTCTTACGAAATTGTTTCTTTCGTTGATATTTAGTTTTTTAAATTTCTCGCAAGATTTCAGCCTGTGTCCTCCTTTACACAGTTCGCATGACGTTTGTTTATTTTGTTCGGATGTGAACGCTTGTGTTTTAAAAAAACTACGATTTAAGTTGTTGTTGTTACTCACTTGGGGTCTAATGAAGCTTCGATTTAGGTCGTATTGAACGTTTTTAGTTCTGACCATTTTTTTATCAACCCTTTCCGCAATTTCGTATTGGGTAGTTAAGAAATCGTTCATTTGTTGCCACGTGGGGCACTTTCTTCGTGATGAGAGCGATTGCTCCCACAAAAGTAACGATTTTTCTGGTAATGCGGATGTGCATATATTTACCAGAATGGGGTCCCAATTGTCTGTGGGAATATTCTGTGTCGCTAGAACCGACAAGCAATTTGAAACAGTGGATTGAAGTTTTATAAATTCTTCACTTGTTTCTTTTTGAATTTTTGGTAAATTCATTAATATTGTGACTTGTTTGTCGACTAATATTCTTTCGTTTTCGTAACGAGCTTTTAGAGCTTCCCAAGCATAATTGAAATTTTCGTCATTAAGAGCGAACTGTTTGACTAATACCCCTGCTTGACCTTTTGTTTTGTATCGGAGGTGATACAATTTTTTTAATTTGGTTGTAATTACCGTAGCAGAATATATATATATTTTTTTTTTGTAAGTATATGTATATATATATTTATTTATTATTATTATTATTTTTTTTCTTTTATAAATATTTTGTGCCCGTAATTCTTATAGGGTATGCCTATAAGCGGATCTTACGTAATTATCTTATGTGCTAGTGAGAGCTCGAGCAGAGATCACTGCACTTTGTACATGCGTATGTTTATAAATATATGTATATGTTTGTATTTTGCTTTATATGCAATCCTGCTTGTTTTTGACGGTCAAAGAACAAGGGGTATTGCGAGATGGATGCCAAAGTGGACTTTGAAGCGATATTTATGTGTGGTGAATTTTATATTAACCCGCGTAATTTTTGTTGGTTTACCGCAATATTTTCACCGTGATAGAATTGGCATATCTTCTAAAAAAAGTGCAGCTATTTTTGCTGTCTGCACTTATGCTTACGGCTTCTATGTATATAGATATATAGTATATGTAAATGTACATATGTGTAAATATTCAAATTTGTATCAATTTGTATGTACCAATTTGTGTATATATGTATGTTTGTATTATCAATATTTGTTAGTTTCTAAGCACGTATGTATGTGCCAATAGAACGTGTATATATGTATGTTTGTATTATATTAATTCCTTCTCTTTTTTTATATTATTTTTCGCTTTTGTTATATATTTTGTTTTGTCTTAGCTTGCGTTTTTATAAGCAATCCTGCTTACTGCTTTAGGAAGCAGAAGGGGTATTGCGGGAGAGTAGTGCAAGTGGATACTTGAATTTGTATATTTGTAGTGTGTTATGTGTGTATATGTACACAAATGTATAATCGCATGAAAAGGCAGCAAGAATATTAGTAAAATGATATGTGCATATGTTTTAATGTTTTAATTCTTCGTATATCGGTTTTTCCGTTTGATCCGTTATAGGGCTGGGGAAGTCTAATACCGATATATGTATATATATATATATTTTTTTTTTATTATTGGCATCCGTTTTTAAACCTGTTTAAACGGGTTTTTAGGTTTTGCCAGTACAAACATACATATATACATATAATGAAAATGAAAACGATACACTTACTTTGACGCGCTTCAAGGGTCTTTTTTTTTTTTGTGGGGGTTATAAGTGTATTTGTTCTGTTGTCTGGTGTCCGTGGCCTTCTCTTCTAACGGCGGTCAGCTGTTATAACTTTGTGCTCGTCTCCTTTGTTGGTAGTGTGCAAGTCTCTGATGTCCAGATGTTCAGGTGTGTTGTTAGTTTTGTTCCCGCGTTGATAATTGTTGTTTGTATGTTTTATGTTGGTTTAGTTTCGCGCCCGTTTTCTTATATTATATTTTTTTTTTGTTTATCGCGACCGTTTTAAGTATTTGCTTTAATTTTTCTAACCCGTTTGTTAGTACTTGTATATATGTATGTACATATATATTTTTTATTATGTAAATTTGCGCACTCCAATTTCACCTCACTTTACTTGTTTTTTAGCTCACTTCTCTATGTACATATACATACATACATATGTGCTTGTGTGCTATTTTCCGCCAATTTTTTTTTCCTTTTTTCTTTTTGCACTTTTGTTCACTTTAATTATTGCTATGTGTAAGATTTTATGTAGATGTATGTATATGCTTCTTCTACCGAGCTTATTGTCACTTCACTTTAATGATTTTGTCACCGCTTTTTATTTTTCTTTTTAATTTAATTTTATACGTTTACATAGGGCTGGGGAAGTCTAATACCGATATATGTATATATATATATTTTTTTTTTTTATTATTGGCATCCGTTTTTAAACCTGTTTAAACGGGTTTTTTAGGTTTTGCCAGTACAAACATACATATATACATATAATGAAAATGAAAACGATACACTTACTTTGACGCGCTTCAAGGGTCTTTTTTTTTTTGTGGGGGTTATAAGTGTATTTGTTCTGTTGTCTGGTGTCCGTGGCCTTCTCTTCTAACGGCGGTCAGCTGTTATAACTTTGTGCTCGTCTCCTTTGTTGGTAGTGTGCAAGTCTCTGATGTCCAGATGTTCAGGTGTGTTGTTAGTTTTGTTCCCGCGTTGATAATTGTTGTTTGTATGTTTTATGTTGGTTTAGTTTCGCGCCCGTTTTCTTATATTATATTTTTTTCTTGTTTATCGCGACCGTTTTAAGTATTTGCTTTAATTTTTCTAACCCGTTTGTTAGTACTTGTATATATGTATGTACATATATATTTTTTATTATGTAAATTTGCGCACTCCAATTTCACCTCACTTTACTTGTTTTTTAGCTCACTTCTCTATGTACATATACATACATACATATGTGCTTGTGTGCTATTTTCCGCCAATTTTTTTTTTTTCCTTTTTTCTTTTTGCACTTTTGTTCACTTTAATTATTGCTATGTGTAAGATTTTATGTAGATGTATGTATATGCTTCTTCTACCGAGCTTATTGTCACTTCACTTTAATGATTTTGTCACCGCTTTTTATTTTTCTTTTTAATTTAATTTTATACGTTTACATATATATAGTTATTGTTTTTGGCACTACCGGTACCTTGGTTTTGGCACCAACGGCTTTTGGTTTTCACTGACACCACCGTTGTTTTATGGTTTTGCTTTACAATTTTTTTTTTCCACTAACGGCCTTTTTTGTTCACTTTGCCACAACCAAACTATATATTTTTTTTTTCAAACAAATGTTTTCACATTTTATATTTTATTTTACTTTTTTTCTTTTTCTTGTCACACACGGTTTTTTTTTCTTCTGTTTTTGTTCACTTAGTCACCTCCTTATTTTTTTTGTTTTTTCTTCACAAAAATTTTATTTTTATTTGTTTTATTAATTAGTATCACCACTTGTGCCGTCCGTTACGGCTCGAAGGACCATGTTTTATTTAGTTAGTTATTAAGTATTTTAAGCGGCACTTACCTTGCACGAGAATAAATTCAAGTAAAAAAGGCGGAACGAAAAAGGCGATCAACTCAGCGGAAAAACGGGGAGATGCTTGCGCGTTCGTAGCGATCATGCGAAAGAGGCTGGTGCCTTGTCCGTCCGTCCCTTTTGTTCCTTTTTTTTGGTATGTTGAAGTCGTGATGTTGTAGTATTTGTGAGCGTGTGATGTGGAATGTAATGATGATGTGGTGTGTAATTAGGATATGGGAATGGAATGACGATGTGGTGGAGGTAATGTGTGAGGTGTGGGAGTGTAATATTGTGAGGGGGGTCGGTGACTCATTTAGCCAGGCTTTATTGGCTTAGGAGATATGGATATTAAACTTACTGGATGGTGGGACCGGTGGGGTGCAATAAAGCCATACGCACTAAAGCCATAAGGCAATAAAGCCATATGGCTTTATTTCCAAAGGGAAAGAGAAATAAAGCCATACAAAAAATTTTACAAATGAGAAATAACGCCATATCTTGTAATAGGCGAATTTACAAATTCTTTTCGCGTAGAACTCCTTTTTGCGTGGGAGGCCTTCGGCCGCGCTTCAAAAAAAAAAATAACTCTAGTCGGTCCAACACTGGGGTGTATCAAATTCTTTTCGCGTAGAACTCCTTTTTGAGTGGGCGGCCTTCGCTTCAAAAAAAAATAACTCTAGTCGGTCCAACACTGGGGTGTATCAAATTCTTTTCGCGTAGAACTCCTTTTTGCGTGGGCGGCCTTCGGCCGCGCTTCAAAAAAAATAACTCTAGTCAGTCCAACACTAGGGTGTATCAAATTATTTTCGCGTAGAACTCCGGGCGCCGCGCCCCGCTGGCCTCATCTTCGCGCTAATGCAGATATATTTATTTCCTGTATACTTACATGCGCGTTAATTGCCTAATATTAATTATTAGGAGTTGTTTGTATCCACATTGCGGAACAATACTGAAAGTGGCGTCCATCAAATAGGGCTGGTAATTTTTGTCTCACCAGCAACGCTAAACATTAACTGAAACCCATAAGCTAAGAAAGAAACAAATTTGAAAACGAAATAAAGCCATATGGCATAATTACCAATTACAATTGGAAACAAAGCCATATAGGATTTATGGCTTTATTACCAAAATAATATGGCTTTATTACCAATATGGCTTTATTGCGTATGGCCTTATTGCACCCCACCGGTGGGACCACGTCTACTTTTGAAAACTTTTCGCCCACAGGTGCCCCTTACAATTACAGTTTTATACCTTCATTTGGTATTTAGTTTTGGCATTTTATAGGTGTACCATAGCCAATCGGATTTTAACTTTTCTCGTCTTCCTGATCATTTATATGCATACAATCCTATATCTATCTATCTTAGTTTTAGATGATACATACTCGTACAACCGTTATGTGTAGCAACAGGTTGCAAGAGTATAAAAATGTTGCGTAAAACTCAAATTTCTGAATTCTGTATACCCAAAACAAGGGCCGGCTGTGTAAACTGCCGTTGAGCAATACCAAAAGCTCCGTCAGGATCGCGAAGGACCTTTCCAAGTCGGTCCATACCAAAAATACAAGGTTTCAGACAAAGCGACTCCCTATCGTGCGACTTCTTCAATCTACTGCTGGAGAAAATAATTTGAGCTCCACAATTTAATCGAGCAGGTACATTCTTCTATAAGAGGATACAGCTGCTAGCGTACGTCGATGTTATTGATATCATTGACCTCAACAACCGCGCCGTTAGTTCTGCTTTCTCCAGAATGGATAAGGAAGCGAAGCAGACGAGCCTGGTAGTGAACGAGGGCAAGACGAAATATTTCCTGTCATCAACAAAATTAAGAGATTACTTAATTTGTTTCAGCTGTTTAAATTTTTTTTAACTTACAAAAAAAAAGCGAAAAAAATGAAACAAACGGCCCTTGTGTTACATTTGTTTTTGTAAATTCAGGAATGGTGATTGAAGATGAGCAAACAATCAGCGATTGAAGTTTTGTTTTCAATTTCGCCTATACCCTTTTTACAAATTAACAAACACAAATGAAATGTTTGAGCATTACTTTTCGCTCAGTCTCCGACTGATACTCATCGCGAGTGGACGTGTTTTCTGACTATTCTCTCTTTGGTGCTCATCAATTTTCTGCTTCCCGCTAAGCATTATTCTTGTGCGCGTAATTTCAAAGTTGTAACAACACACGTGTTAACGTCAATACAAGTGCCTGTGCTTTAATTATTTCCAATGGCCCCCGGGCCACCAAATTTGGGGGACAATAGGTTCGCTTTGTTAGCTGAATGTCCCCAAGCCAAACGTAAAAAAACAATATATAAACCCCTAATTTTTCCCGAACTACCTAAAACTAAACAGAACAATCCAAAATTCCTCACTATTTCAGCAAGTGATTCAACAAAACCAATATCGAAATATTCGTGCTTTGCAGTGCATAAAGCATTGGAAGCTATAAGCAAAGAAATAATTTCCATTTCTGAGCTACGGGATGGTAATTTGTTGTTGTTAGTAAAAAATCCAACAATAGCACAAAAGTTTTTAAATACAAAGCGATTGAATGGAATCTGTGAAGTGATAGTAAGCTATCAAGACAACCTTAACTTTTCCAAAGGTACAATATTTGCACCATGTCTCAATAATGTCCCTGAAGATGAAATCATTGAAAACATGAAAGAGCAGGTTGTAGTAGGAGTGTATAGATTCAAAAAAAAGGTGGACAATACCTTAGTGCACACAGGAGTTACCCTTCTTACTTTCGATTTATATGAATTACCTAGTAAAGTGGAGGTTGTGTGGCGCTCAGCCCGTGTAAGACCATTAGGGCATACCATTAAAAGGTGTAACAACAAACCTGCATGTGAAACCTGTAATTTCCCTCCTCACGGCTCAGTATAATGTTTGCGCACCTTATGCGCTAATTGCGCTGGTGAGCACCCATCATACTCAAATACTTGTCCAAAGTACATCCAAACAAAAGAAATTCTAAAAATTAAAACTGAGAACAAATGTACGATGCGTGAGGTTATAAGATTACATAAAGCACAAGTGCCCAGCCTCCCAAACACTTCTTTTGCAGAAAAAGTAAAACAAAACGAATCAACAAAATACAACAACTCAAAACTTCCTACAGCACATTCCATTCATGTAAAAAAATCCTCCAAAGAGGATTAATTCTGGAAAACTTAGTTCTTACAGAGAATCTTACCGTATTGAACGATGGTGCCCCGACTCATTTTTCAACTCATAATTCTTTTACGCACGTCGACCTATCTATTTGCTCTACCAATATAGCTCCAAAAGTGAATAGCCGAACTCTTGATAGTTTATGTGGTAGTGACCACTACCCAATAGTAACTGAAATTGCAACGTCATCCTTTGCAAAGGCCTTTCCTAAACCAAAGTTCCTGACAGGAAAAGCAGACGGGTCTAAATACACGCAAAAGGCAATTCTGTTCTGCGATCAAATCCCGGTATCTCAAAATGTCAACAAAGAGGCGGCTAATATCACCAAAATATTAAGGTCTGCGGCGCACGTTTCAATCCCGCAAACTGTTTTTAAACCTCATAAAAAAGTAGTTTCATACTGGTCAAAGGATTTGGAGAGCTTAAGAAATTTAAAACAGCACAACTGGAGAAAATACAAGCGTTCCAGAACAGAAGCCAACCTGATTTTATACAAGAAAGCAAATGCTATTTTTCGTAAAAAAACTAAAGAAGCAAAACGAATGTGCTTCGAAAAACTTACCACAGAAATAAATCCCAGTTCTAATCCTAAAAAGATTTGGTCGGGCATTAAAATGCTAACCGGCTCACCTTCCCAAGTCAATAAAAATTTTGTTAATAGCCCAACTGGCCCAATATTCGATCCCAAGGCGATAGCTGAACAGTTTGCCTCCACTTGGTCTACGTATTCTAGCGACGGGAACTTTAGTTCCGCTTTTATAGATAAAAAATATGATACTCTGAATCGCAGCTACAATCAGTTCAACTCATCAGCTAAAATAATAGAATCAGAGATCACTTATCTAGAATTCGAAAGCACAATATCTTCTCTGTCAGGGAAAACCCCTGGCGCAGACAGAATTTCATACGACATGATAAAAAACTCGCCTCTGCCGCTTAAATCACTATTAATGAAGCTGTACGATCAAATTTTAACGAGCGGAATTTATCCACAAAACTGGAAAATCGCTACAATTGTTCCCATACCAAAGTCTACTAACCCGTCCTCAGAAGTTCTAAATTATAGACCTATTTCACTTATATGTTGCATGAGTAAGTTAATAGAAAAAATCGTTTCAAAACGAATTATGTGGTATACTTCCAAACATAGTTTAATTAGCCCACATCAGTTCGCTTTCAAAGAGGGGCTAGGAACCGACGCGCTCCTTCTTTTCGAAAGTTTTGTCACATATGGGTTGTCTTCCCGCAATCATATTTCTACGCTTAGTCTAGATTTCGAAAAGGCTTTTGATCGTGTCGGAGCTCACATAGTTCTACGACAATTAGAAATATGGAAATTTGGTAATAAAATATACCATTTTATCAAGTCTTTTCTCACTAATCGTAAATTCAAAGTAAAAATAAATAATGTTTTTTTCAGTTTATATAACCAACAAAATGGAATCCCACAAGGATCCTCCCTTTCCGTAATGCTCTTTGCTATCGCCTTTAATGAATTAAGTCACATAATTAGCAGACATAAGAACATTTCCCACATTATTTATGCAGATGACGTTTTACTCTATTCTAAAATAAATAATCTAAACACTGTTGAAAATAATTTTTTAAAAATACTAACCGATATCTCTAAGTGGTCAAATTGTTCTGGAGCGACTCTGTCGCTTAATAAGTGCAAATGTTTTCATATTTGCCGCAAACATAAATGTACGAATATAAACTTAGTTCATAATAATATTAATATATCAAATGTTTCTAGCTTACGTTTCCTTGGAATTACTTTCGACAAACGTTTAACTTTTAAAGAGCACTGTCTTAGGTTAAAAAAAAGCCTAGCTGTCAGGTTAAATATTATTAAATATCTATCTTCTAAGCACTACCTTATCCATCCAAACACCTTAATTAATGTTACTAAGGCTATAATATTGTCGAAGATTGACTATGGCGGAATATACGGAAACAGTGCAAAGAGTAATATAAAACTGATCTCTTCGACATATCATGCAGCCGTTCGAAGGAGTATACGTGCCTTTCCAACATCCCCGATTCAATGCATCTTAGCCGAAGCTGGAATGCCTACCCTACAAGAAAGAATTGAATATACCAAAGATCTTTCTCTGCAGAAATAGTATTATGTATGACACTATCACATCGATATGGGCCGCTAATATAACTCCAAAACGCACGCCAACATTGCAAAGAGTGCTGGAATACGCTAAAATTTTAGGAATAGACTCGAAACCATCTTTTCTGCCTCCCGTCAATTCACTACCTTGGGACTTAAGCTACTCATCTTTCGTTCTCGGTTTAACAAATCACGCCAAGTCAACCACAAGCCCGATAGTATTCCAGCGCCTTTTTGAAGAATACAGAGCTCCTTTTCGGCACGAATGGAAAATGTACTACACCGATGGGTCAAAGTCGAAGGACCACACGACATTCGCTGTGGTCCAAGCTGATGGGAAAACAGTAATAGCAGGGCACCTACCAAATTATGGATCAGTGTACACGGCAGAGGCGGTTGCAATATACCACGAAATACTAGCAGCCTCAGAATCTAACGAGAAGACGATAATCTGCACAGACAGTATGTCAACTATTGCTAGTATCATGAATATTACTAACAAGGCACCCCTAATTTCTGAAATACGCACCAAACTTATACAAAAAGGCAAAGAAATCAAAATTATGTGGATTCCTGGTCACGCTGGAATTATTGGCAATGAATTAGGGGATCTGAAAGCGAAATCAGTTGCAATGGAGCCATTATTTACTTTCAATTATATGGTGAGGAAGGATATCTTCCTACTCGTCAATAACTTCCTTAAAGAACAGAAAATAAATTCTTGGAACAGTGTGCAAAACCATTACTCGAACTCCAATACAACTGGCATGTAGCCGCATATTCCGTCCACTTGCCGAACAAACGACATTATTGTTTTTACTCGACTTCGGATTGGGCATACTATGGCCACGCACTCGTACCTGCTAAACGGTTCAAATAGGCCACGCTGCGAATTCTGCACTTATCCATCGCTTACAGTTAAACATCTTCTCGATGAATGCACTAAGTTCAGTGCAACTAGAAACGCTCTATTTGATGACCAACCCGTTTCAAATACGCTCAAGGTTTTTGCCGAGGAAAACATCCACAAAGTAGCCGAATTTTTGTCCAAAACTGGCCTTAGAAAGTTAATCTAATTCTCCAATTGTAAGTTATCTTAGATTCAATTAACTTCCATTACTAACATCAATTATTTTAATAATTGTACTGACAGTAATATTGATCTCATATTTACCTTTTACTGGCTAATATATTAATATTCTAAGACAATATAGTTTTATTAGAGCAGTAAGCCGTAAGCCCTGGCAGCTAGTGCTTCTTACTCTGTAAGATTATAAATGTATTATTATTTTTCTTTTAATAAAATAAAAAAAAAAAATACTTTTCGCTTACGATTTCATGCGCATTTTTTGATTAGGTGGTTCGGCGTTCGCTTACCATAGAGTAAGTATGGTAAGCACCCATGTAGTAATACTATTAATATACATTATTTTTTTTTAATAACACTTTTCGTAATAAATCTCTACACTTACTATATAGTAGTTCTACTATTTCTACTTTACATTTATTCTATTCTATTTACAAAAAAAATTGAATATGTGAACACTTTTCCATATATGTACATATTATACATGAATGTAATAAACACAGATAAGTAAAATCGTGTGATAATATTATAATATTACAAGCGAATACCCGGGGTGACTGAAGTACTTTCGCGTAGTACTCCTTTCTGCGTTAAAAATATAGAGTTTTTGTTATAAAGTGGTTAAAGTGGTTATATTTTTTGGTTATCATGCACTCATATTTTCAATAAAAATTCAAAAAATTTTAGTTTTCGTTATAAAATGGATAAATTTTGGTTATTATGTCTGTCAGCGATTTCCATTTATTTTTGATGATACATTGTTTGTATTTTAGGTGACGATACATATACATATTTTTATATTCAAAATTTGAGTTTTCATACTGTACTCATATACTTTATACTTTACTACGTAATATTATTATATAATATTACTTATACATATGTATATATAATATTATTATATAATATTACTTAGACATGTACATATAACGGGTGATTTTTTTGAGGTTAGGATTTTCATGCATTAGTATTTGACAGATCACGTGGGATTTCAGACATGGTGTCAAAGAGAAAGATGCTCAGTATGCTTTGACATTTCATCATGAATAGACTTACTAACGAGCAACGCTTGCAAATCATTGAATTTTATTACCAAAATCAGTGTTCGGTTCGAAAATTTTTTATCGACAAATTTTGTTCAGCGATGAGGCTCATTTCTGGTTGAATGGCTACGTAAATAAGCAAAATTGCCGCATTTGGGGTGAAGAGCAACCAGAAGCCGTTCAAGAACTGCCCATGCATCCCGAAAAATGCACTGTTTGGTGTGGTTTGTACGCTGGTGGAATCATTGGACCGTATTTTTTCAAAGATGCTGTTGGACGCAACGTTACGGTGAATGGCGATCGCTATCGTTCGATGCTAACAAACTTTTTGTTGCCAAAAATGGAAGAACTGAACTTGGTTGACATGTGGTTTCAACAAGATGGCGCTACATGCCACACAGCTCGCGATTCTATGGCCATTTTGAGGGAAAACTTCGGACAACAATTCATCTCAAGAAATGGACCCGTATGTTGGCCACCAAGATCATGCGATTTAACGCCTTTAGACTATTTTTTGTGGGGCTACGTCAAGTCTAAAGTCTACAGAAATAAGCCAGCAACTATTTCAGCTTTGGAAGACAACATTTCCGAAGAAATTCGGGCTATTCCGGCCGAAATGCTCGAAAAAGTTGCCCAAAATTGGACTTTCCGAATGGACCACCTAAGACGCAGCCGCGGTCAACATTTAAATGAAATTATCTTCAAAAAGTAAATGTCATGAACCAATCTAACGTTTCAAATAAAGAACCGATGAGATTTTGCAAATTTTATGCGTTTTTTTTTTTAAAAAAAGTTATCAAGCTCTTAAAAAATCACCCTTTATAATATTACTTATTTGCTTAATAAATTTAAAAAAGAAAATATCCATATTCATGAAAAGCGGAATTTCAGCGAATTGCCTTATCATCACATGGCAGCGCTCCATTTCGTTGTAATTTTTGGTAAAAAAAATGAGGTTCAAACGAGTGTGCAATTTTTAAAATAAAGATTTTTTAGGTAAAAACCTGCGAAAAGTGTAAAATGTGGATTTATTTAAAAGTGTAATTTAATTAATTCGATGTGAAAAATGTGAATAAAGTGTGTTTAATGTAGTGAAATAGCTTCTTGAAATGTTCGAATTTTGCGATTTTTTTAAATTTTGGGTCGAATATCTCATAAACTAAGCGTGTTTGGTACCAATAACATATATTTTTTAATCAGGAGGACTTCCTCTTTCCAAAGCTAGTACATTCAAATCGCGGCGCCAAAGAAATCGGAATTGTGCCTTAATCTTCTCCTTGGCATTGGCACTCAAACATGCGACGTCGATTTCACAATCGAAATTACCAATATTAAAAACGGTCGCATCGTCGGGTATGTGTTCAAAATGTGCGCCAGTAATAATGTCCTTGCAACCAGTTGTAGTTACGAAGATGGTAGCTTCTTTGTATACTTGCTCCCTGGTGGTAACTTCATAGCCTTTCATAGCCGCTTACAAAGCAATGATATAATCGATTTCGGTGACAATAACGATTCTGCCGAAACAACGCAGAGCTTATGCACAACTTTTGCCAATATCATATAACCAGTAACAGCAGCATAGTACACTTTACTAGCAATCATCACATCGGTGAGCCGTTTAATACCATCAATTAGCGACTCGCGACAACCATTATAGATTATAGAATTTACTCTTGGTCACCGAGTCGTTGACGTTGATGGCTGGCACCGAGACGTCTCTTCTTCACCATTTCGTATAAGTTGTGAACACCGGTTGCAGTTTCTTTGCTCAAATCTTTGAGGCCCTTCGTGTTCGTGTGAACTTTTCATGTACTAAGTGGGTAAATCACCACCATTATCGAGAATCAAGTTCAAGAGCTGATCATCTGAGAACAGTAAGGTCTATTCAATACACCAAAAGTATTCTTCATTCATCAGGTCAAAAAAAGAGTAGTATAATGATCCTTTGAAGGTTAACACTGACCTAGTCTTCCTTTTCATCCTCCTCCCCTATTTTAGCAAATTTGAAATTAGCTGCCTTTCAAACGAGTATTGAAATAAATTGATGTGAACAATTATATCCCACGCTGTCCTGGTCAAGAGAAAATACTCTTCTTTTTCTTTACTGGCGTAGACACCGCTTACGCGATTATAGCCGAGTCAACAACAGCGCGCCAGTCGTTTCCTCTCTTCGCTACGTGGCGCCAATTGGATATTCCAAGCGAAGCCAGGTCCTTCTCCACTTGGTCCTTCCAACAGAGTGGAGGTCTTCCTCTTCCTCTGCTTCCCGCGGCGGGTACTGCGTCGAATACTTTCAGAGCTGGAGTGTTTTCATCCATCTGGACAACATGACCCAGCCAGCGTAGCCGCTGTCTTTTAATTCGCTGAACTATGTCAATATCGTCGTATATCTCGTACAGCGCATCGTTCCATCGAATGCGATATTCGCCGTGGCCAACGCGCAAAGGACCATAAATCTTTCGCAGAACTTTCCTCTCGAAAACTCGCAATGTCGACTCATCGGTTGTTGTCATCGTCCAAGCCTCTGCACCATATAACAGGACGGGAATTATGAGCGACTTATAGAGTTTGGCTTTTGTTCGTCGAGAGAGGACTTTACTTTTCAATTGCCTACTCAGTCCGAAGTAGCACCTGTTGGCAAGAGTAATCCTGCGTTGGATTTCCAGGCTGACACTGTTGGTGGTGTTAATACTGGTTCCTAAATAGACGAAATTATCTACAACTTCAAAGTTATGACTGTCA
Organism: Bactrocera dorsalis; assembly: GCF_023373825.1. Lineage (NCBI taxonomy): Eukaryota > Metazoa > Arthropoda > Insecta > Diptera > Tephritidae > Bactrocera > Bactrocera dorsalis. The sequence goes on from NC_064303.1 coordinate 44,745,401, forward strand.
ACAGTGACGTGAGTGCCAAGTCGCGAGTGCGACGACTGTTTGTTTGATGACAGGAGATATTTCGTCTTGCCCTCGTTCACTGCCAGACCCATTTGCGTTGCTTCCTTGTTCAGTCTGGAGAAAGCAGAACTAACGGCGCGGGTGTTGAGACCGATGATATCAATATCATCAGCATACGCCAGCAGCTGTACACTCTTATAAAAGATTGTACCTGCTCGATTAAGTTCTGCAGCTCGAATAATTTTCTCCAGCAGCAGATTGAAGAAGTCGCACGATAGGGAGTCGCCTTGTCTGAAACCTCGTTTGGTATCGAACGGCTCGGAGAGGTCCTTCCCGATCCTGACGGAGCTTTTCGTGTTGCTCAGCGTCAGTTTACACAGCCGTATTAATTTTGCGGGGATACCAAATTCAGATATCGCGGCATAAAGGCAGGCCTTTTCGTGCTGTCGAAAGCAGCTTTGAAATCGACGAATAGGTGGTGTGTGTCGATTCTCCTTTCACGGGTCTTTTCCAAGATTTGGCGCATGGTGAATATCTGGTCGGTTGTTGATTTACCAGGTCTGAAGCCACACTGATAAGGTCCAATCAGTTTGTTGACGGTGGGCTTTAATCTTTCACACAATACGCTCGACAGAACCTTATATGCGATGTTGAGGAGGCTAATCCCACGGTAGTTGGCGCAGATTGTGGGGTCTCCTTTTTTATGGATTGGGCATAGCACATTTAAATTCCAATCGTTCGACATGCTTTCGTCCGGCCATATTTTACAAAGAAGCTGATGCATGCTCCTTATCAGTTCTTCGCCGCCGTGTTTGAATAGCTCGGCCGGCAATCCATCAGCCCCTGCCTCTTTGTTGTTTTTCAGCCGGGCAATTGCTATTCGAACTTCTTCATGGTCGGGCAATGGAACGTCTGCTCCATCGTTATCGATTGGGGTATCGGGTTAGCTTTCTCCTGGTGTTGTGCGTTCACTGCCATTCAGCAGGCTGGAGAAGTGTTCCCTCCATAATTTAAGTATGCTCTGGGCATCGGTGGCTAGATCACCTTGGGGGGTTCTACAGGAGTATGCTCCGGTCTTGAAACCTTCTGTAAGCCGCCGCATCTTTTCGTAGAATTTTCGAGCATTACCCCTGTCGGCCAGCTTGTCAAGCTCTTCGTACTCACGCATTTCGGCCTCTTTCTTTTTCTGTCTACAAATGCGTCTCGCTTCCCTCTTCAATTCTCGGTATCTATCCCATCTCGCACGTGTTGTGGTCGATCGTAACATAGCGAGGTAGGCAGTCTGTTTTCTCTCCGCTGCGACGCGGCACTCCTCGTCGTACCAGCTGTTCTCTTGCACTTTCCGAAAACCAATGGTTTCGGTTGCAGCTGTACGTAAGGAGTTTGAAATGCCGTCCCACAGTTCCTTTATACCGAGTTGTTGACGAGTGCTCTCAGAGAGCAGGAGTGCAAGCCGAGTAGAAAATCGTTCGGCTGTCTGTTGTGATTGCAGCTTCTCGAAGTCGAACCTTCCTTGTGTTTGTTGGCGTGCGTTTTTTGCTGCACAGAGGCGGGTGCGAATTTTGTCTGCAACAATATAGTGGTCCGAGTACTCGGAGCGCACGCACATCTAAAACACTGGAGACGTGTCTTCCGTCTATCACAACATGATCGATCTGGTTGGTGGTTTTTCGATCCGGAGACAGCCATGTAGCTTGTTGTATCTTCTTATGCTGGAATCTGGTACTACAGATAACCATATTTCGGGCCCCGGCGAAGTCGATCAGCCTCAACCCATTTGGGGATGTTTCCTCGTGGAGGCTGAATTTACCGACCGTAGTGCCAAAGATACCTTCTTTGCCCACCCTGGCGTTGAAGTCGCCAAGCACGATTTTGACATCGTGGCGGGGGCATCTCTCATAAGGGCGCTCCAAGCACTCATAAAAGGCATTTTTCGTCACATCGTTCTTCTCTTCCGTCGGGGTGTGGGCGCAAATCAGCGATATGTTGAAGAACCTCGCTTTGATGCGGATTATGGCTAGACGTTCATTCTCCGGAGTGAATGATAGTACTCGGCGACGGAGTCTCTCTCCCACCACGAATCCAACACCAAACTTGCGCTCCTTTATATGGCCACTGTAGTAAATGTCACAAGGACCTACTCGTCTCTGTCCTTGTCCCGTCCATCGCATTTCTTGGACGGCGGTGATGTCAGCCTTTATTTTCACGAGGACATCAACCAGTTGGGCAGCGGCACCTTCCCAATTAAGGGACCGGACATTCCAGGTGCATGCCCTTAATTCGTAGTTCTTATTTCATTTGCCATGGTCGTCATCAAAAGGGGGGTCTCTCATCCGAGGCTGTTAGTTGATTTTCATTGGGGGTGCTTTTTTACGTGGCGGGTCCCAAACCCAGCGCACAACCCTTAGTAGGGGATATTTCGCCTTCTCACTTTAGCTCGCCTTCTAACGGATGTTCTTAGGCTACCCAGAGGATACTTGGTCAAAGACCGGAAGTCGTGAGCTGCTTGAGTCATATGTAAAAGAATCGTTTCTGGCCACTCCCAAGTGAATGGCGATCAAAGAACTTTTCTCACTTGCGTGAACTTCTACACATGACTTCTCCTCCTGAGAAAATACTCCATAACTTAAATTAAAGTATTTTATATCTAAACATTTACAACATGGTAAAACTACGAGTATAAGTAAGCTTAACAAAGAAAATATAAAATTTTTATTTTGTTGTTGTTATTTACGTATTTTATCTTTGGTAGGGAAAGGATAAACATTGTGCATCGCTCTTTGCGATGTGCCATTGCTTATCCTTACGTCTACATTTGCAATCTTTGCTTAAAATGACGTTTTCAATTCGTCCTCTCTTCCACTGCAATGGTGGAATCTTTTGTTCTTTAAAAAGTACCAATGTACCAGTTTTAATATTTTCAAAAGAAACTTGTCATTTATTTTTTTTATGGTTTATTATTTTTAAGTTTTCCATCTAGAGAGATTAATCTTCCTTTTGCTTTTGAAGAAGAATCTCCTAAGTTTATATTTTCTTTCCGAATGGAAAAGCTGCAATAAATCTACTATCTGCATAAAATTTTAAATTAAATATTACGAAAGCATTTCTCGTACTGCGTTTCTCTTTTGGTTTTATTAACACATCTTTCAAGGGATTCTATTTTCCTAAACTTTTTTCGTTGATTATCTAGCTTTTTATCTATATGTGTTACAACACGCTCACTGTAATTTTGAGCTTATGTTAGTTGATCCATATATCAACCACCCAAACAAACTGTTCTGGAGTTTGTAATTCACGTTTCAATATATATTTTCTCTTCTTTTTTCAAATCAAGAAATATGTCCGCACCTAATAGTAAGTCAATCTTCCCCGGTACATTAAATGAAGGGTCGACCAGTCTTTTATTTTCTGGAATTTTTTTACTTTTATGTCTTCCGTGGGCACATTGGACACAATCTTTTGTACTACTACGGTGTCTAAATTTGTTTCAAAATGATCTATTAATGTTTTTTTAATGAAAATTAACTCTTTCATTTGTATTAGTCTTGTTTTGACTAATTACTTCAATAGTCATAGATTCTCTCCTGGAAGGAAGTTTTAAATTATTTTTCAGATCTTTTGTTATAAGGAGAACTTGAGACCCACTAATAATACACGTGCCTTTATTATTCTTCCATCACGACCGTTGTTGCATTATTTTGTTTTTCATTACTGCATCCCGTTTGTTCTTTGTAGAAAGAGCTTTAAATTTATAACAATAAAATATATTGTGTTGGTAGGGTTTTTAAGGGAATTTTCATACCTAAGTCTTAAATTGTTGTCTCATTTTTGCACAAGCATATAGTTTAATAAAGCTTGTAACAAATTATCTGCAGACAAACTGAGGCTTTCCAATGATTGCGTACTTTCAGAAATTTTTTCTTGAAATTTGCGTACACTAAAAGCAGTCTCAGTCACTACTGGTCTAAAATTTGTTTGAAATAAGTATTTGCGAGTAACCTTTTATTAGTAAATTTTTCGTTAAGAAGGTTCCAGGCAACTGAAAAAGTTGTCGAGGTTGAAGGCAGTGTTTAAATGAGTTAAGCATCCCCCCACTTTAACCGGAAAAACTACCGCATCCTAATGCTACATCTTAGCTCACCACAGCTGATGACACTGAAACACAACTCACCACATCTGCAAACCAACCCATTGAGCAAAAAGGATGGACAAGAGAAAAGGGGACTCATTCGATTTACCACTGCGCACATCATCAATTCGATCTATACAAACCGGGCGTCACCATTCGTCATACACATTTTTGTTTACACACTGCGCCGTGTCGACACCTTTCGTCACACAATTCGTTCGATACACTGTGCTCCTCAATATCCGTCTACAAGAGATTCGCTTGTGCATACATATACACGTCATCATCTCGACTCTACCGCGATTATCCAATTCGACCTCGATTCGCGGAACCTCAATCGCCAGCTTCGGCACATCTTTACCTTTACAAAATCTTTATAAAACATAAATTTATTTTATAAATAACATTGTTAAAAAACCAAAGTGGATAAGGTGTTTTTTATTTGAATTAAAGTATTGGATACAATAAAACATTTAAACGTGCAAGTGTATGTGATTTATCAATAAATTTAAATGCTAAATGTGACCTATAAAACGGATCAAACGGGCGCGAATTAAAAAACATAAACATACATAAAAACAACAATACGCACAAGAAGCCAGGCAGCCAGGCAGCTGGAAGACCGTGGAAGAAGAAAAGAGGAATTGCCAAGAAAAGGGGCATATACAGACATTCTACGTTATACCCTAACCCAAGTGAGCGTATTCAGTTCAAATAAACTTAATTTATATCGCATATATGTATGTAAAAATACTTTTACCCCTTTAAACAGTTCGGTAAAATACATACATATATATATAACCACATATGTAAATATAATTAAAAATTCAGCTCAATGCCTATTCTTGCCCAGCTTTGTGTATGCAAGCACACTTTTTCCAGCAACACTGCTTATTTCAAGTATTTAATTGCAAACATTTTTGGGCAATATGTATTCTTCTGTTTTATAAAATAGTAAGCAGGATTGCAATAAAGAAATAAGCAGAGGCAATTTGCGAGCTCTCAATTGCACAAAACATAGGTACTTACATTCAAACATACAAGTCCAAGTATTAGGGTGTACCTAAATACTAAAATAAGGACGTAAAAATTGTTAATAAATTAAGAGCGCGAATATTTTCAAACTTCAAACTACAATATAAATAAATAATATTGCAAAAATGGTTAACAACAACAATAATCAAAATACACTTGCAGGAGCTACACGCCCAAAACAGGTTGCTAAATTTATTTCAGAAAGTGACAGTTTAACAAGATACTGCACTAGATTTGCCTCTTCACCGATTCAAGAAAACTCTGAATCGTTATTAGAAATAAAAAGCCAAAATCTTAAAAATTTCTGGTCTCGTCTCCAAGCGGCTCATGACGCCATAGTAGAATCTGACGATTCAAACGTACCACAAAATTTTAAACAATCGGCTTACGCAATATATGAAAACTGCTTAGACCAATATGAAGAAACAAAAGCTATGATATCCGATCAATTAAAGCTAATAAAAGCAATTGCACCTATTCCACATCCGAAAGTAGAGCTGTCACAAATGCAACAATATCAAGAGGCAAGTTCAGGCATCCAACTCGAGTTGCCCGCTTGTGACACAGAAACCTTTTACGGAGGTTATGAAGAATGGCCGTCATTCCGGGACATGTTCACGGCCGTGTACATAAACCATCCTCAATTATCACAAGCGCAAAAATTGTATCACCTCCGATACAAGACAAAAGATCAAGCAGGCGTCATAGTAAAACAGTTCGCTCTTAATGACGATAATTTCAATTTGGCTTGGGAAGCTCTAAAAGCTAGATATGAAAACGAAAGAATACTGGTCGACAAGTAAGTAACGACACTAATGAACTTGCCAAAAATTAAAAAAGAAACAAGTGTAGAATTCAGCAAACTAGAATCCACTGTTTCTAATTGTTTGTCGGTTCTATCGACACTTAATATTCCCACAGACAGCTGGGACCCAATTCTGGTAAACATTTGCACCGCCGCATTACCAGAAAAGTCGTTACTTCTATGGGAGCAATCGCTCTCATCACGAAAAAAGTGCCCAACGTGGCAACAAATGAAAGATTTTCTCACCACCCAATATGAAATTGCGGAAAGGTTAGAAGAAAATATAATCAAAACTAAGAACATGAAACACGACCAAAACCGAAGCTTCAATAGACCCCAAGTTAGTAGCAAAAACAATTTAAACAAACGCAATCACATAATGCAATCGTTCATATCCGAACAGAAAAAGCAAACGTCATGCGAACTATGCACAAGAGGGCATAAACTTAAAACTTGCGAGAAGTTTAAAAAATTAAACATTAACAAAAGGAACAACTTTGTCAGATCAAAAAGACTCTGTACAAACTGCTTGTCCCATACACATAATCTTAAAAATTGCAAAAGCAAATTTAACTGCTTATATTGTCATAAAAGACATCATACAATGCTTCATTACAGCAGATATCCCATCTCACCCCAAAGAAGCGCATTTATAAAACAAACCAAGGGTTTAATTGCAAAAGCAAATCCGGAAACTGAAAATACTAAAAATTGCCAACAGACACCATGCTGCTCAAAGGCACAAAAATCTCAAACGCTGCACAGTGAAACACAAAGTGGACTAGTTGCAGAACCAGTTTCCATCATACCAACTCAAGTTGGGGACAAATACCTTAATTCACAATTAAGGAAACTTCCATTAACAAACAAAACTATACAAGATCAGTATTGTGAGCACTTCTCTAAAGCCTCAAATACTCGATCAAATAATGGCCGGTACGTCATACGACTACCACTAGAGCCACAATTATCCAATACTCCTCAAATTGGTATAAAAATAAAGTCAGGGTTACCTCTGACAGTCTAAATTATTAAAAACACATAAAAATTTTCGGCCCCGCAGGATGGCTTTCGCCAATAATGAAAAAACAATTCTGAACAAATCCTAGAGCGGTGGCGAGCTACTAAACGCCGAATTAGTGCGTACTAAAACATAAAATACTTATAATACAGTAGTATCAGTCATTCATAAATTCAAAAAAAACATACAATATCTAAAGGAAGTCAAGGGATCACCATACTCCCAATGTGACACAGTGACGCACCTACCCTTACAAAAGGCAAAGGTTGCTCTTATCACATCTATCCAAGTGCTGCTCATATGGGTGAGTTAGGGGAATCAATTATACAAAGCATTAATTAATTATGAAGAATTCTCTACAGCGAGTCCAAGCCGTTCTCCATTCACGGCCACTCTCTCGCAAGATCCCTCTATTGTCCTAACTCCAGGGCTAAGGAGTACCCATTCTGGTCATATCTGGCCAGGCGTGGAGTTACTATCCTTCATAAGCCGAGAATAAATAAAGTCCAAACATTGCCGATAATACAAAAAAGGCATATAATAAACTACCGGTATGCCAAACCGATAAATAATACATGTAAATAACCGCTAGTAAAATAAGCAAACAATTTTTTTTACTAAAAATAAGTCGTCAAAACACGCAAAAGGAAATTACTACCTCAAGCACCATTACTTACGAGATATAAAATACAAATTTATATTAAAACCAAAATAGCTTCTTACAGCTAATATTCTGCAACCTCGGCTACTTCGCCAACAGTAAGCTGAATTACATGTATCACCTTATACAAAATACTAGTCAAAATATTCGCCTAGGGAGCCCAGGATGTTTAAATGAGTTAAGCATCCCCCCACTTTAACCGGAAAAACTACCGCATCCTAATGCTACATCTTAGCTCACCACAGCTGATGACACTGAAACACAACTCACCACATCTGCAAACCAACCCATTGAGCAAAAAGGATGGACAAGAGAAAAGGAGACTCATTCGATTTACCACTGCGCACATCATCAATTCGATCTATACAAACCGGGCGTCACCATTCGTCATACACATTTTTGTTTACACACTGCGCCGTGTCGACACCTTTCGTCACACAATTCGTTCGATACACTATGCTCCTCAATATCCGTCTACAAGTGATTCGCTTGTGCATACATATACACGTCATCATCTCGACTCTACCGCGATTATCCAATTCGACCTCGATTCGCGGAACCCCAATCGCCAGCTTCAATCGCCAGCTTCGGCACATCTTTACCATTACAAAATCTTTATAAAACATAAATTTATTTTATAAATAACATTGTTAAAAAACCAAAGTGGATAAGGTGTTTTTTATTTGAATTAAAGTATTGGATACTGAAAAATCTCAAGCGTTTTTGAGATGCGAAAATATAAACTTGGGAAATGCGCGAATAAGTAAGAAGCCTAATTGCCTGTCTCGAAGTAAATTGCGAAATTAAAAATGAAAACGCGTCCGGTCGATTCGATGGTTCAATTACAATACTTCTTTATTTAATTTCATTTAGTTGCTTAGCCTAAATCTTAAACTAACGGCTTAAACTAGTGGTAATGTTCATATGTATAAAAAAAGGGGTAAATATAATTATCTTCAACTTTTCGTTAACTATTGTAATAGATTATGGTAAGTATTAAGGTAAGTAGTAGATTAGTAGAATGAATGCATAATTAAGGTAAGTATACAATAATTTAAATAATTCAATATTTTATAATTTTTTATGATTCATTTTTCTTAATTTTAATTTCAGGTTTAAATATACATATATATCTTGTCGCTTGACGCAACACCGGCCACCTTGACAGGATCAGATTCCTTCAATATCCAGTGGAAGGACAGCCAGTTTGTGGATGGGGCGCTTAATCGTGCCCGTCTTGGTTGCTACTTCTGCGACTCGCACCTTGCCGTCTTGCCCTTCGACGGTTGCGACGACGCGCCCTAGTACCCACTGCTGCGGCGGCACGTTGTCCTCGTGAACGAGAACGAGGTCGTTGAGCTGCATATTGCGTTTGGGGTGCAGCCACTTGTTGCGCTCCTGAAGGCCCGTCAGGTATACTTTGGACCACTGTCGCCAGAACTGTTGCTTGAGACAGCAAACAAGTTGCCATCTCTCGCAACAACGAACTGGGTCCACTGGCACCTTCTCTGGGGGTAATGCCCGCAGGGAGCATCCTATTAATAGATGCGCTGGTGTTAACGCCTCGCCGTCGTTGGGATCTTGGCTCAGAGGTACTAGGGGGCGAGAGTTGAGGATGGCCTCCACTTCGGCCAACACTGTTGCTAACTCCTCTGCTGTGAGTAGCGCGCTGCCGGTTACCCGAACGATGTGGTGTTTGGCGGACTTCACCGCGGCTTCCCATAATCCGCCGAAGTGCGGCGCCCGCGGTGGTATAAAGATGAAGTTGCACCCTTCGTCTGCTGCGAATCTCTTCAGTTCTGGACCCATTGCTAGAAACGCCTCCTTCAATTCGCGCAGCTTGCGATCGGCGCCGACGAAATTGGTGGCGTTGTCGCTGAATATCTTCGTCGGAATTCCTCGGCGTCCAATGAACCTTTTTAGGGCGAGAATAAATGAATTAGTTGACAGGTCTGAAACTAATTCTAAATGTATTGCTTTGGACGTAAAGCAAACGAAAACTGCAATATATGTTTTTACGGGTGGTCGACCGCGTATTTTTAAAGTTGTGTATATCGGACCACAAAAATCTACGCCACATATAAGAAAGGGCCGTAGTGCTCGAAGTCTTTCGACTGGCAAATTTCCCATTATTTGGTTTTGCAACTTCGGCTTGTAATGAAAACAATGTATACAGTTTCTTACGGTTCTACTGCAAGCTTCTCGGGCATTAATTAGCCATATGCGTTCTCGAAGAAGCGCAACCAACGCTTTAGCCCCAGCGTGGTGATTTCGAATGTGCAGGAACCGTAAATACGTTGTAACGAAGTGCGAACTTTTATTTAATAAAAGCGGAAATTTGGCATCGTATGGGAGAGGTGCATTTAATAAGCGACCTCCTACTCGGATTAATTTGAACGACAGCGACTTATCCGAGTATTCATGCAAAAACGGGTTGAGTTTTTGCAAGTTTGCGGGTAGGGTGGTGCCTTTATGCAATTTTTGAATAACATCCGAAAATTCTGAATGTTGGACCACCTGTGCAATTTTTAGAAAGCTCAAGTTTAGCTCTTCTGAAGTCAGATCTTGGCCCCTGGAGGAATTTGGTGGTCGCCTGATCCATCGTAATATATATGCGACCACACGAAGCAATTTTTTATGAGAAGAAAATTTTTCAATAAGGTCCAATATTGAATTTTTCTCAGTAGTCGAAAGTAATGTAAATGTATTTTTCTTCTTCTCTAATGCTTCGTCTTCTGGTGAGAGCTGGAAGTGGTTATTAATTGGCCATAATGCAGGGTCTTCTAGGAGGAACTGTGGACCGCCAAACCATATTGAATTATTCAATTCGTCCACGTTACAACCCCGAGACACTTGATCCGCAGGATTTTGTTTCGTTGGCACATGTCGCCAATGTACTTTGTCAGTCAACTCTTGGATTTCGGACACTCTGTTTGCGACGAAGGTTTGTAGTGAAGATGGATGTGTTTTAATCCAATGTAAAACGATTTCAGAGTCTGTCCAAAATGTAATATTTTCGAAATGTCGACTCAACATAGGCGCTACTCTTGACCATAATTTCGAAAGAAGATGTGCTGCCGAGAGCTCAAGACGCGGAAGAGATTTGGTCTTCAGCGGAGCCACTCTAGACTTTGCAGTAAGCAGCATGCATTTAATACCACTAGCAGATTGGCTTCGTATGTATATGCAGCATCCGTACGCCCTTATTGAGGCGTCGGAGAAGCCATGTATTTGGCAGATGGCACTCGACTCAACGTTTACGTAACGAGGAATGCTTATAACTAGATGAGAGCTGCATTAGGTTGGCTTTAAAGTTCTGCCAGCTAGTGTCAAGGCGCAATGGAATCGACTCATCCCAATCTGGTTTTTGGATCCAAAGCTCTTGCAATAAGATTTTTGCTTTGGTAACTAGTGGGGCTAGTAATCCAAGAGGATCGAAAAGGCGAGCAGAAACTGACAATATGTTTCGTTTGGTGGCTCGCAGATCATTAAAATTGTCATCTAAAACAAATCGAAACAAATCCTCTTTCGGCAACCAATGGATTCCTAACGTTTTAGTGGAACTTTTATCATTGAAGCTTAATGACTTTTCAGTGCAATCACTGTCGAAAAATTTAGGGTGGTTCGAAAACCACTTCGTTAAGGTGAATCCTGCCGAGTTTAATATTTGAATTACCTCACTTCTCAAAAGATCTAGAGACTCAAAATTTTCGGACCCTGTTAATAAATCATCAACATAAAAGTCTCTTTTGATGGCCAATGAACCGAGTGGATATTTCATTGTATTGGCATCACTGAGCATTTGCAAACACCGTGTTGCGAGAAATGGAGCAGGCGCAGTGCCGTATGTTACGGTGTTAAGACGAAAAATTTGAATTTGCTCAGAAGGATGCTCTCTCCACACAATAAGTTGACAATTTCTGTCTTCTTCATGCATCATTATTTGACGGTACATTTTAGTAATGTCCGCTGTTAGTGCGTACTTATGTAATCGAAAACGAAGAAGAGTTGAATATAATTCTTCTTGGATGGTTGGACCTACCATCAAAAGTTCATTCAACGCTATTTGAGTTGAAGATCGACTCGAAGCATCAAATACAACACGTAATTTGGTTGTTGTGCTCTCGGGCCTTAAAACGCATTGATGCGGAATGAAGTAGTGTGGCTCACTCGGGATCTTATTGTTCGTTGGGCTCATGTGACCCAAGGCTCTATATTCATTCATAAAGTCCAGATACATTTTGCGAAGTTCTGGATCTTTTAATGTCCTTCTCTCCAGGGCCTGAAACCGCCGAACTGCGGTTTCATATGAGTGACCGAGTAACTTACGGTCAGCTTTAAAGGGCATTCTGACTTGAAGCCGTCCTGAAGGCAATACTTGAGTAGTATTAACGAAAAAATTTTCACACTGTTGTTGCTCTGGTGTGAATTTGATGCCATTTGATTCTGAAGGTAATTCTTCTAGAGCCCAAAATTTTTGGACTACTGAATCGATTGACGTTAAGTCTTCTTCAGCTTGGCATAATGTGCTATGTAATCTGGGAGGAGAACTTATATTACTGGCGTATTTGCCAGACACAATCCATCCTAAAAGGGTTTTCTGAAGTGTTGGTTGGTTAGGACCATTTTTAATTTGGCCAACAGCTAAAAGGTCGAAAAATGTTTCAGCACCCAATAGGATATCCACTTTTTTAGATTTGTGGAATTCTGGGTCCGCCAATTCAATATTGTGCGGAATTTGCCAGCCATTAACATTGATGTTATGGTCTGGATGATTTGCCGAAATGCATCGCATTACCCAGAATTCCGCCGAAAATTCAAAATTATTTAACCGCGACTTGACAAACGCGCTTAGTTTAGACCCCACTTTTGTATTGGAATTGCCAATTCCTATTACACTTAATGTTTTATGCTGACGTCGAATCCGCAACTTTTGTGCCAAGTTCTCCGTCATAAAGTTGACCTGGGAGCCTGAGTCCAGCAAGGCTCTGGCAGGCAGGTAATCTCCGCAGCTGGTCCTCACTAGAATTACTGCTGTTGCCAACATGACCCGATCCGGCATACTGGCTGTATGCATGGCATGTGTGGTAGATGGTTGCGGATGAGGTGCAGCGGGGAAAGAGACTGGATATTTGTGCAACAGTGTGTGATGCGATCGATTGCACACACGACATCGATCCGCTCTGCATTTCGAAACGGTATGTCCCTTACGCAAGCAATTTATGCATAAGGGTACCGATTTGACGAACTCGAACCTCTGTTGCACCGGAAGAGCCTTGAAAGTAGGGCAGACAGTTAGATGATGATCCCTCGATTTGCACTGTTGGCAAAGAGGCTGCCTCGTATTTGCAGCAACCAGCGCCGATTTGGTCCTATCCGCCTGTTGTTGCTTTCCATAACTCGTACTGCCTGTTGGTATGGGCTTCGTCCTTGAGTATGTTGATCCTTCCGCTGATAGCTGCTGGTATCTCCTATTTAGGGTGGCTTCACAGTCCTTCCACAGTGGCAGTTTGTCATAGTCCAGCGCTTCTTCCCATTTGGATCGGGTGGCAGAATCAACCTTTGTCATTACTATGTGTATAATTATTGCGTTCGTTATTTGTTTTTCATCGCCCAGCGATAGCAACGAGTCATACACCGCTGACACTTCGTCAATCATTGAACGCAGGGAAGGCGCAGAAGGCTTTGGGATTGTTGGCAGCTCAAAAAGTTTAGATATTGTATTGAAAAATATCAAACATTTATTATCATAAACTTTTTTGAGACTTGCCAACGCTTTCGGATAATTTTCATCCGACATCTGGAACGCTTTAACTGTTCCCAGAGCCTCTCCAGATAGACAATTTACCAAATGGTTAAACTTTTCAATATCTGGGATATTTGGATCGTTATGAACCAAGCTCTCGAACAAACTCATAAAATTTTTGAACTCTGAATATTCTCCCTTGAATTTCGGCAAATTCATTTTAGGGAGCCTTGAGCTGTGAGAAGCTACAAAAGATGTTTCGGCAAATGAAGTTTTATTTTTTGCTAAAATTGACTTTATTATGGACTTCGTTTCAACGATTATGTCCTCTAACTCCCCTCGGGCCATGTCGTCCTCATCAATTTCTTCAATCTTTGATTGGCATTTCATTAATTTTTCACTATGTGAGTTTAATATATCGAGACGACATTCCAATTCTATTGGATCTAAAGACATAGTCTTTTCGAGAAGGCCCGTTTTAATGCGCAAAATACTACTCTTCGTAACCGTTCTTTGACGTCTTAACGATTTTAATTCCGTCAACTCCTTACTTGGAGACAGGCTTGCGAGAGTTGGCTTTGGCTTGCTCATTTTGCGTTGGTTAAATTAAATTTCCGACAAAGGACTATAACGGTTGGCAACAGATATACTAAGAATCGATAACGAAAACGAAAAATAAATGTCGATTCCCAAATATACGAAAGCCAAACTAATCGCAATAAAAGTTGGCAACAAATATATTTGGAATCAGTGACGAAAACGAAAAAAAAAAAATAATATCGATTCTCAAGTATCGAAAGCCAAACCGATAAATGCGCAAAATAAGCAATAGCACAAAAACGTAATTTAATCGGAAAATGTCCGAACGAAAATCGATAAAAATTGCGAAAAAACGACCGATAATTGCAAACGCGGATCGAAAAAATTGCGAAAAATATAATAATTTAATTTGCAATTAAGAATTGTTCACCTTTATTTCAAAATAAAGGGCTACCGCAAAATCCCAAAATCCCTTATTCACTTTTAATTCGTATATGTATATATGTACGTACATATGAGTATGTACTAATTTATATGTATATGTATATGTATATATAATAAATACAATAGAATCAATATGATGTCAAATGAAAAGGTAGAGCCAAAAACTGAAAGTGTGCACTTGTTTTTTATTTTAATTTTATTTGTTTGTGTTTTCGTTTTATTTTTTGCTTGCACTGCTTTCAGTAAATCGCACTCGTTACCTGGTGCGTCGGCTGTTTGCCGGCGCTTACGTCCCTTTTGCATAGAATGTAGTGGCAGCTCATTCCCACGACGGCAGCGGTTTGATGGTAGCAGAGACGATGGCAGCAGCGGCGACGATGGCAGCAGCGGTGTGATGGCAGCAGCGGTGCGATAACAGCGAATGATAGCAGCAGCGGCGACGATGGTAGCAGCGGCTTGATGGCAGCAGCGAGTGATGGCAGCAGCGATTGATGGCAGCAGCGAATGATGGCAGCAGCAAATGATGGTAGCAGCGACTGATGATAGCAACGGTGGCAACGGTGGTGACAGCAACGGTTTTAAGCACAACGGTTTTAAGCTTACCGGTTTTTCCACTAAGCGGCACTTTAAACAGTTTATAAAACTAATACACAATTTTTTTTAAACTGTAACGCAATTATAATTATTACTTTTTTAGGGCAAAACCGTTTGAGCTTTTATTTGCGCCCACCACTGTACCGCAAGAAAAATTCACCTTGCACTGTACCACCTTTTCTTCTTATTTTTTCTCTGGTTTGGATATTAGGTCACACGAACATTTAGCAACACACACTATGTATTTATAATACTGTATAGGGTGATTTTTTAAGAGCTTGATAACTTTTTTAAAAAAAAAAACGCATAAAATTTGCAAAATCTCATCGGTTCTTTATTTGAAACGTTAGATTGGTTCATGACATTTACTCTTTGAAGATAATTTCATTTAAATGTTGACCGCGGCTGCGTCTTAGGTGGTCCATTCGGAAAGTCCAATTTTGGGCAACTTTTTCGAGCATTTCGGCCGGAATAGCCCGAATTTCTTCGGAAATGTTGTCTTCCAAAGCTGGAATAGTTGCTGGCTTATTTCTGTAGACTTTAGACTTGACGTAGCCCCACAAAAAATAGTCTAAAGGCGTTAAATCGCATGATCTTGGTGGCCAACTTACGGGTCCATTTCTTGAGATGAATTGTTGTCCGAAGTTTTCCCTCAAAATGGCCATAGAATCGCGAGCTGTGTGGCATGTAGCGCCATCTTGTTGAAACCACATGTCAACCAAGTTCAGTTCTTCCATTTTTGGCAACAAAAAGTTTGTTAGCATCGAACGATAGCGATCGCCATTCACCGTAACGTTGCGTCCAACAGCATCTTTGAAAAAATACGGTCCAATGATTCCACCAGCGTACAAACCACACCAAACAGTGCATTTTTCGGGATGCATGGGCAGTTCTTGAACGGCTTCTGGTTGCTCTTCACCCCAAATGTGGCAATTTTGCTTATTTACGTAGCCATTCAACCAGAAATGAGCCTCATCGCTGAACAAAATACGCGCGCGAAACACATTTCGAACCGAACACTGATTTTGGTAATAAAATTCAATGATTTGCAAGCGTTGCTCGTTAGTAAGTCTATTCATGATGAAATGTCAAAGCATACTGAGCATCTTTCTCTTTGACACCATGTCTGAAATCCCACGTGATCTGTCAAATACTAATGCATGAAAATCCTAACCTCAAAAAAATCACCCGTTATATATGTATGTGCACGCACTCCACAATAACTCCTTTTTTTTGCTTTTTTAGGCTGAGGTAAGTAAATTTATGCACTCCACTTTACAAATATATATGTATGTACATAATTATTATTATTTTTTGTTTTTTATGTAGTATGTATGTTTAACTTAAGCTTTCTCACTTAGCCTCTTTTATATGTATTTTGCCACTGTGTTTAACACTTTTCACATCACTTCGTCTCGTTATTATCACTTTAGTTTTGTGTTTTATGTTTTATAATTATTTTTCCTTTTTTTGGATATGTATGTATATTTGGGCACTGTATTTAACCAAGAACACGTATGTCTGTAAGTATTATCACTTTTCACTTTTAGGGATAACTTTACCGCTGTTTTTGTTTTTTTTTTTTTGTTTTTTTTTTTTTGTTTTATACTTCTGTACTACACCACTTAGTCACTTTCACTATATAATGTATTTAGGCTATGTATATACATAGACCGATATTTCTGTATTTAAATTTTTTATTTTATTGTTTGTTTTTCAGGTTTAATTTGTTTTCACTTCACTTGTCGAAAGGCCGAAAACGAAACGAGTTGACAGGCAATTAGAAACGAAAACGAAAGTTAGCACTTTATTAAGAATATAACTAAGTTCACGCACTTAGTCCCTGCTCGGGCGCCATGAAAAATCTCAAGCGTTTTTGAGATGCGAAAATATAAACTTGGGAAATGCGCGAATAAGTAAGAAGCCTAATTGCCTGTCTCGAAGTAAATTGCGAAATTAAAAATGAAAACGCGTCCGGTCGATTCGATGGTTCAATTACAATACTTCTTTATTTAATTTCATTTAGTTGCTTAGCCTAAATCTTAAACTAACGGCTTAAACTAGTGGTAATGTTCATATGTATAAAAAAAGGGGTAAATATAATTATCTTCAACTTTTCGTTAACTATTGTAATAGATTATGGTAAGTATTAAGGTAAGTAGTAGATTAGTAGAATGAATGCATAATTAAGGTAAGTATACAATAATTTAAATAATTCAATATTTTATAATTTTTTATGATTCATTTTTCTTAATTTTAATTTCAGGTTTAAATATACATATATATCTTGTCGCTTGACGCAACAGATACAATAAAACATTTAAACATGCAAGTGTATGTGATTTATCAATAAATTTAAATGCTAAATTTGGCATTAATTTAATCAGGCAGATTTGCAATACAAATAGCAGCCGATCCTCTTAATTTAGTTTTGAAAATACACATTTTATACGTGTCTGAAACATTTTGAGAGACTACGAGTTGCTCAAACAATTCTTCAAAAGTTTACCACTGAGCGTAATCTCCTGAAAAAATGGGAATGTCAACTTGAGGCAACGTAAAATTGGCAGCATTTCTTTGTTACTAGATTTTAATTTGAGTTTGTAAAATCTATTTCTTAAATCATAGACATTACTTGTTAACTCTTCATTTCCGTGTTGGCTAATAAATTCAAGTACAGTATCACGAGTTTTTTCTATTAATCTCTCTATGCTGTCTAGAGAGCATATTTCGTTTATTTCACAGTCTTCATTATTTTCATATTTTTTCTAATTCTGTTAAAAAGAATTGAAACTTGCGAACTAAGCCAGGATTTGCAAGGCATTCCATTTTCCTGGGAGCACTATTTTCTTGAATTACGAGTATATCAATCAATTCGTTTAACTTGGCATACGCTGTCAAATAAAGCTTACCTACCAGAGAACTGGAGGATGGAGTCATGTGTAGAAGTTCACGCAAGTGAGGAAAGTTCTCTGATTGCCATTCACTTGGGAGTGGCCAGAAACGATTCTTTTACATGTGACTCAAGCAGCTCACGACTTCCGGTCTTTGACCAAGTATCCTCTGGGTAGCCTAAGAACATCCGTTTGAAGGCGAGCTAACGTGAGAAGGCGAAACATCCCCTGCATAGGGTTGTGCGCTGGGTTTGGGACCCGCCACGTAAAAAAACACCCCCAATGAAAAAGCAAACACAGCCTCGGATGAGAGACCCCCCTTTCGATGACGACCATGGCAAACGAAATAAGGACTACGATTTGAGGGCATGCACCTGGAATGTCCGGTCCCTTAATTGGGAAGGTGCCGCTGCCCAGCTGGTTGATGTCCTCGTGAAAATAAAGGCTGACATCACCGCCGTCCAAGAAATGCGATGGACGGGACAAGGACAGAGACGAGTAGGTCCTTGTGACATCTACTACAGTGGCCATATAAAGGAGCGCAAGTTTGGTGTTGGATTCGGGGTGGGAGAGAGACTCCGTCGCCGAGTACTATCATTCACTCCGGAGAATGAACGTCTAGCCACAATCCGCATCAAAGCGAGGTTCTTCAACATATCGCTGATTTGCGCCCACGCCCCGACGGAAGAGAAGGACGATGTGACCAAAGATGCCTTTTATGAGTGCTTGGAGCGCACTTATGAGAGATGCCCCCGCCACGATGTCAAAATCGTGCTTGGTGACTTCAACGCCAGGGTGGGCAAAGAAGGTATCTTTGGCACTACGGTCGGTAAATTCAGCCTCCACGAGGAAACATCCCCAAATGGGTTGAGGCTGATCGACTTCGCCGGGGCCCGAAATATGGTTATCTGTAGTACTAGATTCCAGCATAAGACACGTCTCCAGTGTTTTAGATGTGCGTGCGCTCCGAGGTCCTAACATCGACTCGGACCACTATATTGTTGCAGCCAAAATTCGCACCCGCCTCTGTGCAGCAAAAAACGCACGCCAACAAACACAAGGAAGGTTCGACGTCGAGAAGCTGCAATCACAACAGACAGCCGAACGATTTTCTACTCGGCTTGCACTCCTGCTCTCTGAGAGCACTCGTCAACAACTCGGTATAAGGGAACTGTGGGACGGCATTTCAAACTCCTTACGTACAGCTGCAACCGAAACCATTGGTTTTCGGAAAGTGCAAAAGAACAGCTGGTACGACGAGGAGTGCCGTGTCGCAGCGGAGAGAAAACAGGCTGCCTACCTCGCAACGTTACGATCGACCACAACACGTGCGGGATGGGATAGATACCGAGAGTTGAAGAGGGAAGCGAGACGCATTTGCAGACAGAAGAAGAAAGAGGCCGAAATGCGTGAGTACGAACAGCTCGATAATCTGGCCGACAGGGGTAATGCTCGAAAATTCTACGAAAAGATGCGGCGGCTTACAGAAGGTTTCAAGACCGGAGCATACTCCTGTAGAACCCCCCAAGGTGATCTAGTTACCGATGCCCAGAGCATACTTAAATTATGGAGGGAACACTTCTCCAACATGCTGTATGGCAGTGATAGCACAACACCAGGAGAAGGCGAACCCGATACCCCAATCGATGACGATGGAGCAGGCGTTCCATTGCCCGATCATGAAGAAGTTCGAATAGCAATTGCCCGACTGAAAAACAACAAAGCGGCAGGTGCCGATGGATTGCCGGCCGAGCTATTCAAATACGGCGGCGAAGAGCTGATAAGGTGCATGCATTAGCTTCTTTGCAAAATATGGTCGGACGAAAGTATGCCCAACGATTGGAATTTAAGTGTGCTATGCCCAATCCATAAAAAAGGAGACCCCACAATCTGCGCCAACTACCGTGGGATTAGCCTCCTCAACATCGCATATAAGGTTCTGTCGAGCGTATTGTGTGAAAGATTAAAGCCCACCGTCAACAAACTGATTGGACCTTATCAGTGTGGCTTCAGACCTGGTAAATCAACAACCGACCAGATATTCACCATGCGCCAAATCTTGGAAAAGACCCGTGAAAGGAGAATCGACACACACCACCTCTTCGTCGATTTTAAAGCTGCTTTCGACAGCACGAAAAGGGGCTGCCTTTATGCCGCGATATCTGAATTTGGTATCCCCGCAAAATTAATACGGCTGTGTAAACTGACGCTGAGCAACACGAAAAGCTCCGTCAGGATCGGGAAGGACCTCTCCGAGCCGTTCGATACCAAACGAGGTTTCAGACAAGGCGACTCCCTATCGTGCGACTTCTTCAATCTGCTGCTGGAGAAAATTATTCGAGCTGCAGAACTTAATCGAGCAGGTACAATCTTTTATAAGAGTGTACAGCTGCTGGCGTATGCTGATGATATTGATATCATCGGTCTCAACACCCGCGCCGTTAGTTCTGCTTTCTCCAGACTGAACAAGGAAGCAACGCAAATGGGTCTGGCAGTGAACGAGGGCAAGACGAAATATCTCCTGTCATCAAACAAACAGTCGTCGCACTCGCGACTTGGCACTCACGTCACTGTTGACAGTCATAACTTTGAAGTTGTAGATAATTTCGTCTATTTAGGAACCAGTATTAACACCACCAACAGTGTCAGCCTGGAAATCCAACGCAGGATTACTCTTGCCAACAGGTGCTACTTCGGACTGAGTAGGCAATTGAAAAGTAAAGTCCTCTCTCGACGAACAAAAGCCAAACTCTATAAGTCGCTCATAATTCCCGTCCTGCTATATGGTGCAGAGGCTTGGACGATGACAACAACCGATGAGTCGACGTTGCGAGTTTTCGAGAGAAAAGTTCTGCGAAAGATTTATGGTCCTTTGCGCGTTGGCCAGGGCGAATATCGCATTCGATGGAACGATGAGCTGTACGAGATATACGACGACATTGACATAGTTCAGCGAATTAAAAGACAGCGGCTACGCTGGCTAGGTCATGTTGTCCGGATGGATGAAAACACTCCGGCTCTGAAAGTATTCGACGCAGTACCCGCCGCGGGAAGCAGAGGAAGAGGAAGACCTCCACTCCGTTGGAAGGACCAAGTGGAAAAGGACCTGGCTTCGCTTGGAATATCCAATTGGCGCCACGTAGCGAAGAGAAGAAACGACTGGCGCGCTATTGTTGACTCGGCTATCATCGCGTAAGCGGTGTCTACGCCAGTAAAGAAGAAGAAGACCAGAGAACTGCAAAAATCACAATTTTCTTGATTTACTCATACGCGAACTTTTTCATTCAACCCAACTCACTGAAAAAAACAGAGTGATGAGTAAAAATCAACTAATTTTGCCATACACATCATTCCGAGGATCTTGAGTCTTCGGTTCAAAATTTCTCACTCAATTCAACTCACTGAACAAAAGTCAGCGTTCAATAAAATGAGCATGTGTTGACGAAAGCATCATTCGGTTCAATTTGAGTTGATTGATTATGAGTAAACTATTAGCGACAAGACGACACGATGTGAGCGTTACGACTGCATGTACAGTAACAATTTCTATGCAAGCCCCATGCGTTCCACGAACTGCAGCTTGTTGTTGTAGCTTGTTTTGGTTTTCGTTCTTCTCACATTTGCAGAAAAAGTGCCGCTTGCTGCGCGCATGAGTAAAATGATACGAGTTGATTTTTGCGAGTTGAGTGTTGTTCTTTTTCAAAACAATGATTGTTGAACCGAATGAGCAAGCGTCCGAAATCATTATATTGAACACGAGCCGAACAAACTCGGAGTGAAACAAAAAATCGCACACACCCGAGTGAATTTAAAATCAACAACGAAAATGTGAGCGCATGCAAGCTTGATCGGCTGATCCGAACAGTGTGATTATTCGGCTGTTGAGCGCGTACGAATGTTTTTCATTCAGCCGATGCCGTTCTCTGTTACCTACCGTCCCTTGTACATCATTTTTGAAATAATTATCTTTTTTATTTTTGGGATGTTTGGACAATTCTAAATGTTTTCGTTGAAACTCTGACCATTTTTTGTCCAAATTATCTTGGAGTTTTTCTAAATTTCCTAAATCTTCATTTATATCCATACTCATGGACTTAAAATGAAGTTTTTCAAGTTCTTCTGCTAATTTAATTTGGTTCTCCATTTTCCCTAAAACAAAATAATTAATTGTATATAAATTAAATAAAAAATTAAAAATGTTCTTACCTTGGTAGAATGTGGATTATAAAATTTTGTGTTTTTTATTTAATTCATTTTGTTTTTTTTTTAATATTATTAAACACACTTTTTCATTTTCACTTTACTCGCGTGTTTTATAACGGGTGATTTTTTTGAGGTTAGGATTTTCATGCATTAGTATTTGACAGATCACGTGGGATTTCAGACATGGTGTCAAAGAGAAAGATGCTCAGTATGCTTTGACATTTCATCATGAATAGACTTACTAACGAGCAACGCTTGCAAATCATTGAATTTTATTACCAAAATCAGTGTTCGGTTCGAAATGTGTTTATCGACAAATTTTGTTCAGCGATGAGGCTCATTTCTGGTTGAATGGCTACGTAAATAAGCAAAATTGCCGCATTTGGGGTGAAGAGCAACCAGAAGCCGTTCAAGAACTGCCCATGCATCCCGAAAAATGCACTGTTTGGTGTGGTTTGTACGCTGGTGGAATCATTGGACCGTATTTTTTCAAAGATGCTGTTGGACGCAACGTTACGGTGAATGGCGATCGCTATCGTTCGATGCTAACAAACTTTTTGTTGCCAAAAATGGAAGAACTGAACTTGGTTGACATGTGGTTTCAACAAGATGGCGCTACATGCCACACAGCTCGCGATTCTATGGCCATTTTGAGGGAAAACTTCGGACAACAATTCATCTCAAGAAATGGACCCGTAAGTTGGCCACCAAGATCATGCGATTTAACGCCTTTAGACTATTTTTTGTGGGGCTACGTCAAGTCTAAAGTCTACAGAAATAAGCCAGCAACTATTCCAGCTTTGGAAGACAACATTTCCGAAGAAATTCGGGCTATTCCGGCCGAAATGCTCGAAAAAATTGCCCAAAATTGGACTTTCCGAATGGACCACCTAAGACGCAGCCGCGGTCAACATTTAAATGAAATTATCTTCAAAAAGTAAATGTCATGAACCAATCTAACGTTTCAAATAAAGAACCGATGAGATTTTGCAAATTTTATGCGTTTTTTTTTTAAAAAAAGTTATCAAGCTCTTAAAAAATCACCCTTTAAACTTCGGGGTCACCAAAATGTAAAATAAGGACGACGAAGGGTTCGGTTATAAAATTGTACTCAGCTCTGGTTGCCAAGAGCTCCTTTATTTATAGAATTCCTTATCCTAATTCATGTATGCACCACATGCAGAGTGCATACACATATCTTCCCTGCCAACCACGGCTACCCGCTTTTGGCAAATATTCCAATACAACTACACATTTTTTCTCTATACACTAACACCAACGCACATTTTCGGGTTATTTTTTGTTTACCTAAATGCGATGAAAAAAAGTTTGTTTAATTTCTTGATTTATTTGAATGAGTGCGAAGGAGAAAACATAATTGTCAATAGTGACAATAGAAAATCCCAAAAAGAGTAATAAAAAAAAACGATTGAAAGACGCATGTCGTTCGTGATCGTACCATCGTAAAGGAGGCTCGTACAACAAAAAGGTAAGTAAATGAATTTTATGTGATTTTTTAACAATATTTTGAAAATAATTACTTCATTTATTTTTATAGCATTGGAAATCAGAACTGAATTGGAAGTAGCAGTAGCAGCTATATAATCAGAAGCGGCAAATATCAATTGTTAAGTATGTATGTGAAAAAGTGTGTGTACTTTGAAATTGGTCCAGTATAATACGCAAAAATAAATACATATGTACATATGTATTTTATGCGTTTAAGGCGGCCTGCGCAATCCAATATAATATATCAAAACTAATGTTCGTTTTATATTTTAAATTATCAAATAATATTTATCTTTTCTTTCAGATGTTATTATAATTTTTATTTGATTATTCTTTCTTTTCAGATTTTATCTTTATTTTATTTAATTAATCTTTGCTTGCAGAGTAAATTCTATTTGTATTTAATAATTTTTATTTTTTCAGATAATATTAATCTTTTCTTTCAGATATTGTTATCATTTTATATAATTAATATTTCTTTTTCTTTTAGATATTACAAATTCAATGCAATTATTATTTATTTTCAGGTTTTATTACCTTTACTTTATTTTCAGGTATTTGTCTTCTATAATATTTTTTCACTCTTTTATTTTCAGCTATTAATAATCCTTTCTTTAATTAATCTTTTTTCAGATGAAATTATTATTGTAAATTAAATATATTGTATAAATGTAAATATCTATTAAAAATTTTAATAAGTTTTTAAAGTAGGAATCAAAAAATGCAACCCTGCATCAGCCGTCGATTGGGGATATTAGAGCAGGACAGATATACTTTTTTATATGACACTGCTGAATGAGCGCAACAGAGATGTATGATCACATATATACGTACGTGTGAGGGAAAAAACGGTAGGATATTCGCTCGGCCTAAGACAAACTCTATATGTTTACCCCCACGTTTACCACCATGTTACCCACTAATTATCTGGTTTTTTACCCGCTCATGGTTGGCAGGGTTAATACTAATCTACTGTATATACCGACAGCATGTACACATATCTTAAACATAAGTGTTCCCAACGGCATACACAACTATTTCTTATATATTATTAGTTTAGGATCATTTGCGATCCTTTACATTGCACACATTAAATACTACAGTCTCTAATCAATATACCCGAAATGAACATTTATTACACTGTTGATAGAAATGGGTATTTGTACATACATATTTATATTTACGACTGTATTTAGATGTGTTAGCGATAATGCACATAAATATTTGAAATGTGATATCTGTTTCTATACAGATTTACAAAATTCTCCTATTTACTACAATTGTAACCGTTAGGAACTGTTCAGAAATGTGAACAAAGAAGCTTCTATTTAAATTGTTGTTGCTACTGGCTTGGGCTCTGAGGAAGCTTATATTTAGATCGTGTTGAATACCCTTTGGTTTGGTAATTTTTTTGTCTACCCTTTCTGCGATTTCGTACTGGGTAGTGAGAAATTCTTTCAATTGTTGACACGAGGGCATTTTTTTCTTGCTGAGAGCGATTGCTTCCACAACAATAACGAATTTTCTGGTAATGTCGCTGTGCATATATTTACCAGTATAAAGTTTGATAAATTCTTCCCTTTGAATTTTTGGCAAGTTCATTAGTATCGTAATTCGCTTATTCACCAATATTCGTTCATTTTCGTATCTTGACTTCAGGGCTCCCCAAGCCAAATTGAAATTATCGTCATTAAGAGCGAACTGTTTTAATATTACGCCTGCTGATTTTGTGTCTGAGGGGATATTATTTTTCCGAATGTGATAATTTTGGATGGTTTATGAACACGGCTGTAATCATGTACCGGAAGGACTGCCATTGCTCATAACCTACATGAAATATTTGTGTATTTCACGCTGGCACTTTGAGATTAATACCTGAACTTGCCTCTTGACTTTGACTTTGTGGCAGCTCTACTCTCGGATTGCTTTTAATAGCTTTAGTTGATCAGAAAGCATCGAGTGCAGTATCGTATCAAACTGTCACAATTTTACTTGTCTTGTCTTTACCCCTCTTCGGTTTTGTAGCACCTTGCTTTGAGCGATGGAGTCATGTGTAGAAATTCACGCAAGTGAGGAAAGTTCTCTGATCGCCATTCATTTGGGAGTGGCCAGAAACGATTCTTTTACATATAACTCAAGCAGCTCACGACTTCCGGTCTTTGACCATGTATCCTCTGGGTAGCCTGAGAACATCCGTTTGAAGCCGCGCTAAAGTGAGAAGGCGAAACATCCCCTGCATAGGGTTGTGCGCTGGGTTTGGACCCACCGCGTAAAAAACACCCCCAATGAAAAATCAACAACAGCTTCGGATGAGAGACCCCCTTTTGATGACGACCATGGCAAACGAATTAAGGACAATGCTTTGAGGGCATGCACCTGGAATGTCCAGTCCCTTAATTGGGAAGGTGCCGCTGCCCAGCTGGTTGATGTCCTCGTGAAAATAAAGGCTGACATCACCGCCGTCCAAGAAATGCGATGGACAGGACAAGGACAGTTACGAGTAGGCTTTTGTGGCATTTACTACAGTGGCCATATAAAGGAGCGCAAGTTTGGTGTGGGATTCGTGGTGGGAGAGAGACTCCGTCGCCGAGTACTATCATTCACTGCGGTGAATGAACGTCTAGCCACAATCCACATCAAAGCGAGGTTCTTCAACATATCACTGATTTGCGCCCACGCCCCGACGGAAGAGAAGGACGATGTGACCAAAGATCCCTTCTATGAGTGCTTGGAGCGCGCCTATGAGAGCCGCCCCGCCACGATGTCAAAATCATGCTTGGCGACTTTAACGCCAGGGTTGGCACTACGGTCGGTAAATTCAGCCTCCACGAGGAAACATCCCCAAATGGGTTGAGGCTGATCGATTTCGCTGGGGGCCGAAATATGGTTATCTGTAGTACTACATTCCAGCATAAGAAGATTCATCAAGCTACCTGGCTGTCTCCGGATCGAAAAACTACCAACCAGATCGATGTTGTGATAGTGTTCTAGACGTGCGTATGCTCCGAGGTCCTACCACCGACTCGGACCACTATCTTGTTGCAGCTAAGATTCGCACCCGCCTCTGTGCAGCAAAAAACGCACGCCAACAGACACAAGGAAGGTTCGACGTCGAGAAGCTGCAATCTCAACAGACAGCCTAACGATTTTCTACTCGGCATGCACTCCTGCTCTCTGAGAGCACTCGTCAACAACTCGGTATAAAGGAACTGTGGGACGGCATTTCAAACTCCTTACGTACAGCTGCAACCCAAGCCATTGGTTTTCGGAAAGTGCAAAAGAACAGCTGGTACGACGAGGAGTGCCGTGTCGTAGTGGAGAGAAAACAGACTGCCTACCTCGCAACGTTACGATCGGCTACAATAAGTGCGGGATGGGATAGATACCGAGAGTTAAAGAGGGAAGCGAGACGCATTTGTAGACAGAAAAAGAAAGAAGCCGAAATGCGTGAGTATGAAGAGCTTGATAAGCTGGCCGACAGGGGTAATGTTCGAAAATTCTGCGAAAAAATACGACGGCTTACAGAAGGTTTCAAGACCGGAGCATACTCCTGTAGAACCCCCCAAGGTGATCTAGCCACCGATGTCCAAAGCATACTTAAATTATGGAGGGAACACTTTTCTAGCCTGCTGAATGGCAGTGAATGCACAACGCCAGGAGAAGGCGAACCCGACGTTCCACTACCCGACCATGAAGAAGTTCGAATAGCAATTGCCCGCCAGAAGAACAACAAAGCGGCAGGGGCCGACGGATTGCCGGCCGAGCTATTCAAACACGGCAGCGAAGAGCTGATAAGGAGCATGCATCAGCTTCTTTGTAAAATATGGCCGGACGAAAGCATGTCGAACGATTGGAATTTAAATGTGCTATGCCCAATCCATTAAAAAGGAGACCCCACAATCTGCGCCAACTACCGAGGGATTAGCCTCCTCAACATCGCATATAAGGTTCTATCGAGCGTATTGTGTGAAAGATTAAAGCCCACCGTCAACAAACTGATTGGACCTTATGAGTGTGGCTTTAGACCTGACAAATCAACAACCGACCAGATATTCACCATGCGCCAAATCTTGGAAAAGATACGTGAAAGGAGAATCGACACGCACCACCTCTTCGTCGATTTTAAAGCTGCTTTCGACAGCACGAAAAGGAGCTGCCTTTATGCCGCGATGTCTGAATTTGGTATCCCCGCAAAACTAATACGGATGTGTAAACTGACGTTATGCAACACCAAAAGCTCCGTTAGGATCGGGAAGGACCTCACCGAGCCGTTCGATACCAAACGAGGTTTCAGACAAGGCTACTCCCTATCGTGCGACTTTCTCAATCTGCTTCTGGAGAAAATAGTTCGAGCTGCAGAACTAAATAGAGAAGGTACCATCTTATATAAGAGTGTACAACTGCTGGCGTATGCCGATGATATTGATATCATCGGCCTCAACACCCGCGCCGTTAGTTCTGCTTTCTCCAGACTGAGGAAGGAGGGTCTGGCAGTGAACGAGGGCAAGACGAAATATCTCCTCGCCGAGATATCGACTCGGCACTCACGTCACTGTTGACAGTCATAACTTTGAAGTTGTAGATAATTTCGTCTATCTTGGAACTATCGTAAACACCACCAACAATGTCAGCCTAGAAATCCAACGCAGGATTACTGTTGCCAACAGGTGCTACTTTGGACTGTGTAGGCAGTTGAGAAGCATAGTCCTCTCTCGGCAAACAAAAACCAAACTCTATAAGTCGCTCATAATTCCCGTCCTGCTATATGGTGCAGAGGCTTGGACGATGTCAACAAAAGATGAGTCTACTTTGCGAGTTTTCGAGAGAAAAGTTCTGCGCAAGATTTATGGTCCTTTGCGATTGCGATGGAACAATGACATAGTTCAGCGAATTAAAAGACAGCGGCTGGGCTGGCTAGGTCATGTTGTCCGGATAGACGAAAACACTCCAGCTCTGAAAGTATTCGACGCAGTATCCGCCGGGGGAAGCAGAGGAAGAGGAAGACCTCCACTCCTTTGGAAGGACCAAGTGGAGAAGGACCTGGCTTCGTTTGGAATATCCAATTGGCGCCACGTAGCAAAAAGAAGAAACGACTGGCGCGCGGTTGTTAACTCGGCTATAATCGCGTAAGCGGTGTTTACGCCAATTAAGAAGAGAGAGAATTTAAAATGTAATATAAAACAAATATTTGTTTTCACATATTATATTGGATTGTTCAGGCCGCCTTAAACGCATAAAATACATACTTATGTACATTTGAAATTATTTTTGCATATTACATTGGACTGCGCAACCAATTTCAAACAAGACACACACACAAACAAACACACAACTTTCACAAACTTACTTCACAATTGATATTTGCTGCTTCTGGTGATATTGCTGCTGCTGCTATATCCAATTCATTCTGATTTCCAATGCTATACAAACAATAGAAGTAACTATTTGCAAATTATTTAAAGAAAAATTACAAAAAATTCACTTGCTTACCTTCTTGTTGTACGAGTACGAATCACATGCGTCTTTCAATCGTTTTTTTATTACCCTTTTAGGGATTTTCTTTTGGCACTATTGACAATTATGTTTTCTCCTTCGCACTCATTCAAATAAATGAAGAAATGAAAGAAACTTTTTTCATCGCATTTATGTAAACAAAAAATAACCCGAAAATGTGCGTTAGTGTTAGTACATAGAGAAAAAATGTGTAGTTGTAGTGGAATATTTAAGAAAAATGGTTAGTGGTGGTTGGCATGGTATTAACGTGATAACATGATTTGAATTCGTGAAAGCGAATGTGAATATGTATGTAAGTTTTGAATGATAAAATATACGATTTATCACTATTGTAATATAAGTATTTAATTTTTATAATCTATAATTATATACATATTGTATGTACAGATGCGTGCAACTAATTAACAACGCTAGTAGGAAAAATCAAATCGGTTGATATTTTCATTTCAATTTTTTAATTATGTGTCCTAAAGATAAATTTTGCATATTTAGTTATTGTAAATTAGCAAATTTTTTGTTTTGTTATAAAAGAGCTTTTATAAAATAAAAGCATTTTATGACTTCAAAGTCAAAAATAGGTCGTGCAACTAATGAACAACGCTTTCATTTTTTTGGAAAAATTATTTTATTTCGGGTTTAAAGTTAATATTTGGCTGCAAATCTATTACTGACAATCACAGCTTGATATCTAAGAGGCATTGACTCCACTAAATTTTACGAGATGTCTTTTGGAATATTATTCCATTATTGTTCAACCTTTTCGTATAATTCCTTGGAAATTTCCAACTTTATGGAAACGAACTCTTTTCTTCCACTAATAGAGAAGGTTTATAGCGTGATCAGCCGGCAACGTAAACCCGTGGCCCGTGTCAGCTGATACGTAGCCGTAGCCGTAGATTTCCACGTCATTTGGATGTTTGCCGTAGAAACGTGTTAGCTGATTGCTCTCTCACAACGCAAGGTTGCCAATATATGCCTCGATACACTGTAGTAATTATAAAAGTTGTCTTCAATATGTTTAAAATTTTCTTAAACTAACTCAAAATCAGAGTGGAATGCTATCATGTATAAATATATATACTATTTTTAATAGTTTGTTTTCAGTTTTGATATTTTATATTATGAAAAATTGTAATTTAAAACATAAATGTGAACAAAACTATATATGCGTATTGAGCAATGGCAATATTGTTCAAATTAAAACAAAAAAATATGGTGGATTTCTGCGTTTTTACCACGGGCTCAACTTTTAACACATTTTGCTCGCTAAGGAAGGCAACTGAGGAAGGGAATAGCGTTTTTCGCTGACCACGCTATATTATACACGTTCTCTGCTTTCACGTTGAACTCCTCTCCGGACTAACACCTGGGCGTGATCAGTTCATTCGCGTTGAACTCCTTTCTGCAAAGACGGTCTTTGGCCGCGCTTCAAAAAAAAAAGTAGTAACCCTGCCCGATCACTTACCGGAATTTATTAAGATAATAAAAATTCTGAAAGATTTTACATTACTCATTACACGATAATGAATTTTGTAATGACGTTATAATCATTCCGTTGCCTTATTTTTATTCCATTAAAAAATATACTAACACGAATTTTTTACTTGTTTGCTACTGTTCAAATATCATTGAACATGCTTACTTATCAGCAAAGCCGAAATTCTACTGAATATAAATATCTATTTATATTAATATGCATTAGGGTGGGTCGATTCCGGAATTTTTTCGATTCGGTATTTCTTGCCTTAGTTGCCTTAGTACTTCCTGATTCCAATGCAACTTTTTGTTTTGAGATCGGATTGCATCTTCAACCCGAACCTCGGCCTTGAAATTTCGGAAATTCGCCTAAAATCGTGAAATTGTCTACCTAGCACCTGAAATACGCATCTCATGGCAAAATGTATAAAACAAAAGTTATTTGTCACGTTCGTCCTACATGGCCGTAGGACGAACCGTTCCCGAGATACGAGCGAAAAGGCGGCGCGCCACAGCGCAAGGTCAAAATTGTTGCAGCTCTCAGCTAACCTGTATTGGTCACCCAGAACCCACCGCGTGGAGGTAGCTGCTCTTCGGGTTCCTCCCAAGCCCAACCCAACCAACCAACCATATGTCAGGCTTGTTTTAGTCTGAATCTGTGTCAAATTTATTGATAAAATCAGATTTTGTACTAAACTTTGCACTTGTTGCCAGTGTAGAGCGTATAAAAAGATCACGAGATTGGGGGCCAATAACTTTAGAAGATGCCTCTGTCACCAGTTTGACGATTCTCTCGACTGCCACGGTGTGAGAGGGGAATTCACTAAATTTCCATACCTCTGCAGTGTCTCCCGACAGCCCTTTTATGAGTTCTTCGTTAGAAACTGAACAAAGAACTGGTGGAACAGTCAAGGTAATAGTCTTCCAGTTAATCATATCGTAATAAGTATTAGCTTTGAAATTCAGCTTTGGCACTTTATTACATCTAACTCTTCTATTTATGGTGTCAGACTCTGCTTCTCTGGCTGCCAGAAGACGGTCAAGGGCCAACTTTCTGACTTCTATCCGTTCGTCAGTCATCATACTAAGGAGAATGTTTTCTGGAAGAGCAAAGAAAGCATTCTGTTGAATGGATGAATCGACAACCTTGCGCAGTTTAGCGGGTATGTATCTCGACCTTTGAATTGCAGCATAGAGATGGCGCGAGCCATCTTTGATTGAACTGTTGAATCTTATTGAGAACCACAAAGGTGAGTAAACTGTAAGTATGTATTTGACCAAAATCTTTATTTCCTTTGTTGGTTTGTCAGTAGAAATGTATAATCTCAGAATTCTATTTGCACAGGTGAGCCAGCGAGATTTGCACATGTTACCTGGATGCATCGACGCTAAATCTGAGGAACATTGACCGGAAATAACAGCTTCTGATATTTTATAGAGATAAGCTTGGTCTGTGCTAAGTTGGGTCGGATTAATAACCTCAGAAGGTAATTGGCAGGATGGAAAACTTTCAAATTTGACAACAGGCAACTTCTCACAATAAGGGAGCAGTTTACCTATGTCGCCAGAGAATATATTTGGACTCTTTGAGACACCATCTATGTGTTCGAAAAGAGCACGGAATGGAAGTTCGTTGAAATGTAGAAGACAAACAACCCACTGTAATGGCCTACCTATTCTTTCTTCTAGTTTCCGAATGATTCCACCTTTCCAACCTGTGTTCGTGTTGGCGCCATCAGCACCGACAACTTCTAGATGTTCCACATCAACTGAATTGTCTTGTAAATGTTGCCATATAGCTTGCGTCTCATCCTCAGCTGACCCGGAAGGTGAAGTGACGTGGCCAAAGTAATGACAACCAGGTTCCGCTATAAGAGAAATATGTTCCTCTTTGACAGTGTCGCGGTAGTACTTTTCACCTTCGCTGACTTGTGTAAGTGTATTGTCTTTGCGGCCGTCAAAATACAGCCCATATACGGAGTCAATACTTTCGGTGTTCTGGAGCTTAACACCAACACTTTTTTTTGCCCGACTAATCTTGCATTTGTCAGTGACAAAGCTAGCCTGATCCTCTGTTATCAAACCTGCTTTTTTGGCATCCAGAAAAGCCGATGAAACAATCAAGACCGCTGCTCTATCACTTACTCCAAATCTTTAGGCAGCTAAAGCAGTGCGTTGTAATACTAGTGTGTTTTGTTTGGTTTTAGAGGATGGAAGAGAAAATTCATCATCACCATCGTTTTTCTAAGAATCAATGTGCGACGCGCCTACATTGTTGTCGTCTGTATGAGAGTCTGGCTGATCTGAATGGTCACGTGTTCTAGCTGATACTTTTCTGGTAAGTGTTGATGTTGAATGACGTTTTGAAAGCTTTTCTTTACGTTCATTTTTCTTTGTAATCTTTTTTGTTTCAGGTAGATCAACACTTCCAATGCGACCAATTCTTGTGGTTTTCTGGTCCAAGAGAAATGGTTGTTCATTGATAGGAACTTTCCTTTCCTTTGGACAAGTGCAAGAAGAAAAATAAATGCATTTACAAGCAGCGATGTCAAATAATTTTCCGGCAGAAGAGACAAAGTCGTCTCTTTTAGAGCTCAAACCTATTGGGTTCCTTAAAAACATTTTTTTAAGAGTCAGAAATTTCTTATAGTATGTGGTGAGCATTTGTACAACTCTGGTGTGTGAAACTATCGGAATAGATGACTTTTTGAAAGTATTTTCAACCTTTTTTGCAACTATTTCTGTAACCTCTTTACTCCTAGGTTCATAGTTGTCACCTCGGTCGCCCTATACCAAATCTTTCAAACTGATAACACAAAAGAACATCCTGGTAAGTAGGTAACTGGGACTCAGAGAGATTGTACGGATATATGCCAAACACAGGACATTTCTGTCTAAATTTAAATTTAGATACAGACATTTTGAGTTCTGTGTTTTGTTGAGAGAATATAAGTGATAGCACCTGGCGAAATCAACGACAAGAGTGAAGGAACTCGATGAAAAAATATTTATGTGGAGACCAGTCCGAACGTGTCGTATGGCGCACGGAAATGAATGTAAGTGATAGAACTCGGCGAAATCACCGACAAGAGTGAATGAACTCGATGAAAAAATATTTGTGTGGAGACCTATCCGAACGTTTCCTTTGGCGTAGGTGAATGAATGTGAGTGATAGCACTCGGCGAAATCAACGTCAAGAAGTGTGGCCGCAAGCCGATTTTCACCTTGCGCTGTGGCGCGCCGCCTTTTCGCTCGTATCTCGGGAACGGTTCGTCCTACGGCCATGATCACATATACCATTTCGGTAGCAAATGACGTGACAAATAACTTTTGTTTAATACATTTTGCCATGAGATGCGTATTTCAGGTGCTAGGTAGACAATTTCACGATTTTAGGCGAATTTCCGAAATTTCAAGGCCGAGGTTCGGGTTGAAGATGCAATCCGATCTCAAAACAAAAAGTTGCATTGGAATCAGGAAGTACTAAGGCAACTTTTCCGCACTATTAGAAATACCGAATCGAAAAAATTCCGGAATCAACTCACCCTAATATACATACATACATATGTATGTACTTAAACAACCACATGCATTTAAATGCAATGTGCATCATAAATTTACAGAAGAGATAACACACATACACACATGTATTAAATTGTGCACTTAGAGACAACCCCATGCAGCATAAAACATGTTACGCAGCAATAAACAATATGCTGCAATACATACTAACATACACACATACACATATATTTAGTTATTTAAGATAGTTTTAAAATTTGTATATAAGTATGTAAGGAAAATACTTAATAAAAACCAGAATGAATGTATTCTCACTCAATGAAGGTCTTCTCATTTCCCCCCACCAGAGGTAAGGAATGATAAATCTTTATTGAGTTACAAACAGCTACCATTTTCTTATTGTATGAATAAATGGATTTCAACTAAAGTTTAATATTTAATTGAAGTTATTTTTACACTATTTAGTAACTATATAGAAACGAATAAGTGAAGTGTTAGTGGATATAAAAGTTAAAAATGTGATTGTAAAATTAATTATAAATCGGAGAAACACGCGTTTTAAATAAGTCAGCGGCAACTGGAAGACTTCCTTTATCTGTACTTGGTCATTTTAACCCCGAAATCGGGGGATGCTTTTCTAAATCCCAGCCGAATTAACTGTTTAATTCTCTATTTTGTAATTACAACTTTTTTGTATGTATTTGAAGAAAGGTTTCTTTATATTAAGAACTACCATAAAAGAGTTCGGATACTAAATATCGCATATACTATACTACTATTTGTTCAACAAACTCATTTTTCATTTTCTCATTTCAGCTTTACACCGTTATTTCAAATGCTTCATAACTTGGATTATACATATATGGCCGAATCTATTTTGATGTAAGTTTACGGTGAGCATGCACTACCTGAGCTTGCGGGTTAAAAGTGGTGTGCACGATTTAAAATTTGTGATTTTGATTTAAGGTTGGTACGCAGCTCTCAAGTAATTGCTCAAGAAAAAAAATACATTATTTCTCAAGTAATTTTGACAGCTGGTTACGCATTGTGAATGATCCACATTAGAAGAGCAAGAGAGAATAAACAAAGTAAACAAACTTTGTGCGTATGTATGTGTATGGTAACACAAATATTTTCATTGAGATTTAAGGAATGTTGTTGATGATTGGTTGGTTTTATACAACATTTCAAAATGGAATATACTTTATAATAATGATTTCAACTAATTTAGGATGAATTTGACGATTACTTCGAATTTCCTGCAAGAAACAATTGTTGATTTGATGTTTCTTCGCAAAACCAGGTTTGCCATATTCACATTTTATTGAAAAAAGTATTAAAAATTAGTACTAGATTTCTTGAGAGCTGCGTACTAGCACAAGTAACTTTATCGCAGGAACGTTTCTGGGCCGTTTCTTAAGCGTTTTTTTATATGAAGTTTTTACGTTTCTTGAGAGCTGCGTACTAAGCTTTAATAAGCTAAGAACGTCCTAGGCAGCCTTACTCGATGAAAATTGATTCAAGCAGCGTTAAATGCTGTTTGAACGCAACAGAAATAATTCAGTCTTGCTGTTTTTTTGTTTCAGTTTTATATTAAAACTATTCAATACTAATAGTTTTAAATTAATTAAAAAATTATTGTTAAATTAGCTTACAAACGCACAATTTGTGTGAATATTAAAAATTAGGAAATTAATGTATTTAGTATTGAAAATTATGCAAAGTATAACAATATTGTTACGAATTTACACTTGCTAGTTTACTTTGTTAGGTTCGTATCTCTGGATTGACAAATAAAATCAACACTGTTTAATTTAATTCAACAACTCTTTATTTCACAACTCGTCTACACTATAGCAGTTTACTCTTAGCACTGATTGATTACGTTGGTGCTGCCACGGCTTATATAGCCACGCACTTCTCGCTGATGCCGACGTGTCCTTCTAGA
Organism: Bactrocera dorsalis; assembly: GCF_023373825.1. Classification (NCBI taxonomy): domain Eukaryota; kingdom Metazoa; phylum Arthropoda; class Insecta; order Diptera; family Tephritidae; genus Bactrocera; species Bactrocera dorsalis. Next base: position 44,781,442 of record NC_064303.1, read on the forward strand.
ATATCGCGTCTGGAAATTACCAGAACATAATGCTATACGGCGCCAGACGCAAGCAGACAGTCGCGGCGCCAGACTCAGCAATTGTTTAACTAGACAAGCAGACAGTGCGGCGCCAGATGTCTATTGTTTCGACAAGCAGACAGCCGTGGCGCCAGATGTCTACAACAAGACAAATGCTATCCCATATACCTACAGCTATTGTTCATAATCAGGGATGCATATAGTAATACAAATACATCTTAATACTACTTTTGTAACACTGCCCTCCACTAAAGCCTAATCGTCCCGATTAGGTACAAATCCTCTTGAACCAAATGGGGCGAGCCTCTCCAAATGTACTACTTTCATTTTACATCGTGCTTTTCCATTTCTTTGTATGTGGTATACCACGTCATTAAGTCGTTTCATCACCATATAGGGTCCTTCCCAGGCTGTCTGCAGTTTCGGGGACAAGCCTTTCTTTCGAAGTGGATTGTACAACAGGACCAGATCACCTTCTTCAAAACCTTTTGAATTTGCCGCTTGATCGAACCGGTCTCTCATCTTATTGCTCATCAGATGCGTATGCTGTCTTACCATTAGATGCAATTCATTCATTTCTTCCTTTAAGGCAGAACAATAATCTCCATCATTTCTTACAGCTGTAGGATTCGTTCCAAACTTAAGATCAGCAGGGAGTCGCAGATCAGATCCGAAAATAATCTTTGCTGGCGTGTAATCAGTTGTCTCGTGCTTCGCTGAACGATACGCCAGCAGGAACATCTGGATGCACTTGTCCCAATTTCGTTGATCTTTATCAACGATTTTCCGCAGATGTTCTTCGAGCGTTCGGTTGAATCTCTCTACCATTCCATCTGATTGTGGATGTAACGCTGTTGTCCGTGTCTTGTGGATGCCCAATAATGTACAGACTTCTTGGAAAATGGAAGATTCGAAATTTCTGCCTTGATCTGAGTGTAATTCGACGGGCACTCCGAACCTTGTTATCCAATTTTCTACAAACGCTTCGGCTACGGTCTTCGCTTCCTGGTTTGGTAAGGCATATACTTCTGGCCATTTACTGAAATAGTCCATGACAACCAGTAGATATTTGTTTCCGGCCGTACTGGTTGGGAACGGACCTGCAACATCCATTGCGACTCGTTCAAATGATAATCCCACGTTGTACTGTTGCAGCCTACCGCGACTTTTGGCTTTAGGACCTTTAGCTGCCATGCACTCTACGCAATTACTTATCCATTCTGCTATGGAATCTCGACAACCGATCCAGTAGAACCGTTGTTTAATCTTCTCTATAGTTTTTGTAATCCCAAGGTGCCCTCCACTAGGTCCATTGTGATATTCTTTCAATACTTTCGGGATCATGGACTTCCGTACTATGATCAGCAGACGAGACTGTTTGCCATCTTCGCTTTCCCAGGTACGATGAAGGTATCCATTAACGAGGTTTATGCTGTTCCATTGGGCCCAATATGCTTTTGCAGTTGGACTCTCGGTACTTATTTGTTCCTTTGCTGGTCGTACCCCATTTTCTTTGGCTATTATCAGCTTTGCAAGATCAGGGTCCTCCAGCTGATTGATTCTGATGCGGTGAGGAGTCCAATCATCTTCAGGTTCTATATTCAGTAATCGCACGTCGATTATACCTTCTTTTCCTTCTGATTTGGAGCAATGTTTACATTCCAATGGACAAGGGCGATGTGATAATGCATCCGCATTTTTGTGGTGAATCCTCTTTCGGTGTTCTGTTGGTTGTCTCCATTTTGATGGGCAAAGTGACCCGCTTTTCTACAGTTGAAACATCTGCCTGTTGTATTTACTCGCTGTGCAGCAATTATCTTCAGAGTCTTCAATATTTCCTCCATCAGCGCCGGTTGTTCCATTTCAACCCTTTGTACTTTGTGTGCTGGTTTACTTAGTAGGGAAGCTGTTTCCTGTGTGAGGACGTGCGAAACCGTTTCAGCAAACGTTCTTTTTGGCAATGCATATGTGGCGCGTTTGGTGTCCACAACACGAATTCCATTTATGAAACATTGAATTTTTACCCTCTCAATGTAATCCACAGGTGCATCTGCATTTGCCAAATGAGCCAGTCGTTCTATTTCAGTTGCAAACTCTTGCAATGACTCGTTCATCTTCTGACCCCTATTTTGCAGTTCGATCTGGTATATTTGTTTCTGGTGCTCACTACCATATCGTTTTTCTATCGCACTCATCAATGCCTCATAGTTGTCCCGTTCACAGTCTGGAATAGTCTGAAGGATTTCTACCGCAGGTCCTTTCAATGATACAAACAAGGACGCCACTTTGTCCGCTGTATTCCAGTTATTGGCCATCGCTGTCTTTTCAAACTGAAGTTTGAAAATTTGAAATAGAATACTTCCATCGAATGTGGGTGCCTTCAATCTTTGATTATTTGTTGATGGTGCAGGGCCATGCAGTTGCAGTTCTCGCACACGATTACTTAATTGCAGAACTTCTGATTTTAAATTTTCTTCGCCATTTTTTAAAGTGCTTAATTCGTCTTCAAATTTTGAAAATTTCTCTTGCACTTGTTTTTGTAGTTGTGTAGTATTTTCCGTAATCTGTTGTGTAAGGCGAGACTCTAACTGTGATGTATTTTCAGCTATTTGCGTCATTTGCTGTGCCAAACGATTTTCTGTTTGCACTACATTTTCTGTTATTTGTGATATATTTTCAGCTATTTGCTGTGCCAGACGATTTTCTGTTTGCACTGCATTTTCTGCTATTTGTGATGTATTTTCAGCTATTATTTGCTTAATAGCCACTAACAGCATGTTCGTGTCTGCACTTGATGATGTTCGTTGTTCTTCTACTTTCTCTTCTACCTTTGTAGAAGTTTCTGGCCCAACAAATTCGAACTCGTCCACATTAATTCCATCCGCTTCCATTGCTTCACGTAATCGTGCCTGCAGATCCGCCTTTTGCCCGCTTATCGGCAAATTACGCTCCTCCAGTTCCTTTTTTAATTGCTGAATTCTCAATTCTCCGAATTTAGCCATCTTGAATTTGGATTATTTGACAATCCCACTTCTGACACCAATTGTTACGAATTTACTCTTGCTAGTTTACTTTGTTAGGTTCGTATCTCTGGATTGACAAATAAAATCAACACTGTTTAATTTAATTCAACAACTCTTTATTTCACAACTCGTCTACACTATAGCAGTTTACTCTTAGCACTGATTGATTACGTTGGTGCTGCCACGGCTTATATAGCCACGCACTTCTCGCTAATGCCGACGTGTCCTTCTAGAATATTGCGTCTGGAAATTACCAGAACATAATGCTATACGGCGCCAGACGCAAGCAGACAGTCGCGGCGCCAGACTCAGCAATTGTTTAACTAGACAAGCAGACAGTGCGGCGCCAGATGTCTATTGTTTCGACAAGCAGACAGCCGTGGCGCCAGATGTCTACAACAAGACAAATGCTATTCCATATACCTACAGCTATTGTTCATAATCAGGGATGCATATAGTAATACAAATACATCTTAATACTACTTTTGTAACAATATAAATTATATGTAAGCCATATTTAAGCTTTCTACCAGAAATATAATGTTAAAGTGGTAAATTCCATACATAAATGTTGGCAAAAAAATTGTATGAAAGAAAATTCAGTTTGTAATGTATATATAAATAGTAATATTTAGAAACTAATAAATTCTGAAAATTTATAAAAATAGAAAGGAAAAATATAACTGTGATGTATAAACATGTAAACTTCAAAAAAAAAAAAAAATAAAATAAAAAAAAAATAAAAAAATAAAAATTTCAATTGTTTTATTTATGAGGAAAAAGACTTTTACGATAGGCAGTAGTGACCAATGAATAACCAAACAAATTACCCCTAGCAAGTCTAACAATGACCATTGTTTCTGTGACCAATGAATAACCAAACAAATTACCTGCCGACCAGTTTTCTGTAACACATAACAATAAAAAACTATTTTCAGTAAAAGATGGCTAACCAAACAAATGCACAAAATCAATGAGAAAGGGCGAGTAAGCTAATCACACCGACGCACAGTGGTTCCATTTGTATGGAGGATAGCGACAAAAATAGTTAGAATAGAGATACTGACCTGCAATATACACAGCATATTTCTGTTCATGCAAGTACGATATTCTGAAAAAATCGCGATTGTATATCGCCCACTTTTCATATTCTACATATGTATATAATTCTAACGTTAAAATACCTGAGCATGTGATAAATTTTGTTCCAATTCCCGGATTTATTATTAATAAATAGAAGAGTGAGAGAGAGTTTGGAGATCTAATATACGTGAAGCTGTATGGTCAAGTAAACTTTGTAGCTCCACTTCAGCCTGTGATTCACTCACGCTAACCGATTCTGCATCTGGATAACTTTTTTTCTTTTCACTTAAAACCTTTTTATAGCTGGGCAAAACTTTGTACGTAGGTTTAGAGTTTATAAAATCACTGATTTTTAAGTACTGATGTTTTGTTAAGTTTGTATCAATTATTAGTGAAAGAACTTCGGTGACATTTACTTCCTGAAAAAGTGGATTTGATTCCGAATGTACATCACGTAAGGTAGCCGCTGCGGACTTATCAATTTCGTCACCTTCAAAACCTGTTTTTCTGACTATATCTTCAAAAACTTCCTGACCTTTCGTCGTATTTAATCCATTTTTGGAGCAAATTTCAAAAATATAGGAGCGAGAAAATATGCATTGATGAGACGTTCCTACGATAAGAAATTTAAAAAATAAAAATCTCAGAGAGAGAGAGTGAAACAACAACAACTAATTCGACATTTGTTTATTGACATTACTTGCAAAAACCAATGCTATAACACGCACATTTGATGTACAAAATACACTTTGAAACTTAAAAGTAAGGTTAGTTTAATGAACTTTATTTAGAAACCTGCAAATCCCTGCACATGAACTTAATATTATTTTAATCTATATACTTGTATCAACATTTACACACTAATCCGGTCACTGCATTCGGTTGACAAAGTTACTAAATCTCCAAATACATTTAACAAAGAACAACAAAACTGAAACAAAAAGACACTTCATTAAAATTTGTTATTCTAAAAACAACAGCACAATTTAAAAACTTGTTATTACTGAAAAATAATACTATTACCATCTACTTTAATTTCCATTTTCAGTATTTTTATTTAGACACTTTTTTAAACTAAATTTTTGCAGTTGAATGTACACGTTGCTTTCGCTTTTATTTTTGTCAACTATTTACTTCTGTGCAAGGCCGTACATATGTTGCTTTCACTCAAGAAGTTCCGTTAGAAATAATCAAAAAAAACTCAAAATACATAAAATTGATGGCATATGCAACTATTTATTTAGCTACAAGCCCAATATATAAACATAGACTTTTTTATTTTTGTCGTATGGGAGGAACCACCGTGCGACGTGTAGTGAAAGAAGAGAAATGGTTACTTTTTCCCAAGCCTAGAACAAAATTAATCTAACAGATAACGAAGGCATTAATTAGTGATAACCTAATGAGGCCCAGTTACTTAACCCGTCTTGTAGGGTAAGGGTTTTTATAAATTTTTCATACATTTTGTACAAATATGTTTCAATTCCATACAGACTTAAAAATTATTCCGTTTTGTTTTCATTCATGTTTTTTTTACTGTGTTATAATAAAAATTCAATATACTCTAAGTAAAATAGTCGTTTACAACTCGTATTTATTGGAAGAAAATTAATACATAAATTCGAGTGTTTAGTAATCATGAAAATTAAGAAAAAAATACGGTAAACTTTTTTGAAAACGGTGCTCTAGTTTTCTGCATGCATGTAGTCTTAAAGCTTAGTATCCAGCTCTCAAGAAATGTAAAAACTTCATATAAAAAAACGCTAAAGAAACGGTCAAGAAACTTTCCTGCGATAAATTTGCTTGTGCTGGTATGCAGCTCTAAAGTAATCTAGTACTAATTTTTAATACTTTTTTTTCAATAAAATGCGAAAATGGCAAACCTGGTTTTGCGAAGACACATCAAATCAACAATTGTTTCTTGAAGAAAATTCAAAGTAATTGTTAAAATCGTCTTAAATTATTTAAAATCATTGTTATGAAGTATATTTCATTTTGAAATTCCCACTCTCCCAATTCGGCATCATAATATTGCGCAGCACGATATGGTCGCAATTCCTATGGTAATTGCTCTTCCATGGAGGTCAATTGTACATCCAAACGACATCGGTAATACATTCGCGATCGATACATACCATATGTAGCTCAGGACAGATAAGCTCAAATTCAATTTTGCTCAAAACCTACCCAATAGCTTGATGCACCTGACCAGCAGTATTGGGATCCTAAGCGCAATTGACAATAGCTTGTACAGAATCCGAATGTGCTCACCGTAGTATTTGCTCTTCAAAAAGTTGCTTCCACCCTCAAGCACAAAGCTCACTGCTTTGGGATTAGCGTTTAAAGCAGACAAATAATCAAACGTTCTACACCAGCTTCTTTGCTGATTCTACAAAAAAATTAAAAAATACAAGGTAAATCTTCTGAAATAAAGTTTAATTTTAGCTTACCTAGCAATGCGACGTGCACCTTCAACGAGCACGTCATTAAATTTAAATTTTTGTCTCGAATTCACGACCAACTAAGTTGATAACTACGTTTGAGTACTTCACAGCATCGCGTATCGCTTTTTCATCTCTTAAATCATAAAATTAGAACAGCACCTGACCCATTACGCAGCAATATTAACGAGACCATGTTTAGTTATTTCGTACTTTTATTGGAATAAAATACCAGTCGATCTGTTATTTATCATCCCAAGGAAAATTTGCAAACACTTCTTCCAGATTAAAATAACTAAATAAACCATCGTAAAGGATTGTACCATGAAATAACCTCAGAAAAATTGTCTTGTAAAAACCTCTGGCTGGCTGTGAATGAGCATATTCTGGACCACACTATTCGGCATGGTTGCTTATTTGTTCGTAACATTTTTCTGTGGTGAACATTTATTAACTTACCACAGTAAAAAATAGGCATATATGTATAAAAAACTTAATTTTTCTTGTATTTGCTCATATTGTTCTTATCTTTAAGAATATATATTAAAATAAAACAATTTTCTTTTGAAAATATGTTAAAGTTTTATATATAACCAATATTTTTAAGAAATGAAACAAAATGAACATACGAGTATATTTATAATTTTTTTTTTTTTGATAAATATGTTTTTTGACTATGTTATAGAAAATTTAATATTTGTTATCGACATATTTATTTTCATTCAAGTATAAAAAAATCTACTCCGCTAACAGTTTTGAAAAAGAGAAAGTCTTTTCCTTGGTGGAAAAGTGAACTCAAGAATTTGAGAACACAATTAAGGAAAGCTTTCAATGAGAGTTTTAGAACCAAAATCTGGCAGCCAAATAAAGACATTATGAAAGAATACAAAAAAGCAGTCAAGAAAGCTAAAAACGACTCATGGCGATCTTTCTGCACATCGATAGCAAGTTGCAGAGAAGCCGCTAGGCTGAGTAAAATACTATCCAAATATCATATTAATACTGCCTACATTAGGGAGGAGGGAAGTGATTGGACCTCCTCGGCAAAAGAGTCTCTGGATTTACTAATTACAACGCACTTCCCCGGGAGTCAGCAAACACCTTCAACAAGGGTTCAACCAGAACCACCGCGGAACCCAGCTGACTATCGAAGCCAAATAGTAGACAAAAGAAAAATCAAATATGCCATAAATAGTTTTGCACCTTTTAAAGCGGCAGGTCCTCATGGGATTATGCCCATAATGCTGCAAAAACTGGTAGAACCAATGGTTCTAAGGCTTGAAAATATATACAAAGCTATCTTACATCCTAAGAAGTTGGAAAAGGAGTAAAGTTGTGTTCCTTCCAAAACCAGGCAGAAGAACACACGAGAATGCCAAGAATTTTAGACCTATAAGCCTTACCTCCTTTATGCTGAAGGTACTAGAAAGGCTAATAGATCTACACCTAAGAACAATAATGGCGGAGAAGTTATCGAAGTCCCAACATGCGTACATAAAGGGCCGATCAACCGAAACCGCCCTTCACGAGATGATAAGTGTGATTGAAAAATCACCACACCACAAACAATACACCATGGCTGCATTTCTAGACATAGAGGGCGCCTTCAACAACATAGAAGTAAATGCGATAATTATTTCTCTGGCTCATGGTGGCATTGATGCTTGAGAATAGGAAGATTATAGCTTCAAACGGCGCTGCAACACAAACAAGTTATGTGAGTAGAGGGACGCCTCAAGGGGGGGTCCTCTCTCCGCTTCTATGGGTTGTAGCGCTGAACGAAATACTACTCCAACTAAACGGTGGAGGAGTGATATAGTGTTGTTGGTATCAGGTATGTTTCCTTCAACAGTCAGACTATTAGACTTATTAACCTTTAACTTATGACATGGTACTAAATTTTACACCTTGTGTTTTGATTTTCTCATAATCATAAAAAAGGCTTCTAAAATAAACGACACATTTTTCAAAAAAATACAAAGAGTTTAAAATTTTCTTTCCAAATATTTACTGTAATTAGAATTAATTTAAATCAGTTTGATGAAATTTGTAAGTATTATAACAAAAAATTTCTAATAAATTTTAACAATCAAAATGGTGTAAAATTTACTACTACCTCTAAATCTACGTTTCGAAATTTGACCTCATAAGTTAAAGGTTAAATAGGTCAAGAAAAAGTATTTACAGAATAACAACTACCACAACAGGGCACTGGCCATTTGGGGAACATGCGTTCAAAATGGGTATGCCCTACAACGACATCTGCCGTGGCTGCGGATTAGCAGGGAACAAGGAAACAATCTTTCACTTTCTCTGCGAATGCTCAGCTCTAGCACAGATCCGACACAAAACACTCGGAATCCACCAAGCACCAAACCTTGAATGGATTTCCACCAAAAGCATATCGGACATAAGTAGTTTCATCGAAACCTCAAAATGGTTTGAGAGAGAAGGTGAAACGTAATAGCAGATACAGGGGGTTCTACGAATAGTGTATCAAAATGCCATATCAAGTGCTAATTGAGCCCGATAGGGCTGCACTCCTATCTACCTACCTATAAAAACATCTCTGAATAATGAAATGTAATAGAATTTGTGACTGTCACTTACAGAATTACAAAATCGGCTCAAGTGTCAAAAATCTCAAATTTCGAAACGGTATCACAGGACAGAATCGCACGGTAAGTTGTCTATCAATTGGGATTTGCGCTGCATTGTTGGGATTGCGAAATATATCATTATTTTTAAATAAATTTAAAAGATAATCAAATTCTTTTCGGAATATTCTCATCATTTGATAAAATCTATTATCGTCAAAATATTCGAGTACATTCAATTCCAACGGGTTTGACTTTAGGCCTCCTAATAGAGCCTGTTTGAAATTATATTCAAACTGTTTGATTTGTAAGATCAAACGAACTCAAATAAGAATCTTTAAATTCTTACCGCTGGTGGGGGAAAAATAAAGACCTTATTTGAGTGAGAATATTTTCATTCATTTGGTCCTTCATCAGGCCGGTCAAGATCCATTGTTTCATCTGTAGAAAGATAACCATCCTCCCTACTTCCTCCGAAGTGAGGACTCTCCCGGGGAATAAACTGCCTCTTCAAGTTTTCTCTTACCGTGGTTGTTATAATCGCTTGTTTCAAATCATTATCTAAATTTTTAACTGCTTCTACATTAATTTTATTTTCGTTCATTGAGGAGGTGCTTGCTTTAACCTCCTCTTTAGTTTTCTTCGTTTCTGCTAGGATCCATGGTTTTTGATTAGTTGTCGACTTATTGTTAGCTACCATGAAGTCATGCCCTTCTGTTGTCTCATCAACTTCAACATCTCTTTCTGCGAGATATTTTATTTCATCTTTTGCATTCTCCTCAATTTCCAAAGGAAACATTTTATTGTTCACATCGTTAAATATGCATTGCTCCTCAAAAGTAATTTCATCTACGTGCAGCTTGTCTTCTTTCGATATATTATCTACGCGAAGTTTCTCGAAGGTTATATCTTCCACGCGCAGTTTGCCAAAGGTAATGTCTTCTACGCGTAGCTTACCTTCTTTCGATGTATTATCAACGCAACAGTTCTCGAAGCGTATATCTTCTACGCGCAGCTTCTCAAATGTAATTTCTTCACGCAGCTTGCGAATGTCATCAACGCATTGCTTTTCGAAACGTATATCTTCCGATATGTCATCAAGGAAATGAGTTTGAAAACGTATATCTTCTACGCGTAGCTCATATTTACTATTTTCGAAATTATCCTTTTGTTTCTTTAATATTTTCAAAATGTAAGTGACACAAAAAGAAAGATCTTCGATTTCAACGTTACGATAAGAGTTGTTGTAATATAGTTGCAATTCGTAGAAATTTCTTTCCATGTTGCTCCATAAATTTTTGAGACGTTTTTTGAAATGTTCGATGTCAGTTACGTCTCTAGTATTTATATTTAGGTTTGCCTCTGCAATTGTAGATCGAATTTTTTCCGATCTTCTTTCAATTGCCTGCTCTATAAAGCCTATCATTGTATCTGTTGGGCTTATTGCCCTATTATAATCTAGATTTATTTTCTCAAATCTAATGTCTTCTACGCGCAGTTTCTTTTGAAATGTTATATCTTCTACGCGTAGATCGCCTTTCCTTTGTACCATGTCCGCAGTGTTCGACATTTCAACTATTTTTTTAATGAACTGTTTTTAATCTTTAAAAAAATCGTTGGAGGTAATTGTTTTGGTCGCCTGGTTGACCTTGCTGTGTCTCGATTCACAGCCGCTGAATATTTTTTTAAATAACAGTATTTACACAGCGTTTAGTTTCATACTAAAACGGCTTATGTGATCAAATGAATATGCGAGAATATGGACCCGTCTTACAATTTCTTGTTCATTTGCCTATATACATACATTCATATATAATAGGACTTTTACAAACATATATTGCCTGTATTTTCTTTTATACAGGTCTTACTTGCCTGTACTTTCCTTATACAGGTCTTTTCTTTGGCTGAGCCAACAATCCGGCTCGAAGGACCAAAAGTTTGAAATTATATTCAAACTGAGCCCATACACGACACACAAGTGCGTTCGATCGGTATGTGTACCCATGCGGCTTACTCGTGTATGGGCTTGTGCGCGTACCGATCCATGTTCGCGAAAATGTTTGATTTTTTACGATCGGTCCGCGAACATGTGTGTCGTGCATGTAGTTGTCTGCGCACAAAATCTTATTTCTCTCGTTTCGCTGAACAGTGAAGATCGCAGACGAACAATAGCAAGTGTTAAGGGGAGAGCCTGCTTTAGAGGCTTCAAAAAATTGATTTTTTGGGGATTTTTTTTAGGAAGGGAAAGAAATAATTGATTCAAGCGAAATTTCTAGGTTTTATGAGTATTTGAACATCTTTCACAATTTTTTTGGATACGAAATCTTTGATATTCTGCCTTTGGGAAGTAATTGCCCGATACGTCTCGCTTGTGCATTTTTCGGACGGCGGGCAGGATGGAGGTCGCAATTTCTTTCGGAAACAAAAAATTCAAAGAGACCCATATTTTTTAATAATTTATCTTCTAGTTAAACTAAGAAAATTCAAAAAAAAAGTGTAAAATTTTTCAATTTTTTTTTAAATTAAAAAAAAGTGTTTTTTGACCAAAAAAAATTGTACTTTATGTTGTTTAAAAATATGTTCAAACTTGACTTTTCTTAATTTTTTTTAGTTTAAATAGAAGATAAATTTATGCCAATGATAAATTGTGCCATAATTCCATACGACGTTTAGTTTTTTCTATCCTGCCCGCCAATTAAGAATAATCGTAAAAATTAAAAACCGAGAAATCGAGCTTCAAAGTTTTCGCTTTTTGCCCAAGCGCTCATATATCTGTTAGACGCTCGGTCACTATTTCCCTTCTGGCTTCGACAATATTTCGAATTCCAATCTATAACTATGGCGAAATTTCGTTAGATAATTTTTAAAAAGATTTAAGCAAAAAAAAAAAAAATCGATTGTTTGAAGTTTCTAAAGCAGGCTCCACCCTTAATAAAGATTTCGTATCAGAATTTATTGATCTTATAAAAAATGAATTGGCAATTTGGCAAACGAAAAGTAATAAATATAAAAATAAAACTGAGAAAAATAAAAGTTGGAATAACTTATTAACGAAATACATAGAAATCGATAAAAGTGCTACATTAGAAATAAATTCGAAGAAATGTTCCGCTTGCCTGTCGCACATGTTCATTGTGTGAAGAACGAACGCAAAATGGATTTGTGTGTCATGTATGGGCAAAACGAATTCACACAGATCCAACGCACAGATCGTGTATGGGTAGTATTAAGTTGTATTTGTATTACTATATGCATCCCTGATTATGAACAATAGCTGTAGCTATATGGAATAGCATTTGTCTTGTTGTAGACATCTGGCGCCACGGCTGTCTGCTTGTCGAAACAATAGACATCTGGCGCCGCACTGTCCGCTTGTCTAGGTAAACAATTGCTGGGTCTGGCGCCGCGACTGTCTGCTTGCGTCTGGCGCCGTATAGCCGTATGTTCTGGTAATTTCCAGACGCGATATTCTAGAAGGACACGTCGGCATCAGCGAGAAGTGCGTGGCTATATAAGCCGTGGCAGCGCCAACGTAATCAATCAGTGCTAAGAGTAAACTGCTATAGTGTAGACGAGTTGTGAAATAAAGAGTTGTTGAATTAAATTAAACAGTTTTGGTTTTATTTGTCAATCCAGAGATACGAACCTAACAAAGTGAACTAGCAGTAAATTCGTAACAATTGGTGTCAGAAGTGGGATTGTCAAATAATCCATATTCAAGATGGTTAAATTCGGAGAATTGAGAATTCAGCAATTAAAAAAGGAACTGGAGGAGCGTAATTTGCCGATAAGCGGGCAAAAGGCGGATCTGCAGGCACGATTACGTGAAGCAATGGAAGCGGATGGAATTAATGTGGACGAGTTCGAATTTGTTGGGCCAGAAACTTCTACAAAGGTAGAAGAGAAAGTAGAAGAACAACGAACATCATCAAGTGTAGACATGAACACGTTGTTAGTGGCCATTAAGCGAATGGCAGAAAATGTAGTGAAAACAGAAAATCGTCTGGCACAGCAAATGGCAGAAAATGCAGTGCAAACAGAAAATCGTCTGGCACAGCAAATAGCCGAAAATGCAGAAAATGCAGTGCAGGCAGAAAATTGTCTGGCACAGCAAATAACGCAAATAGCTGAAAATACATCACAGTTAGAGTCTCGCCTTACACAACAAATAACTGAAAATAATACGCAGTTAGAAAAGCGTTTGGTACAACAGATTACAGAAAATAATACACAAGTGCAAGAGAAATTTTCAAAATTTGAAGACGAATTAAGCACAATAAAAATGACGTAGAAAATTTAAGATCAGAATTTCTTCAACTGAGTAATCGTGTGCGAGAACTGCAACTACATGGCCCTGCACCATCAACAAATAATCAAAGATTGAAGGCACCCACATTCGATGGAAGTATTCCATTTCAAATTTTCAAACTTCAGTTTGAAAAGACAGCAATGGCCAATAATTGGAATGCAGCGGACAAGGTGGCGTCCTTGTTTGTATCATTGAAAGGACCTGCGGCAGAAATCCTTCAGACTATTCCAGACTGTGAACGGGACAACTATGAGGCATTGATGAGTGCGATAGAAAGACGATATGGTAGTGAGCACCGGAAACAAATATACCAGATCGAACTGCAAAATACGGGTCAGAAGATGAACGAGTCATTACAAGAGTTCGCAACTGAAATCGAACGACTGGCTCATTTGGCAAATGCAGATGCACCTGTGGAATACATTGAGAGGGTAAAAATTCAATGTTTCATAAATGGAATTCGTGATGTGGACACCAAACGCGCCACATATGCATTGCCAAAAAGAACGTTTGCTGAAACGGTTTCGCACGCCCTCACACAGGAAACAGCTTCTCTACTAAGTAAACCAGCACACAAAGTACAAAGAGTTGAAATGGAACAACCGGCGCTGATGGAAGAAATATTGAAGACTCTGAAGACAATTGCTGCACCGCGAGTAAATACAACAGGCAGATATTTCAACTGTGGAAAAGCGGGTCACTTTGCCCGTAATTGCAATATAAAGGTAAACCCATCAAAACGGAATCAACCAACAGAATACCGAAAGAGGATTCACCACAAAAATGCGAATGCATTATCGCGTCGCCCTTGTCCACTGGAACGTAAACATTGCTCCAAATCAGAGGGAAAAGAAGGTATAATCGACGTGCGATTACTGAATATAGAACCTGAAGATGATTGGACTCCTCACCGCATCAGAATCAATCAGCTGGAGGACCCTGATCTTGCAAAGCTGGTAATGGCCAAAGAAAATGGGGTGCGGCCACCAAAGGAACAAATAAGTACCGAGAGTCCAACTGCAAAAGCATATTGGGCCCAATGGAACAGCATAAACCTCGTTAATGGATACCTTCATCGTACCTGGGAAAGCGAAGATGGCAAACAGTCTCGTCTGCTGATCATAGTACCGAAGTCCATGATCCCGAAAGTATTGAAAGAATATCACAATGGACCTAGTGGAGGGCACCTTTGAATTACAAAAACTATAGAGAAGATTAAACAACGGTTCTACTGGATCGGTTGTCGAGATTCCATAGCAGAATGGATAAGTAATTGCGTAGAGTGCATGGCAGCTAAAGGTCCTAAAGCCAAAAGTCGTGGTAGGCTACAACAGTGCAACGTGGGATCACCATTTGAACGAGTCGCAATGGATGTTGCAGGTCCGTTCCCAACCAGTACGGCCGGAAACAAATATCTACTGGTTGTCATGGACTATTTCAGTAAATGGCCAGAAGTATATGCCTTACCAAACCAAGAAGCGAAGACAGTAGCCGAAGCGTTTGTAGAAAATTGGATAACAAGGTTCGGAGTGCCCGTCGAATTACACTCAGATCAAGGCAGGAATTTCGAATCTTCCATTTTCCAAGAAGTCTGTACATTATTGGGCATCCACAAGACACGGACAACAGCGTTACATCCACAATCAGATGGAATGGTAGAGAGATTCAACCGAACGCTCGAAGAACATCTGCGGAAAATCGTTGATAAAGATCAACGGAATTGGGACAAGTGCATCCAGATGTTCCTGCTGGCGTATCGTTCAGCAAAGCACGAGACAACTGGTTACACGCCAGCAAAGATTATTTTTGGATCTGATCTGCGACTCCCTGCTGATCTTAAGTTTGGAACGACTCCTACAGCTGTAAGAAATGATGGAGATTATTGTTCTGCCTTAAAGGAAGAAATGAATGAATTGCATCTAATGGTAAGACAGCATACGCATCTGATGAGCAATAAGATGAAGGACCGGTTCGATCAAGCGGCAAATTCAAAAGGTTTTGGAGAAGGTGATCTGGTCCTGTTGTACAATCCACTTCGAAAGAAAGGCTTGTCCCCGAAACTGCAGACAGCCTGGGAAGGACCCTATATGGTGATGAAACGACTTAATGACGTGGTATACCGCATACAAAGAAATGGAAAAGCACGATGTAAAATGAAAGTAGTACATTTGGAGAGGCTCGCCCCATTTGGTTCAAGAGGATTTGTGCCTAATCGGGACGATTAGGCCTTAGTGGAGGGCAGAGTTTCAAAAGTAGTATTAAGTTGTATTTGTATTACTATATGCATCCCTGATTATGAACAATAGCTGTAGCTATATGGAATAGCATTTGTCTTGTTGTAGACATCTGGCGCCACGGCTGTCTGCTTGTCGAAACAATAGACATCTGGCGCCGCACTGTCTGCTTGTCTAGT
This sequence comes from Bactrocera dorsalis, assembly GCF_023373825.1. Lineage (NCBI taxonomy): Eukaryota > Metazoa > Arthropoda > Insecta > Diptera > Tephritidae > Bactrocera > Bactrocera dorsalis. The sequence goes on from NC_064303.1 coordinate 44,797,329, forward strand.
TAAACAATTGCTGAGTCTGGCGCCGCGACTGTCTGCTTGCGTCTGGCGCCGTATAGCCGTATGTTCTGGTAATTTCCAGACGCGATATTCTAGAAGGACACGTCGGCATCAGCGAGAAGTGCGTGGCTATATAAGCCGTGGCAGCGCCAACGTAATCAATCAGAGCTAAGAGTAAACTGCTATAGTGTAGACGAGTTGTGAAATAAAGAGTTGAATTAAATTAAACAGTTTTGGTTTTATTTGTCAATCCAGAGATACGAACCTAACAAAGTGAACTAGCAGTAAATTCGTAATAATATATATATATTTATTCAAAAGTTCTCCTCGATCTCCTCCTGTTCATCATCATCACCTGAAACAAAGCTCATTTTTAAATAAAATCCATTCAATAAATTTTTGATATTCCTTTTATTTTAATTTCTTTTCTTTAAAATATATTTCGCACTTGTTAAGTTAAAGTGTAACAACTCAAAATTTGAACATTTTCAGTAGAGACGAAAAACTGTTTCCGTAAATATTAATAATATATTACAAAGAAAAAACAATGTAATTGCACGAAAATATCATTAAAAATAATATAACCGTTGTTTCATTTTTATTTGTTTAGTATTTGCACGAAAATAACGAATTTTTGAGTTATTACTCTTTTCCTGAAATTTTTTTATATACATAGTGGTATTATTTTGAGTTGTCTCTGTGTAACAATTCAAAATGTTACACTTTATGTGATACACTAACGAACCAATTTGACAAAACACTTGGAGACAACTAAAAATGTAACTCTTTAGTTGAGTCGAAAGAAGTCATTCTGAAAACAAAGAAAGAGTCATAACGGTTTTTTTTAACGAAAGACTAGACAAATCACTGTACGATTTTTACAGTGGGTAGAGATGACCACTGCACATTATTTTCTTGCAAAAAACTAAAATTTGGAAATTTTGAGTTGTTACACTTTAACTTAACAAGTGCGATTTGTATAAGTATATATTGTGATTTTGAGCTGAAAAAGGATGTCGTTTGGCGTAAAATATTATTTTTTCTTAGTAATGGTCGAAATAGTTAATACAATAGAACGGAAAATACTTAGTATGTGCTGCTTATACGTTACTAAGCCATTTCAATAATGCACTACAATACAATTCTTGTATTTAAATAAAGCAATAGAACGACTTGTAAACCATTGTATAAACCTACAAGTAACAAATCCTATCATTTTCACCCATACATACGCAGGCGAAAGCTTATAGAATGACAGAAATTACATTAAGAATGCAATAGAATGAGGGAAGACTCAGGGCAAAAGCCCAGGCAGTTCGTTAGGGTTTCCTAAATATTCTACTACTAAAACGACCAAATGCCTTAGAAAAGGCACGGGTGTGTTGCCGTGTTATGCTATCTAAATTATTATTTTTAGTATGTTTTTGTTAAATTTTCAAATGTATTTCGATTATTAAAATTCATAAAGATTTAATTTATCTAGTTTTGATTAAAATTTTATTTATTGTAATACTTTTCTATTTTATTAAAAATATTTGAAGAATATATCTATTTTTGTTTAAATTATTACAAATAGTTTTGTTTAGTATTGTATAAATTATATGGGTGAAAATAAGCCTCCGGGGGATCCTAATACCCAAAAAATATCGATAACGCGCCTACGAGTATAATGCAACCTCTTTAATATTTTTAAGTCTTTTTATTTAAATCTCTGTACCGAAAAGTCAACTATGATTCTTTTGTTACTTGTATATTTCTACAATGTCTCTTTAATAATTGTTGTTGCAATGGTTATTTAATCCTCGCTAGGGTGGTAAGATTTAGGTTGGTTGTCATCGAAGTCATCTAATGGGAGGCTCAGGAAACGTGCTGTTTCGACGGGGTTGGAAAATAAGGACAGGTGTGTGAAATGAGTGGGGTTTGATGGGAATACAAAGAAGTGGTTAAAGTCTTACGGGGACTCATTGTTTGCTGTACGCACTTGAAGGTCAGTACGTGTCTGAAATGTATTGCGTCCGAAATTTGATCGGCATATATTAGACATATTGTCGACATACCTTTTGATGTTCCTGGAAGGCGGCTCCGCTTCAAAGCATACGATTTCTGAAGACATCAATAGACATACTATAATCGACCGGAATGCAGTATTTTGACACGTCTGTGTTCCACTAAATCCAGGGGACCATATCTTTGGTTCTTTGTCTTTTCCGGCTCTGTACTTGGGCAGTTATTGGTTCAACCTGTTGAATGAAGCACCCTAAATTTTAAGGATGTTGACCGAACATTTGACTGTGGGGTTAAGATCCAGTCTGTGCTATTTCATCGAGTTTATAAATGTGACTGATGAGGGTGACTCTCTCCTTCCTTGTAGAGAAAAAGTGGGGAATCTTACGTAAAGTGTAGTTTCCAGCTCTCAAGAAATGCAAAACTTCATATAAAAACGCTTAAGAAATGGTCAAGAAAATTTAAAATCTAAATCTTCTTGAGCTAGTATGCAGCTCTAAAGAAACCCAGTACTAGTTGTTAATACATTTTTTCAATAAAATGCGAATATGCAACGCTGGTTTTGCGAAAACACATGAAATCATCAATTGTTTCTTGAAGGACATTCAAAGTGATCGTTAATTCATCCTAAATTAGTTAAAATCATTATTATGAAATATATATTTTGAAATGATGTATAAAACTTACCAATCATCAAGCAAATTACTTAAATCGCAAGGATAATGCTTATATACTTACACACATAAGTATATTTTCTTTGTTTATTTTCTCTTGCTAACCTACTATCAAATTTATTTAACTACAGCTCTAGAAATAAGGAATTTTTTTCTTGAGCATTTACTTGAGAGCTGGAACCCAACTTTAAGACGTTAAAACCTGCGCAACTCTGAAGAGTTTTTGTACACCACAGCTATCGATACGCGTTGCAGTATCTGTGAGAACCAAGAATGATAGAGAAAGATTTCGTAATTCGCATGTTTGCTTTCAGTCAACTGTTCTTGCTGACGTCACGATTGACTTATTATTCGCCCGCGCTTTTGAAAGTGAATTCGAATTGTGTTTTCAAGTGTTGTATTAATTGTGAAATTTTATATTTTTTAAAATGCGTTGCGCAGTGTTCGGATGCAATAATAATAATAGTTAAAATTGTGCTACGAAATGGAGATTTTTCCATTTCCCTAAAGAAAAAAAGTACTAAAACAATGGATTCATTTTGTCGTCGTACGGACAAAATTAATATTTAAAATGCGTGCATTTGTGAAATGCACTTCGCGCCAGAAGCCTTCGAAAGAAACTTGCAGTTTGAATTGGGTAATTATAGCATTTTGATTACAATAATTTTACTTTTATAACCAAACACTCGTGCAGGTTTAAGTTCGCGAAATCCAACTAAGTTGCTACCTAGCGCTTTTCCCACGTTAACCACTGCTCCTGTAGAGCCTAATGAACGGCAGAAAAGGATGGATTCTCGTTCCAAAAAAGAGATGTTAACAACAATAATGAAGAATACCGCCCCTGTTGAAGTAATTCAAGAAGACGAGGTTGGAGAGAGAGGCACCTCAAACTGCAGGAGAAGAGATCATCGATGAGAAAGACGAGAAAATACTGCATTTGGAAACAGAAATGTTAGTCCTAATTGATATTGATGAAGTATCTTTTTCTTACCTAAGTATATATATTTCTTATTATTTTTAGACAACGGCTGAATAGTGTTGTTAGAACTTTGAAAAGGTGCAAAAACGAGCAATTAGCAGAAATTAAACGCCTTAGGATTTCCATTAAAACCGTAGAATTTCACAGAAATAATTTGGAGCAAAAACTTAAAAACTAATTAAATAAGACAATAAATTGATATTTGGTTACAAAATATTCAATCTTTTTATTTACATTAATGTATATGGTTGAAACAAACACGGCAAAGAAACAAAATTAAATAATACAATGAAAATTCAATTAAATGAATATGTAGAGTCACTGAAAACTCATCGAAAACCCACAATGTCGGTCCAAACGACTTAGATTCCACAACATACAAATGTGTTTTCTAACCGTGCGATTCTGTACTGTGATACTGTCTCAAGTCTCTAAATTTGAGATTTTAAGTTAGAGACAATTTTTTGAGACTTAAGATGATTTTGCTATTCTGTAAATGACAGTCACAAAATCTATTACATTTCATCATTCAGAGATGTTTTTACACTTGAATGAAAATAATTATGACCTTAACAAATATTAAATTTTCTTTAACATAGTCAAAACACATAATTATCAATAAAAATATAAATATATGTTCACCTTGTTTCATAATATTTACGAAAATTATGTAAAATTTATTTATTTTTAATTATGTCGATAACAAATATTAAATTTTCTTTAACATAGTCAAAAAACATAATTATCAATAAAAATATAAATATATGTTCACCTTGTTTCATAATATTTACGAAATTTATGTAAAATTGATTTATTTTTAACCTTTTCGTGTTGGAGCTGCTTACAACATATAAAAAAACGACAATCGATTAATATCTAAGATGATCTCTACTCAGTATATTCAAAATGGCAGACAAGAGTTCGTTATAGTTATGTGACCTCCCTGCAAGACGGAGGTAACAGATTGCACAAACACATTGAAACATTTTCAGCTGTTCACTAACACTGTTACATTTTCTGGAATTTTCAATGGAATGGGAGAATACGTAAGTAAGATAGAGAAAAACTATCGACATTATAAACATATTGTAATGTTAACTTGTTAGAATAGGAGAGGCGAATACCCAATATTTCAAGAAGAATAAACGAAAAGCGCAGTTTATTTTGGATTTTAAAGAGGTAAGTTCGCTATTTGATAATATGATACTTTATAATTAATTTCTAATTTATATATATATATTATTAATTTCTTTTATATAGAGAAAACGAAAGAGGTTAACAAGGAGAAAAAGGTAAGCATTGTGAATTTAATGTTGTGTGTATAATTAAAAATTTTAATATTACAGAAATCATTTGGACCATTGGTAAAATTCAAATCTATTGCGTGCAGCAACCAAATAATGGAGTATGTTTTAAATTATTAAAGTTAAATAGTGTATATTTAATTCAAATATTTGTTATAGATTGTGCATTTTATTTTGATTTTATTATTAAATAAAGAGAAATAATAAAAAAAACTGAGTTTTATTTAAAAGAATTTAATTTGCTAGATGTAACAAATGGGTAACAGATAATCTTGTTACTGCTTGTTCTTCCTAACATGCTTATATGTTAAAGGTAACAAACTGATAACCAAAATAATAACACTAACAGATATTCGGGTAACAAATACTTTTTGTTATCCATAACACATGGGTAAGCTAAGCGCTAACAAAATAATTTGTTACCCGTAACATACTGTGAAGAGATTTGCTAACAAATGTGTGTATTCTGTTAGAACAAGGCAGCATGCGATATTTACCATTGGTTAGAGCGAGATAACCATTGAACATCAAATAGCTATGTGTTACTTTTTTCCCACTCTCTGAACAAAAGTAACAAATATTTTAACGAATGCAAAAGTGAACAATAACAATTCGCTTACACGTTTGCTAACAGCTACCCGTCTTGCAGGGCTGCTAACTATCAGGTCTTAAATTTGAGGCAATGCTTTGAGACTAAAACTTAGTATCCAGCTCTCAAGTAATCTAAAAACTTCATAAAAAAAAACGCTTAAAAAACGGTCAAGAAACTTTCCTGCGATAAATTTTCTTGTGCTAGTATGCAGCTCTCAAGTAATCTAGTACTAATTTTTAATACTTTTTTTATTTATAAATAAAATAAAATGCGAATATGGCAATCCTGGTATTGCGAAGAAACATCAAATCAATAATTGTTTCTTGAAGGAAATTCAAAGTAATCGTTAAAATCGTCTTAAATTAGTTAAAAACATTGTTATGAAGTATATTTCATTTTGGAATGTTGTACAAAATTTACGAATCATCCACAACATTTCTTAAATTCATACATACATACATATTACGCACAAAGTTTATTTTCTCTGTTTATTCTCTCTTGCTCTTCTAATGTGGATCATTCACAATACGTAACCAGCTGTCAAAACTACTTGAAGAAATAATGTATTTTTTTTTTATTGAGCAATTACCTGAGAGCTGGATACCAACCTTAACGCTAGAGACTGTTTAGTGAATAGTAACTAGTCACAAATTGAGACTATGGGTAAAATCTCAACTTGTGACTAGTTACTATTCACTAAACGGTCTCTATCGTTAGTCGCAAAATATTGAGACCTGGTAGTTAGCAGGTCACAAAACTAAAAAGAATTCTTGTCTGCCATTTTGAATATACTGAATAGAGATCATCATAGATATTAATCGATTGTCGTTTTTTGTAAGCAACTCAAACACGAAAAGGTTAGAAATATATCAATTTTACACAAGTTTCGTAAATATTATGAAACAAAGTCAACATATATTTTTATTCTTATTGATTATTGTTATCGACATATTTTTTTCATTCAAGTGCAAAAACATCTCTGAATAATGAAATGTAATAGATTTTGTGACTGTCACTTACAGAATAGCAAAATCGTCTCAAGTCTCAAAAATTGTCTCTAACTCAAAATCTCAAATTTAGAAACTTGAGACTGTCTCACGTTACAGAATCACACGGTATACCTCAAAATGTCTCAAATAGAGACTAGAGACTGGTTACAGAATCCCGCTATAAATGTCGGTCCGTACATAGTATTATACCATGTTCAGACCGAAAATTTGAAAGGATTAGATACAATTATGCTCTTCACTAATCAGCCCGTTCTTACTGCCGTCTGAAAGATAAAAAAACAGCTGTTTTTGCCATTCAAGAATTCACATCGCTCAATATTTATCAAAAGAAAATATTGTCAATTAGTATTTTGTAATAAAAGCCGTATTCTTTTTAATTTTTTTATATAATGGAAATAGTTGATGCATATTTTTTGGTTTGTTAAGTCGATTTTCAGATGAAATTAGATACATTGCTCTAAAAAAAAATTGTTTGTTTACATTTTTTCCCCTTTGTAGTGTCTAAATCAGCTGTGATAATGTAACAGATATCCAATGCTGACAAGTAGATGGCGCAAAATCAGAGTCGCACAGCGAGATTTTGGGTAGATCAATTTCAAATCATTTCAATGAAGAGATTTGAAACTGTCATTTTTGTATGGCGAAATCTTGATACATTTTTAAGATTAGTGGGATAATCTATTCAACAGCCAAAATCGTGTGATTAAGTGTCGGTCTGAACATGGTATTAAATATATAAGATTAGTGGGATAAACCACTCAACAGCCGAAATCGTGTGATTAAGTGTCGGTGTGAACATGTTATTAGAGTTCATTCTTGAGTTGTAGCAAAATTATCGGAAATCGATGTTGAAATTTAATCGAAATAATGTAGAAGGGTGTAAATGTGAATATGTGCTTGCGTTATTCTTAAAATTATTGCTGAGTTTTGCGTATTTTTACAAATTGTAGATAATATTTAGATTAACGCATGTAGAAAGGCCCTACTGAAAGGAGAAATGTGATTTTTGTGAATTGATGGTTGCTACGAAATCTACAAAGTCTAAAGCAATTCTGCAAAGTTTTCACTATGCCTAAAGTTGTTTCGCGTAGTATTGTGTGCTCTGATTCTAAAGATCAAGAAGAATATAATGAAGAGAAACCATTAAATATATACTACTGCCTCTGTGGGAAACTGACATTGATCCTAGGTTAGTAAAATTAAATGTGCCGTTCAAATTTTACAATTTTTTAATTTATACGCCAGATTGTACCATTGATATCCTACCACTGCGGCCTGCGGATGGAGCGCGTGTTATTGATGGTAAAAAGCATGCCCATAAGCTAGCTTTTCAAGAAGGACATTCTCTATATATTAAACGGGAAAAAGGATACGAACAGCAATTTCGCTTAAATGTACGTGGTAGATTTTATAATAACATCCCCCCGATTTCCGGGTTAACATGAGTATGTACGATATATAGGAGGTCCTTCAGATTAAGTAAATATAAAAAATCCGTTGACGCAATGTAAATATTTACATCTATTTTCATTTTTCATCACACTTTGGAAGTGCTGTCAAGTTTCATCTTTTTGTATTGCGGTTTTTAACTCTGCTAATGGGATTAACTAGAGCAGAGCCGCTCAAAATTTTTCATGCCTATACTCGGAGTATAGGCAAGCAAATGCAGTCGAAGCATGTACGCTATGACGCTAATTCTGCCAGCGTCAAAAATGCACTCGAAATACAGGAATTCAGTTTCGAATAAGCATATAGAGGACTTAATGAGAATCAAAACTTACGATCCTGAAGTCGATATGGAAAAAATCATGGAAAGTTAAAAAAAATTAACTTAAATTATTGTTGTTCTTAATTGCTTTTTTAATCAAAAACCATAATTTTTTATTTTTTTTCTAAATTTTTAATAACAAAATAACTAAATAGCACGATTTCACTCAGTGTACTAAGCAAGCGCGCGCACACAATCATACGCTAGCAGATATCAAATGTGTGATTGTATGCGTTGGTAAATAAATTGCGCATTATTTTGAGCGGCTCTGAACTAGAGTGTCAAAAATTGTCAACTGCTAACAAGCGGTTGTGTTTAAACATTAAAAAATGTAGCAAAAATATTTATTTATTTATTATTACTCACGCCAATCGGCTATATACAAAGAAGTATAAAAAAAGAAGGAAGAAGGCATATAAGTATTTAAACGAGACTTAATTGTGAACATTGCACAAATCAATATATTGGTGTATCATTACTAGATCATTACTAAGATTCTACTTAACTTTAAGCTCATGTAACCAAACTCACACGAGTACAACCACGCATACTAACGTATTAACATCAGGAGAGTTCATTTTGACTAGGTTTGATCACAAATCACACATTAATGATTCATTATTAACCCCTTAACCCTTGAGACGTAGCTCGCATACGTACAACCAAACATATTAATATCTTAATAATATCTATTGACTAAGTTTACAATCCAGCTTCTCGGTCCATCCCGCACGTAGTTCTTCAAAGAGTTGACTGTTTTTAACAGACTGTGTGACCTCAACCCAGGCATACGGCCTACAAGGCCGAGTTGTTCCAAAATTTTCGGAGAGTCGATTTATCCATTTAGTGATTTATAAGCAAACAAGAGATCTGATACTTGTCTCCGACTCATCAGGTCACAAATCCCAAATTGACCACGAACCTCCTCCGAGCCTCCGACCCATCCTTTACGTCCCAGGAAGTACGCGACATATTTACAGAGTTTCTTCTGCACTCTTCACTTTGTCAATGAGACGGTCGGTATGAGGAGACCAAACCAATGAACAATACTCCAACATCGGACGCACCAAGGTCGAGTACAGCCTTACCTGCGTATCAGCATTCCTGAAGTCATCCCCACATCTGAATATGAACCCAAGAGTCCTGTATGCCTGTGATGTAATTTTGTCAATGTGCCCGGCGAAATTTAGTGCATCGTCAATTATGACACCAAGATCTTTTATTACTGTGACTTCTTCTAGGTGATGATCAGTGATACGGTAAACAGCTAGACGACTCAAGGACCGTGACAAGAACATCACCACGCACTTTTTTAAATTTACACTCAATTTTTTTTCGTCGCACCACTCAAGACTATCAAGGTCTTGCTGCAATGCACTAATATCATCGACAGTGCTTATCTTCCGATGATATTTTGTGACCAATGTCGGTGGCAAATATGCTATATCGATCCATCATCTCTATTAAGAGCTCATGATCCACCATGTCGAAGGCTTTGCTGAAGTCCGTGTAGAGCTGTGGGCCAGAGATCTGCAATTATTCTCTTTTTTGAGTCATTGGTTGACCAATGCAAAAATTAGTCTTAGCGGGTATAACTCAAAGAAAAATAATCACTCATATCCATTAATACACGTTTACGCTCATACACATAACTTGTGTAAGTAAAAAGACAAATTCTCTCTTGGTGTGTACTGGTAGAGTACCTAGCTCTCTTATTCAATGAATTGACTCATAATATTATACCGTTATGACTAAAAACACAAAGAAGCACCAATTATTCAGCAGAATGACTAAAGTCATTTGAGTATTTTTTTTTTGTTTTGTTTATTTGAATTTGCGAATACAACAGCTGAAGTTAAAAGCAAAAATATGCGTTTTCTTTTCGTTTTAATTTCTAAATAACAAAATGAGATCACATTCATAAGTAAATAAAAGAAATCCATAAGTATTAAAAAATAAAATAAAAATATCCGTACATAAATAACACATTCATACATACATATATACAGACAAATATTTTAAAGTTTGTTGTTGAAAATGGAATTTAAAAAGAAAATATTATCCACTGTGTTAGGGGCTATTCTGTTCCGCTTTTCGGTAATAATATTACCGGCTAGTGAAAATACTCTCTCAGATGCTGCGCTACTAGCAGGAATGGCCAATACTTTCCATGCCAAATTGGACAACCTAGGATATTGTTTAATATTGTTTTGCCACCACTGCATTACATCAAAGTTGTCATGGAATTCAACATTTTCTTTCGAATATCGGTGTACTTCTTCTGTAATATTTTCATCTCCTAATGAAGAAGTACATTGCAAAAGATTTGGAAAAAAGAAGCTTTCTTTATTGATTGAGGAAGTCACTGTTGTTGAAGATGTAGAAGTTGAAACTGAGTCGTTTAATTGAATAATTTGTGTCGATGGGTCTTCCGGTAGCAAAGGTATTGGTGTTGTAAAAGCGTCTTGCGTAGTTAAATGACGTAACCTATCTCCATTTGTAATTTCAGCAATGCAGAAATTTTGAACTTCACTTAAGTGATTTGCTTGGAGGCATAATGCTGGCGGATATAAATAGTATGCAACTTTGTGCCATATACTCAAATTTGGGAGCCAAGTTTCTTCTAAGCCTTCCAAAACCTTCAATTTTAAGTTTGAAATTGCTTGAACATCATTCATCGAATTTACAAAGTTCTTTTATTCGATGAGTTACAGGTATTACGTAGCATAAGGAAGGGGTGGAACAACCCTGAAGTTTTTTAAAAATGATTTCAAAATCTTGGCAAAGCTTAACCAAAGCTTGAATAATATATATATTTAAATTTGTAAGCCTATTAATTTCTCCATTATTTGTTAAAATTTCATTAATTTTCAACCAATTGTCTGCTATTGACTTTAGCATATAAAAATGTGAGTTCCATCGGGTTGGGCAATAGCTTTTCAACGACATTTGCAGCATATGTTGCATACCCGATTTTTTTTAAATATTTTACTAACTTTTTACATGACAAAATTATGTCTTTGAGTTCATCTGTAGATTCAACGCTTGACTGTAAAATGTTTGAAAAAAGGGACTTGAACAATTAAGCCTATCGTTATTTTCTAATGCCTTTTTTACATTGCTTCCTCGATCGGTGACGAAAATAACGCTATCTAAACTGTGGATGCCAAATTCACCAAACAGACTTCGTAGCTTGTTTTTAATGTTAATTCCAGTACATTGCGAAAAGTCCATAGACTTTATGCCAAGTACAATATCATATAATTTAAAGTTTTTTTGAAAGTGCAATGTGGCACACAAAAAATCTCGTTTAATGTAGTTGTCTTTCCACAAATCAATTGTGGCAGAACAGTGATCGGACTCTACAATACTGCTTAATTCACATGATATCTCTTTTCTTTTCATGTCCGCCTTTTTTTCTATTTTGCGGGAAATTGTTGTTGGGTCTGGGAGCAAATCGTCTATATCTATATTTTTGCCATATTTCGTGCCAATAGCTATAAAAAATTGTATTAGATTCCTAAATCCGGAACCTTCTACGGTTGAAAAAGGACGACAGTCTGCAATCATCCAATCCGCGCAAGTTTCTAAGGCTAGTTTTCTATCGTCTTCACTAACTTTCTGTTTAGGCTGCTCTTTTGTATGTAAAATGTAACATTTGTGTCTATTGAGATTCGAAGTCTGCATGCCACGACATTTAAACACTTTTTTGCAATTTCGGCAACACACTAAACCATTTAAAACACTTCCATCGTCTTTTATAATTTCTGCAAACATATCCCATATAGCACTTCTACCCTTTCGTTTGTCATTTAGTTTATAAAAACCGTTAACAATTTTCTCTACGACTGCTTCAGTATCCATAGTAAACTTTTAAACTAAAAGAAATGAAATACTTACATACATTTGTATATTTAATAAAGAAAGTATTCTACCAAACTAAGTTAGCAAAATAAAACAACTTACAATTATTGAAATAATTCCACTTAATTTTTTTTTCACAAGTAGCAATGCGCAGAATGAATACACAATAAAAATAAACGATAACTGCTCAGAAAGTTCAGTGGAAGCCATAACACAAATCAATACTCAAACTCATTGTACTTTTTTGCACTCTCACGACTCAGTGAGTCTAATAAGATTTTTACAGTTAGAACCAACTACGACACAAATTGTCGCTCATATTTGTATATGAGTGCTGTGGGTATTTCTATGATTTGATTGGAATGAGTAATAGTATTTTATGAATTAGCATTGATACACACTTGCACCAATTGTTATGGCTCATGACTTAAGTATACCAATTTTATTGGTACTCAATGCAGATCTCTGCTGTGGGCAATGGTTCCCCATTATCATTAACTTTCTCCGCATAGATGCTACCAAAGGACGCAAACAGATTGTTCACTTCCCCACCCGCCGTAGCTACACTATCTTTCCACGACACGGAGGATGGAATATCCATATTCTTCCGTCCCTTGCTTTTGACGAATTTCCAAAACTGACTCGAATCCACCCGTACAAGCTCCTCCATCCTGGACGTGTGTGCGCTGTAATACCCTTTGTCGATTCTTTTGCATTCCGACCGCAACCGACGAAAAACGTTGTAGGCGTAACTGGTTTTAAATCTCTTGTATTTTGCATTCGCATCCTTTTTCTGCTGTATTTTCCATATCAGCTCCCTAGAAAACCAGCATGGATAATTGCTTTTCCTGTTAGTATGGACAGGAACAAATTGCACAATTCCATCGAGCGAGTATAACCAGTTTAACTTGTCATCCAGTGATACTAACTTATACAGTTCAATCCAGTTACTCCTCAAAAGAAGTCATTCAATCCCACGTAGTCCGCTTTCTTGAATGCATAAGTGGGTGCCACGTTCATTTTTAGGTTGGCCTTAATCTCAGCACGTATACTTATAGCCGGTGGTGCTTATCTTCATCAATAATAGCCTCGGTACTGTCCACACATACTTCAACGCTGCTAAAGCATAAGTCAAGCGTACGATCATTTACATAACGAATTAGATTATACTGTTGACAGTTAGCCACACTCATCTCACTGTATACCATATTTGCACATTAATATTGAGGACAGCTACTGGGGAGATTATAGTCGCCAACGATAATCAATGCACAGTTGGGATATTTTTCCTTCAAATACGAAATTGTTGACATATGTATCTTATCCAACGACTACAGTGGCGGAAGATACACACATCCAACTAATAGATCGCCCTCAGTACATTTTACTTGAATAAAAACTTTCTCGACACTACTACAGGTTGGCAGTAGCTCAGCATTAATACTACGCTTCATCGCAATGAAAACACCTTCACCTCTCGTGCAATTGCTTGTTTGGTTGTCTCTATCTTTCCTAAATATTAAATACGTATCGTCTACCACTTCACTTTATGATACTGATTCATGAAGCCGTGACTCGCTAACACGCTGATGCCCTGCTGATGAGATTAAGAACTCTTTTAATTTTGTTCTTAACCCTCGAGTATTTTGGTAGTATATATGTAACATGCAAATCTTAAGCTTTTCTTTTGGCGCACGAAAAGTCTGCTTATCGACTATCCTCGGCACCCCATTAATGTATCTAATTGTCTTGCTATTATTTCCGCTCTTAGTTAGATTATCAAGCTCCGTACGTAGATTCCTGAGATGCTCTTGCTGAGCTCGAGTTAGGTTCGCCTTAAATGAGATGCCAGACTCACCAGCTGTCTTGATACGCAATAGACTCCTAGCATCTGCTACAGACTCTGTAGTTAGTAATAGCGGACGAATCTTACCTACCACATGACGACCGAGTCTACGGAGACCGAGTTTCGGACCAACCTCTGACATCTGCTGTGGTAATAATGCGACAACCTTCTCCAAATCATCCAGACGTCGATCATAGCCTACCGGCTTCTCAGACTCCGGCACGTTCAAAGCAATAACCTCTCTTTCTCGCTTAATGCTTTCATTTATCTCCGATATTATAATGTTGGCATCCACATTAAGTGCATCGAACGATGTTAATTTATTCTCGACAGCGCCGACCCTCTTTGCTAATTGCTTATAATGCTGCGAGATTGCTCTGCCAACTTGTTCAAGTCCAGCCGAATCCCTGCAACGCTGGTCTGATTATTTTCAATTGTTTTCTTGAACGGTGCTAAATATCTAAATATTTCTTAAACATTTTCTCCAAATCCGATTTGCTTGTTGATAACGGTAAATCATTGTCGTCCTCATCACTGTCATTGACGGCCTCAATAATACTAACCTCTGAGTGACAACCAGAGCATCGCCAGTCAATACGACCAGTTTTCCGAAGCGCAGCAGCAATTTTTTTTGAAACCATCGTCACTCAAGTCGCTGCACTTCTTGTGGAACCAATTCCTACAACTATTACAGCTAATATTTTCTGCCGAAAGCCTATGATGCTAGTGCTGCGTACTATAGTTTATATAATAATTTGTTTATTATGTAAGCTTTAATAAAAAAAAAATAAAATAAAAAAAAATAAAATAAAAAAAAAAATAAAATAAAAAAAAAATATTTTCTGAGTTTCCCCTTATAATCTTCGAGTAAGTTATACACATGTGGTTACTCGACGCCATAGAGTTGCAAAAAAAAAAACTAATTTAATAGAAATTGGGCAGATTAGGTAAAAGCTGTGTTGGGCTAGAGTAAAACGAACAAAAATTTGCAAACATTAAAATAAAATTAAGGGACAGTGGGAAATATTTTGAACATAAAGAGTTGATACAATTTACTACCCTTAGGAATATACATATGTATTTTTTGAGTAAAATAAAATTTTTAAATCGTTTTGCTCCTCTTAAGTTATTGGTGTTTTATCCACAGCACACATATAAGTATAGTGGATAGAATATTTAAAACCGGTTTTGTAACGACCATAAATATACCGACAGCAAGGAAATGGAGAGTTTGAGATAACCTTCTTTCCTCTACTTAAAACATATAGTTAGTAAAAAACATTTGAACGAAAATGACTTATGGATATGCTATAAACATTATTTAAAAGACATTTCGGCACGATTCCGATTACTTTGGCGATCGGGGACAGAAAACGAATTTCGGTATAAATGGGATATGTGCCGATAGTGGAGCTTCTTATTATTTTTTAAACTTTTTTTAAGACATCATTTATGTGCTAACTATTATCTAACCTTGATAAGTGATTTTTAAATGAATAATTTTAGCTAAAGCAAAGGCAAAGAAATACAACCACAAGCAAAAAATTAGTGTTACCATATTTTGCAATAGCATGAAAAAAAAGAAAAAAGAAAGATTATGACGTAATAACTAAATTCATTATTGTGTGATGAGTAATGTAAAATCTTTTAGAATTGTCATTATTTTAATAAATACCCGTGTTGGATCGGGCAAAAAGGAGTTCAACGCAAAAAAACTGAGCACGACCAGTTGGTCCGATCGAGGGTTATTTGTTTGAAGCGGGGCCGAAGACCGCCAACGCAAAAGAACCGAGAACGCTCAGGTGTTGGCACGCCCGAGGGTTATTTTTTTGAAGCGGGGTGTTGGTCCGACCGAGGTTTATTTTTTTTGAAGCGCGGCCGAAGACCGCCAATGCCGAAAGGAATTCTATGCGGAAAACTAATGTGTTATATATTTTCTGTCATTGGTGTATTATTTGTTTTCTTTATTTCTTTTGATTCTTCTGAAAAAAAATGAACGTAAGGTAGCACTGATTATTAGAATTAGAAAAGTCAAATGTTGAATAAAAGTTATTTTTGGACTATTTAATATAAACTAAATGGTTAGAAACGAAAAGGTGAAGTGTTAGTGGATATAAAAGTTAAAAATATAACTATAAAATTCATTATAAAAGGGAGAAACACGCATTTTAAATAGTTGAATTTTTGAACTTTAAATGCAAATATCTCAAAAACCATAAATCAGCGGCAATTATTTATATATTTTCTTAATTTGGAGGATCTGCTGGCAATATTACGATTCTTGCGGCGCCGCGATTTGATGGTACGGATGGATAGAGGAGGTCCTCAGGATTAAAAAATGTATACACATATACCGTCCTCAGACTTATAGTTTTCGAGATATTTCACTTTAAAGTTAAAAAATTTGTTAAAACAATGCTCGTTATTTCACTATGTTTAACTCACTTTTCACACATTTTTTAATTAATATATACAGCGCACGCTCGATAATCTGACCTAATTAAAACCAAGGCAGTTCACATTATCGAAAGTGTTCACATTATAGAATGCTCCAAAAGAATAGGATAGTACGTATTTATATATTGGAATTCACATTTTATTCATGTTTTCATTACATATACATTTTTACGTAACATATATTATACAAAATCTAGGTTTTAATTGAAAAAATCAGTCATCCTTTTCTGTATCTTCTTTGTTTCTAAAAGTTGGAGCACAGCTTTCTCTCTTAGACGTCTTAGTACATTTACATCATTTGGATCGGCGTCTTCATGACCAGCCCACCTTATCGCCTTGTTGAAAATTTCAACTGCTTCAGTCCGCTTAATTTTCTCCTCTACCTCCGATACGCTGCCTTCGTCGGAATCGTCTTCTTCTTCATGCTCGTCATTTGCTTATCATTTTCAGTATCTTCGTTCCATTCATGAACGCCTGGTAGCGTTAATTCAGCCTGAAATGGTTAATAAGAAAATCATTTTCAATAACCTGCATATCTTTGTGCGATTCTGCGAAAACGAACAAACCTCAGCATTCAAACTGTTAAGGAGATCGACGGTATTGCTCATCAAGGCGCGAAGTTCAGCTCCCCATTTTTCTTTTAAAACTGCGAGCGGAACACTATCTTCGGGATCGTCATCTTCTGCCGTAAAATTTACAATATTTTTCCAGCAATTACATAGCTAATGTTACTTCGCTGACACGACTCCAAGCGGCATCCAAAAGATTTATAGCTCTTCGTAAAGTAATTTTTTTCATCGAATCGAGTAAATTGGAGTTTGTAGCTGCTATTGAGGCTAAAAGGCTGTTTCTGTAATGCAACTTTGTGATCTTTATGGCATTTTGATCCATTGGTTGGATGAGGGGAGTAACGTTTGGTGGCATAAACATTGCCAAAATTTTTCCATCCTCCGTTGCCAGCTGAGCTTCATTTGGGTGAGAAGGAGCGTTGTCGATTAGGAGTAGAGCTTTAATTGACAAACCTTTCTCCTTTAAAAATGACGTTACCTAAAAAACAAATTTAAAAGAAAAAAGTTAACAAAATACAAAATAAATCCTCACCTGTGGAACGAAGGACTCATGAAACCATTCCTTGAAAACAGCCGACGTCATCCAGGCGGATTTTGAGCTCTTATAGTCTGTGGGGCATTGAAAGTTTTTAAAGCAGCGTGGATTCTTTGCCTTTCCAATTACCAAAAGTTTCAGTTTATGAGATCCAGTGGCGTTTGAGCAACATAAAAACGTGATTCGCTGCTTTTCCGACTTAACGCCTGGGGCTCTCTTTTCCATACTGGACACGTACGTTTTTTCTGGCAGAAGTTTCCAGAACAAGCCTGACTCATCAGCATTATATAACTGGTCGTTGCACAGCTCCAGTTCGGCCATTTTAGCTCTAAGTTTTTCCTTAAATGGATCCACGAGCTGAGGCAGCGAAGATAGTTTTTCGCCTGATATTTGCAGCAGTCGAATACCGTACCTTTTTTTAAATCCTTGAAGCTATCCATCACTAGCGTTGAAGTTAGATTCATTTTCCTTTACTTGTGCATGCAGTACTTTGGCCTTTTCTTTCAACATTAAGGCACTTACTGGCCAGTTTTTATTCCGCATTTTGATAAACCAACGATAAAGAGCTTTCTCCATTTTGGTCAGCTCTGAAGGACGCAGAGTTCTTCTTTGTCCAGGTCCCGAGTATGTGTTGTTCACGAACTTTAAAATCACTTATTTTTTTGCTTGATTCCACAAATTGTTGATTTAGCCACATTATATTTCTTTGCTAAGAACGTCACAGATGAGCCTCTTTTTAAAGAATCGAGAATATCAGCTTTTTGCTTCAATGTCAAAAACGTGTGTTTTTTAGAATTCATTTTTAACAGAAAATCTGAAACGAAACACTCCACGCGAATACAAAATTGCAACTGAAGTATTCTACGCATTACATGCAATACAAATGAAAGTCTTATTCTACAATTAGGGGATTCCCCAAATTCAGAATTAGCTGAGATCTGTGTAAATTGCATTCAAATACTTTAACGTCTTTTGTTCATATTATAGAGCCTTTTGGGTTTGTTCACATTATGGAGTAGTCAATGCATAAAAAAGTCTGTTCACATTATGGGGTGTTCGAACTATAGAGTGTTCACATTAGCGACCGTGCGCTGTATTTAATTACACTGTAGACATTCGTATATACCAAAAATTTATATTAATTGTATATTTTTTAAGAAAATAAATATGCTTTAAAACAATTTTGCACATTCGAAGTTTCAAGCGATTTGTGTTTTTACATTTATGACAAATAGCAGTGTTGCCATACTTTGTGTCCTGAATATATAATCAAAAATTTGTTTTATATATTTATATATTGTTCGATCGATAAGGGTTATTTTTTTTTTGAAGCGCGGCCGAAGGCCGTCAGTGCAGAAAGTAGTTCGACACAAAGGAACTATGAATATCCCGGTGTTCGATCGATGAGGGTTATTTTTTTTTTGAAGCGAGAGAGCAGAGAGTAGTTCGACACAAAGGAACTTTGAATACCCCGGTGTTCGATCGATGAGGGTTATTTTTTTTTTGAAGCACGGCCGAAGGCCGCCAGTGCAGAAAGTAGTTCGACACAAAGGAACTATGAATACCCCGGTGTTCGATCGATGAGGGTTATTTTTTTTTTGAAACGCGGCCGAAGGCCGCCAGTGCAGAAAGTAGTTCGACACAAAGGAGGACCTCCTCTATCCATCGGTACCGTCAAATCGCGGCGCCCCAAGAATCGTAATCGTGCCCTCCTCAGACTCATAGTTTTCGAGATATTTCTGTTTAAAGTTCAAAAATTTGTAAAATCAATGCTCGTTATTTCACTCTGTTCAACCCACTTTTCATAAATTTTTCAATTAATATATATTTAATTACACTCTACAGATTCAAATATATCAAAAATTTACACTAATTGTGTATTTTTTAAGAAAATAAATATATTTTAAAAACTATTTTGCACATTCAAACTTTCAAGAGATTTGTGTGTTTACATTTATGACAAATAGCAGTGTTGCCATACTTTGTGTTCTGAAAATATAATTAACAATTTTTCTGTTTCATATTTAGAGATATAAATGATTCAAAATGAAATATTGTTTCATATATTTATATGGATTATATAACATATATTATTTAAAAAATATAGAAAAATATTATTATACAACAGAAAGTAGTTCGACACACAGGAACTATGAACACCCCAGTATTGAACCGACCAGGGTTATCTTTTTTTTTTGAAGCGCGGCCGAAGGCCGCCAGTGCAGAAAGTAGTTCAACACAAAGGAACTATGAACACCCCATTTTCTCTATATATATTAAACAAAATTGTTTAACAATTTTTTCAAAACACAATATGTGGCAACATTAGTATTTGTCCTGTTATGTAAATAAAAATAAAATGAGAGTGAATTGCATATAAAATTGTGGAACTTTAAATATTCTAAAATTTACACAAAGCAAATCTAAATAAAAGTAAAATGTTAACTTAAATATCTAATGTTAGTTAAACATTGAGAAATGCCATGTGCAATTTATACAATTCTAAAACAAATATTTAAAAAAAATATAAGGGTTAGCAACTTTATATTTACATACATGTTTCTCCTCTGGAGAAGCACGATTCCGATTACTTTGGCGCAGGAGTAAAAAATACGAATTTCCGTAGAAATGTGGTATGTGCGAATAAGGGGGCTTCTCCAGAGGAGGAATATGCAAAAAAAGTGTAAGAATAACTTATATTTTTTGAAATATTCCCGATTAAAAATTCAAAAATTGCACTAAAAACCCGTGGTATATGTCTATGCTTTACTAATTTTCTTTTTACATTTTTCACTTGGTATATTTATTTAATCCCGACCTACGAATAAAACCGACCTATCCGATAGGTGCTTCTGATGCAAAAATGCATTCAGAGACCCAACTACACAAAATAATATACTAATAAATAAAATTCTAGCATACTCAGCTATAAAAATTTAAGCAAATCCCCCTCTTCTATATTCAATATTAAATCCAGAAACTAACTGATTAGAAAATTGGGCGCATTTAATTGCAAAATGCCCGATGTACTCGGACATAAGGGATCTGCGTGGTATGTTAGTTAGGGTCGTTTGGCGCTTCAATTGTTGATGCGGCGAAAGCGGTTAGCTGGGAATTAGGGTTAGATTTTGTATGAATGGTGTGTGTATGGGGTCCAACCCCTAGCCACCAGTCCAGAGCTGTATGGAAGCTCAACTGGTAGTAGCTTCGGCTACGAGGTCTGACCGGAGACTTAATTCTGGTACCACGGGGAGCAGGAGCTCTTGCAGATTGCTCCAACCTGCTCATGTGGACTGACCCCTCGGGAAGTATCGTAGTTGTTGAGGTTAAAACCCAAATGCGGGAAAAACTGACTTTGTCAGTAGAATGTGGAGTTGCATTGCAACCGGGTGCCGGACCCAAAGCACGGCAGAGGTTTTAGATGGCCTCGAACCCGACTAAGGTGGTTAGTGTGTCCATTCCACACTGCCAATTTGTACTAAAAGTGGTTAGCATTCACAGGGCGCTGATCAACGCATTGATTTGATCCGCTGTGCTTTTGAGCGCCGTGGTGTAAGGCTGTCGTCAGCAGGTACCCACGTTAAACACACAAGTGACGTTGTTACCACGTCTGGATCCGGTGAGATGTCGCAAAAGAAAAAAGAGCGCAACTTTCTTCCAATCAATATTTGGTTGTGTTCGAATTAAAACTTCGAAGAAGCGATCGCTCTGCAGACACAGACGTGGCAAAAGAAATTGGGCGGGGGCAGCGTCAACATCATGTTAAGTTGAACGGATTTAAGTGAGCACGAGGGCTAATACGCAGCACATAAGATTTGGCCGCAACATTTTTGTCATCGTAATATAAATCAGAACTTATTTCTATTTTATTAATTATTCACCCTTTTGAGATCAATAACTAATTTAAAATGTAAATTTTAGAACAGCATATCCCGATGTCGCGATCTAAACAGAGCATTGGGGGCTCAAGAAACACTTGTCCAACATGGGCATAGTCTCTTGCACGAACTGCTGGTTCTGCGACATAGCACATCTGATACTGGCTTGTACAGCAATTTGTAGAAGCAGGCTTAAGGCCCTAGGTTCCATTTATGTGGACAGGGATCACATAACTCTAGTAGCTCTCAGCAGGCTCCTGGAATTATTCAGGATGCTGGATCTAGGTGACCATATCGCTCATTTGCTGCAAGACCGGCATAAATCAAAAAACGTAATTTTTGAGTTAATGCTGCAGAATTGTTCGTTATACTTTACAGTAGAAGGTTTTTTTAAATACTTTTAACCATTAATGTGGTAGTAATTTAAAATTTCTCATACATTACTGCTTTTCAGACATTTACATATATAATTGAAAAAAAAAATAAAATTAATAAGTATTTATGCTATTTACGGCGCTTACATTTTTTTACTGTTCCAATCTAAGGTTATTTTGGCGTTTACGATAAAAATATCTATTAAAGTAACTAAGTCTAAGGAACTGTATTTGGTAAATAAATACGTATTTTTGAAGGTTTTTAATGAAATCGTCATAATTATAACTGAAAAATATATTTATTTATATAAAATATTTGAAATGTTTGTTAAACTTATGCTATGTATATACAAAATAAAGTTTTTCTTTAACTTAACACCACGTATTATTCCATCATAGTTGTTAAACAAAATATTATGTGTAAATGAAACATATTTATATTAAAAACTCGTAATCAGATGTACTAGGTACTTATATAAAATGAAGTAATTTGTTTTTAATGCTCCTTATCAGAATCATCATCATCCGTTTCAGCTAAAGCATCGCGTATGGTTCCATCATGCCTCATATTTAAATATTCTTGATGGTATCTGCTTGGTATTATATTTTTGTTGCATAGCTCTTGTAAATCTTTGTATTTACCAGCTGAAATTTTGAGCTCTTCAACGTATAAAGATGTGGGTCCTTTTTTACAGTAGCTCTGTTTGCTCTCGATCTGATGACGGAATCCATATTAATTTCGTAATTGTCACTATCTTCAAAAAAACCCGTATTTAAATCTAACAATAGGATTGTTTTTATTAAATTGAACAACCCTTAATAATTTAAAATTAATTTTTAATTTAGCTGGTAATAAAGCATGTGAAAAGGACTTCCAATCCATGAAGTCTTCATACTTTAAAACATTTACAATGTAGCTTTTAGGATTATATCTAGCATTAGTAATAATAGAGGGCCACTCAGAAGGAGCCCATACTGATTTATTACGAACAAAACTTTCAACAGTGCTGTGAATAGAGTCCACAGGCATCATGGTGTGCCCAGGTAAAAGATAAGTTATCTTTACTTGTGTAATTTTTATTGCGGTTTTCAAGAAATGAATTAACATTGATATCATCGCATGGTTTCGATTTTGCCCAACACAGCTATCAGAATATAAATTAACAACGCTATGGGTACCGTTTTGCTCTAACATATTCAAATACTTAAAAAGAACTGTAACTATTTCATTACATCCCCTTTTCCCTTGGGATTCGCCCCAAACGTAACAATATCCATCCCTTGTGCCGCTTTCATATATACTTTCATTATAGAATGCATATTTTCTCGAGTAATATAAAGTCACACTTGTCGAGTATTGAGGACTTTTTCTAAATCAAAGCTTACGCATAAGGAGTTTGAGCCATCTAACTTGCTAATTTTTTGGTCTTCTATTCGTAAAAACAATTGGTTACATTTTTCTTTATTCATAATGTGATTTTTATATTCAGTGGTTTCTTCAAAAATATTTCTGTCCTCAGGTGATAAATTTTTTCACTTCTCACAAAAAGCACATTTATCTTTCTTAGGCAAGTGGAATCCAATATTAAAATTTTTTGAAAATATTACGAAATACTCCCTTTGATAATATTGATGATTCAAGATTCTTTTCTTTAAAGTGATCAACATACAGTGTATACAAAAACGATATGTTTTGAAATTCTTCAGGTAAATATACTTTAATGCTTTTTTAGTGGGATGGAACAGCAGGCAACATCTCAATGAACAATTTTAACTGTGCCACTTTTACTTCATCAGATTTATTATGAGGACGAAAATGTTTTCTGCCTGCGCGAGTGGTATTCAGAGTATTTTTGGCATTTTCCATGGTATATCTTAAAGACATTTGAGATATATTTAGGGTCTTCAGCAAAAATTGTTGGCATACTTTAATATTCTGTCTATTGTAGCTTATAAAATATTCATTTGATCTTTTGCGAACATTACTACTAGCTCTTTTTCTACCAATCGGTCTTTCTTTCACACATGATAGCAGGAAATCTTTTTGCCTTTTATCACAACCTAATCCCCAATAATTTTCTAAAATATTAATCCGATCATCTTCAGTAAATTTATTTGCACATGAGTTACCACATCTTTTATTCATACAAGGATTAGGTTGGACAGATTTCCCCACAGCAGCATTATGATTTTTTTTTTTTATAAAAGGCGTTTCGGTAAAGGTTTTATTTTCCTGTATCCTCTTTTACCAACACTCGTTTCTTCTTCCATTTTTTGAGCTGACTCAATTTCATCTGAATCAC
Organism: Bactrocera dorsalis; assembly: GCF_023373825.1. NCBI lineage: Eukaryota > Metazoa > Arthropoda > Insecta > Diptera > Tephritidae > Bactrocera > Bactrocera dorsalis. The sequence continues at coordinate 44,821,483 of NC_064303.1, forward strand.
TGTAAGATGTTATGTTTACATATGACACTTTGTTTTGGTTATCTGAATCCATTAAAGTATAAGAATTATCAGTATCAGAATCACTGTAATCAACAAGTTTGTTTAGAGGTAATGGTACATGTTGGTTGGTGTTTTGTTCAAAATTTAAATCGGTATTACAAAACAAATCGATCAAAGTTGCTGATGTCGTAGCAGTTAATATTGGATTAATGTCAATATCGTTGATGCTGTCTGTTAGTAAGAATTGATTTATTACTAACGTATTTTGCTGTATGTTCTCGGGAAAAGCACTTTCAGGATTACTCTCTTCTGTTAAGACGAGTGGTGATATTAACTGCATAGTTTCCTATATTCGGGAGTATAAAAAACAATAACATACAAAAACAAATATCACATAAATAATGTAAATGAGAGAATATTATATGCAATAAAATTTCAATAACCAAAATTAAAATATAATACATACCTTAGCTGCTGGAGTCGACATTGTTGATTTATTTGATAACTGTCGTGTTTACTATCTACAGTACGATTATAACTCAATTAACACAAAATTTGATTATGCGAATGAGAACGATGTTTGTTTCATCAAACCTTTCATGGAAATAAACATGTGACGACAGGTACAAGATTGGTTTGCATATACGAGTAGTAAACACCGTTAGTTCAAGCACTCATGTCGGTTGCGATAACAAGTATTGTCGCTTGCACGACATGAAATTGTGCGCAAGGCACTTAACCTTTAACTTATGACGTGGTAGTAAATTTTACACCTTGTGTTTTGATTTTCTCATAATCATAAAAAAGGCTTCTAAAATAAACGACACATTTTTCAAAAAAATACAAAGAGTTTAAAATTTTCTTTACTGTAATTAGAATTAATTAAAATTAGTTTGATGAAATTTGTAAATATTATAACAAAAAATTTCTAATAAATTTTAACAATCAAAATAGTGTAAAATTTACTACTACCTCTAAATCTACGTTTCGAAATTTGACCTCATAAGTTAAAGGTTAAGATAAAAACGCTAGGTGTCGCTTACGTTAAGGTTTTAAAAATGTATGTATTTACGATAATTTTAGCACTTGCTTTAACTTTATAACGGTTTCCTTTGGAGATAAACATCAACAGGGATAGGTCCGTTGCGTCTTAAATTACTAGTTTCTATAAAAAACTCATTTTCGAAAAAATTGTCGCTTCCGTTAATTTGGCGGTATTGGCTCGATATCATACTTCATGTTGAGTGAAAAATTCATATGAATACCTTTTATATGCTCCGCTTGAGAAGTGGTGTAAGGTTGGAGTCACCGTGTAAGGTTGTAGTCAGTTGAAAACTTTAAACGCGTTTTCTGGAAAATCGATTTTTTTGACTTATGCCGGTCTTGCAGCAAATGAGCGATATGTGATATAGGAAGAGCACAATAGACCCTAGGTCGCAGTGCAATACCTCATTATTAACTATCTATCTACAGTCCACGACAAAAAGATAGCACATTTGATTTTTTTTTTCCTTTTTTTAATTTTAATGAAACATAAATACTTTTTTATTATATATCTTATTTTTACAATAAATGGTAGCAACAAAAAAGAAACAAACGTTAAAAACTCTTATTTGTATTCAGCATAAAACAAAACCACTTCTTGTAGTACGACAAAATGATAGCACATTTATAAATATAAACACAAAATTAAATAAGTAGGCAAAATTTTTAGATATTAAGCGGTGTTTAATAGTGTGTGGATCCTCCGTGTTTTTTTAAAACTTCAGTGAGACGATTTGGAATTAACTTAAATAATTTTTTAATGTATTTTTTCGGAATCGAATCCCATTTTGACACAATAGCATTTTTCAGTACCTCAACGCTAGTGTATTGTTTATTTTCTGCATAAACGTGCCTTGCCAGATGTTCCCAAAAATTTTCAATAATATTAAGGCCAGGTGAACGGGCAGGCCACTCTAAAATTTTGACATTTTTCTCCTCAAAGAAAGACTTGACTACTCTTGCAGTATGCACAGCCGCATTATCTTGCTGGAATATCATGGGACACTCTGTTAATTGTTGTCCCCGATCCACTACTTCATTACCTAGCAAAGCGAGATAATTTTGGCTGTTCATTTTTGACGGAACAAATTTTATTTCAGTTTTCCCACGATAGCCTATTCCAGCCCAAATCATAACACTTCCTCCTCCATGCTGGCGGCCACAAAGGAAAAGGTTTTCCTTTCTCAAATCGTGGTAATAGTATGACCAACTATGTGGGCCATCTAAATTAATTTTTTTTTTCATCTGTAAAAAGCACACGACGCCATTCCATTCCATTCTTCCATTTTATATGACTTTCAGCAAACTTTAATCGTGCTTCACAATACTTCGCTGAAAGTGGTGGTTTTCTGAGCAATTTTTATTGCGATTTGTCTGGCTGTGAGGTGGCAATTCGATGCAACACGCAAAATTGATTTTTTTTTTGCCGAGGTGTTACCGCTTTCGGCCGCCCGCTACTACGCGCTTTTCCGTAATTTTCAGGATCTTTTAATAAATTCATAACCGCTTTACGACTTCTATTTAAAAATTTCGCGATTTCTGCTATTTTTTTATCCTCTGCTCGAAGATTTAAAGCAATTTTTACCTCTGTGTCATTGAGCAGTTTTCCTCGACCCATTTTTGTAGAAATTTTGTGTATTAATTGTTGTTTTTCAAAATAAATATCGCGATTCTATTTAGAAAATTGTACGACAATTTTTCAAAACACTAGCTAATGCTTTATTGGCGGTTAAACAGCAACTAAACATAATTATGCCAATTTGTACTATCATTTTGACGCGTTATAAACAGTTATTTTCTTTGGTAGTTGTTGCTTTGTTTGAACTAATGTACCGTTATGTGCACAAAACCAAGGGGACTGTTGTGACTACAGTTACTACAGTGAAAAACAAACTCTTTGCATGTGTTTTGCAGAGAAAATTTTGCAAAAGTTAAATTGTGCTTTCTTTTTGTCGCGAACTGTATATATAGTAGTTGCCGCTGACTTATGGTTTTTGAGATATTTGAATATAAAGCTCAAAAATCAATACAATGCGTGTTTCTCCGATTAGTTTTAATTTTTACGCTTATATTTTTATCTTTTATATCCACTTACACTTCACACTAATAGGTTTCTACCGATTTATTTTATATTAAACAGGGCAAAAATAGCGTCAATAAAATAGCAGGGGATTATATTCTAAATCCCAGACAAATTAAATAGTCTTGATTTTCCTTTAAAAATTTTCAGCTGTTATTAGTCTTTTCTTCGTCACTCTAGCCCAATTTCCACGCAAGTCTCGTATAGGCATGTTGGAGTCAATTGGTAGCCACCATAAACTTTTGGGCTTTCCAAAGAGAATTTTGCTCGCCATTAACCGAAAACATATAAAGTACCATAACTAAGCACTAAATTAAAATATAATACTGTATTTTGATACAGAGGATCGCAGCAGCAAGGTGCACATGTGGGAAAATTTATTTGAAAAAGTTGGCGTGGCCTCAACTCAAGTTTAATGTACATAAAGAGTGATTTTTTAAGAGCTTGATAACTTTTTAAAAAAAACGCATAAAATTTGCTGAGTACAAATCTTAGAAGAACTACAGACAGTATGAAAATGGAAATCTGAGGATAACACCGCCCACTCCCTAAAAGTACTGCAAGCGCGATAAATCAATAAATAAATGCGCCAGATACATTAAATTTTACCACCGAGATGGTACGGGAGAGCTTTATGATAGCAATTGTGAAAATTGGACGATGGGTGAGGCACTGCCCACTTTTTGGTGAAATCCAATATCTTGGGTCCAGACTAACCGATTTCTGACTAAATTTTGTTGGCCGAAGTTTTCCCTCAAAATGGCCATAGAATCGCGAGCTGTGTGGCATGTAGCGCCATCTTGTTGAAACCACATGTCAACCAAGTTCAGTTCTTCCATTTTTGGCAACAAAAAGTTTGTTAGCATCGAACGATAGCGATCGCCATTCACCGTAACGTTGCGTCCAACAGCATCTTTGAAAAAATACGGTCCAATGATTCCACCAGCGTACAAACCACACCAAACAGTGCATTTTTCGGGATGCATGGGCAGTTCTTGAACGGCTTCTGGTTGCTCTTCACCCCAAATGCGGCAATTTTGCTTATTTACGTAGCCTTTCAACCAGAAATGAGCCTCATCGCTGAACAAAATAAAGCGCGAAACACATTTCGAACCGAACACTGATTTTGGTAATAAAATTCAATGATTTGCAAGCGTTGCTCGTTAGTAAGTCTATTCATGATGAAATGTCAAAACATACTGAGCATCTTTCTCTTTGACACCATGTCTGAAATCCCACGTGATCTGTCAAATACTAATGCATGAAAATCCTAACCTCAAAAAAATACATATCTCCTAAACCGCTTAAGCTACAACAAGCAAATTTGCTGAGTACAAATCTTAGAAGAACTACAGACAGTATGAAAATGGAAATCTGAGGATAACACCGCCCACTCCCTAAAAGTACTGCAAGCGCGATAAATCAATAAATAAATGCGCCAGATACATTAAATTTTACCACCGAGATGGTACGGGAGAGCTTTATGATAGCAATTGTGAAAATTGGACGATGGGTGAGGCACTGCCCACTTTTTGGTGAAATCCAATATCTCGGGTCCAGACCAACCGATTTCGACTAAATTTTGTGAAAATGGACGAAATCAGACAACAACCACGACTTCTTACCATACTACTGTGATCGAATTGAAATTTATATTTCCAGTGTTTTTCGAATGGGTAAATTTTTTTTCTGTAAGCAATACTGTTGGTGACATCTATGCTAATTTTCACGTCAAAATATTCATTAGTATTTGAGATACGCGTCGTTTTGTGAGGCTCTAAAAGAAAATTCTTTGACCTTACTGTGTCTGAATTTATTGAACAAAGAAGTGTGATAATGCAAAATCTCATACTGCATTGGTTATTCCTGATCATTTCGCCACATTTTCAACTAAAATCGTGTAACTTCTGGCTATTCAGCAAATTCACATAACCGCTCCGAGGACACCGTTTTGACTCAATTGTGGATATACAGCTGTTGACAGCTAATTCGAAACGACATTTTGAATAAAATTATGTTATTTTCCAATAAATCGCGTATATTTATTGTTTCCACTTATTTTATTGAAACCTATATTAAACTTAAACTCTAATAGTGAAAATTTTGTTTATAATTAGATTTTGTTTTGTAGATTTTAACAAAAACATGTGGAATCAACGATTTGAGTGCGACAACTTATTAGAAACAAAAATATTTTATCAACAAAAAATATTGATACTACAAAAACTTGCTTACTTTCAGTTAGAGTTTTGTTGGTTATCTCTTTTACTTTAATATTGCTTCACATCGATTCCAAATTTACGTTATAAAACTCTGACAGCGCATCAATGGCGTAGCTTGCCATGCCGTTCTAATTTCATCACAAAGAACATCCACATTTGGGATATTTTTGGAGCATTTGGCTCTTTTAACATCACCCAGAGATGTTCTATAAAGTTTAAGTCTAGGCTGGAGGATTCCCACTCCAAAACATTGATAAAATTGTCATTAAAAAAAACTTTGGTGTCAACTTATATCTTCCTTATAAAATACAAATTTTATTAGGATGTGGACGTATTTCTCCTTGTTTAAAATTCTATTATTCTTATGGAGTGGACCAAAACCATTCCAGATAAAAAATCCTCACACCATGATTGATCCTCCACCAACCGCAACTACGCGAGCATGTCTTCGACCATCAGGACCTAAGTGATTATTTTTTGTTACATCGTTCCAAACGACATACTTCCGTTGATTTGTTGTCTTAGACCAATAAGTTGACAAAGTCTAAGCGTCATTTCTACGAATTTTAGTCAGAAGTGGGTTCTTGCGTGCTACAATGCCGTGATGTCCAAATTCGACCAAACGCCGGGCAATTGTTCTCTTGAATATTTGGACATTGGATTCGTCTTGAATTTCACATAGAATGTCAGTGGAACTCTCGTAGACGGGTAGGTCTACGGCAATATTGAAAATAGTTTTAGAATTCTGTATTTGCTTAAGGACACTCAAAACAATTTTTTTGAGTCTCAGCCGAAGGCCTCTGCTGCCAGTGCTGCTAGATATTTATTTGTAGAATATTAAGTATTGTACAAATAATTTATAAAATAAAAAAATAAAAATTATTTTTTTGAGTATTAAGTCTTATTCGAAATATCTTTGCACATCTTTCCAGACCGACGAAGGTTGAAAATGTAGCTGCGAAGAGTAGGTGTTCAGCAACAGCTTTTTCTCATTAAAAAACTTGAACAATACATTTTACTATACATATTTTAAGGAACAACTTTGAAACACATCCTTACCTTAAATCAATAATCAGCCCTATCACGCAATCCATCGTAGAGTGTTTTTTCGGGAAAGTTACGAAACTGCTATCATGCAATTCGAACAGTTCCGAAAGTAAGTTCGAAATTCGTAGAGTTGCGTTCACTGAATTCACTCGGAACGGAAAATTTTTACGTTTAGCGGAATTTTTGTACGACAGGTTTGTGCTAACGGATAAATAAATTTCCATATGTGAGAGTCATGATTGCTTCCAGGAAACTGAACATTGACATAACGTATTTTCATTTTATTGTCACATATCTGCAAAACATTGATTAAGATGTTTGAAATGCGAATTTGTCACCAAACTTACAATCATGGCATTGATACTAAAGTATCCTTTGCGGTTATAATAGAGAAACTTATCTTTAGTTGGGGCAACGATTTTAATATGTGTCCCGTCTACACATAAAATCGCGCCTGGAAATCCGTATTTCTGAAAAAAATCCTTTTTCGCTTCCCTTTTTTCAACATCACTTAAATCGAGGTTTATCCACTGAGGGCACAAATGAGACTGAAGCAATCCCAATACTTCTTATAAGATGCAACAAAATGTTGACTGAGCCATTGGAATATCGAAGTCTTTACCCACTCCATGCTGATAGCCTCCTTCAGCTAAAAACCGTAAAACTGAAGACAATCGATGAAGTAAATATATAAACGACGATATTAAAGAACTTGCATTCCTCTCTAGAACATCGAGGACATACGTAAAGGCCGCCTTATTTAAGCGTTAGTTTTTAATAAACCTGTTTTAGAAAAATAATTTTAATAACATTTAACAATGAATTTTTATGGATTTATGAACTGTACATTGTTTCGTCCACATCGAAAGAGTTACTCCTGTCCCTCAGTGATTTTCGGTGAATTTTTATATCACGCCGACTTCTCTCACGTTCTTCCTCAAGCAACATAAATGAAAACGTTAGCGAATACATATTTTTTGTTCGTAAAATCAATTTGAATATAAACGTTTCCACTTTTATTAATCCTAATTTTTATTTTTTCTTCTACATAGCTGATTTCGAAATGTCAAAATTCAAAATTAAGTCTGGCAACAAAAGTTTCGAATTCACATGAATTCAATGAAAGCAAATTGTTCGTATTCTTAGCTTTGCTACGATGCATTGCGTGATAGGGCTGAATATTGCTAATAACAATTAGCACCAGAAGGAATTCTAATACTTTAAAAAAAATTTTCTAATTAGCTGTCGCCTTCTATATCGTAACGCATTTACTATTTGGGAAAAAATTAAAAGAACTTTAACTTCACAACTACAAAACAGAGAGAATTCAGTAGTATATAGAATAATGCGAACAATGCAAGACTTTTAGGAATATAAATAACGGTATATCAAAATTTTTTATCATTATACTTATCAGCCACCTCCAAAAAAACGGGCGTTTTTAATTAGCTTTCAACGGCTGTAAAATATGAATCGAAGAATGCTTTGATAGGCATCACGATAGAGGATTTTCTAAGTGCTATGATGACTTGAAAACTCGTTGGCATAAGTGTATTACTAAGTCCTTCCTTACTTCTTTATAGATATTATTGTAGCATGTAACTGCGCTGTAGCATGAGAATTAAGTTGATTTCATCGTTTTCTAACCATCACTGCTGTTCTACTATGTGTCTCCATCTGTGCGGTTTGTAACATAGACTCTAAATCTCCGTAGTTTTTTTTATTTTTTAAGTTTTTTTTATTCGTAAGATGAGTTTCTGACAATAGCATTACATCTATATTATTTTCATCTAGAAATCTAATAAGTTCCAATTTATGTTGGTAAACACCGTTAGCATGACATATACAAATGTTCAAAATAATAATTTTTTATTTAAAAAAGTTTGCATCGTATGTTTTTGTGCTTTGATTATCTCTTAAATCATATTTAGCATTGTAAATATAAATTGTGCCATACATTGGGTAAGGTTGAAAATCATACTTTCAACGCTTCCATTTGGTTGGTTTTAGGGCAAGTGCTTTTGTGCAGTGTTGCCTTTCACCACGTTTACTTAGCTCCCTTGTGTAGCATTGTCTTTTAGATTTACGATTTTAAAATATGGACAGGGTAATCTTCATAGAGTGCCATAGATTTGATGATTTGAGTCAAGTGCCGTTGATATTGGAATTACTAGCAGTTTATGGCGGGAATCACTAATAGAATTATTGTTCATCCAAAACATCTCGAGTCATTGCGTAGATCTTTCAATGTCAATGAGTTTTTTGCAGTTCCACCGGGAGCATACAGGAAATGCAAACCACTATTTCCGTCGTGAATTGCTTCCATTAAAGAATCATAAACATCTTTTTGTTGGGACTCAGCAGGAATACTTTCCTTTAAAATCTTAAATCCAATAATTGGTTATCATATTCACGTTCTAGTTTCCATTCTCGATTTAATGTGTCATTTATTTCACGATTTGGCGCTGGCACCACTAACAACCGCAATAGAAACATTATTTGGATGATCTGTATACATACGACCAGTATAATCAGTAGAAGGGACATCAGGATATCCAGGAACCGCTTCGCCTTGCTTCCGTAGTTGAAACTCTTCGATGAAGCATTCCAAATGTAGTATACGAGTAAAGCAAAGTTCGTGCTACCGAATCGCTTTGGCAGATCATACCTTGAGCAACATTTGATGCCAAAACCCGATACCAATCAGGGATGTTTTGGAATCCAAGACAGAATTGCAAACCAATTCTAATTTTCATTGGTGTCAAGGAATCTGTTTGGATTTTCGTCTTTTCGAACATTCGCAAAACCAATATTCGAATCATCTGTTGACAACAAAACTTGCAAATAACTACATTTCGAAGCAATCCTATTAATTTATCGAATGAATTAAGACGCATTTGGGTGTTAAATTACGTTATTTAAATCTTCTTTAAGGGGGGAGTCTGCTTTAGAAGCTTCAAAAAATCGATTTTTTGCTTAAATCTCTTTAAAAATTATCTGGGAATATGTCCCCAAAGTTATAGATGGGAATTCGAAATATTGTCGAAGCTAGAAGGGAATAGTGACCGAGCGTCTAGCAGATACATATACAAGCGCTTAGGCAGAAAGCGAAAACTTTGATTTGATTTCTCGGTTTTTCATTTTAACGATTTTTCTTAACTGGCGGGCTAAACGTCGTATGGAATTGAGGCAAAGTTTTTTATCTTTGGCATTAAATTATCTTCTATTTAAATAATTTAAAAAAACTAAGTTTGAACATATGTTTAAACAACATAAAGCCAATTTTTTTGGGTCAAAAACCACTCTTTTAAAATTTAAAAAAATTATGGAATTATAAACTTTTTTTAATTTTCTTAGTTCAACTAGAACATTATTTATTAACAAATATGATTTTTTTTGAATTTTTTTGTTTCCGATAGCGATCTGTATACTGACATTTTTTTCCAAAACTCAAGAATTAAGACATTTCGTGTTTTATAAATATGTTTTCCCCTATAGAAATAATGAAATTAACTCAAAATAATAAAATAAAATCAAGTTATTAACTTACATTTCAAATCTGTGAGCAACTATCTTCTTGCTTTGTTTCTGACAGCAAAACCGATAAAACTGGTTTCCGTGACACCCAAAACCGATACAAATTCTGTTGCGAATATCAAACCAATAATATCAGAATTCATGACAACTACTTCTTTTTTTATCGGTTTCAATTCTGATTCCGACAACTATCAGATTCCACAACACCCCTGAATGTGACTTGAATTTTTGGAAATATGTGGCGCATACGGAATAATCCAACTCTTGTCGACTACGAAATCCATTCTGTTCAATTTTGTTGTAGTAGTTCGACCATTATCATCTGGGGATAGATGCCGATACAATTTATGACCACTGTTGCTTTCTTTTATATATGTATATACATATAGAGAATTAAATAGAATTATTCTTCTCAATGTAAACTATTCTTTAGTGTAAGCATTGCAGTCTGCCTTTATATTATCGCCACGATCCAGCATCTGATGTTACATTTATTATTCGAGGCTCGTTAGTTCGCAAAAAGGCGGAAAATTTTCTTGAGTCAGAAGAAGTAATGACAGCCGATTCATCTATTGAGGGTGTTGGATTTGGTACTAGCGAAAAAATTATGGTAACCCGACATACAAAGCACATGGGGAAATTCAGTTCAGTTACTGTGTCAACCATTGACGAAGAAGAGGATGAAATCGAAGCCGTAAGGAAATTACTTATTATTATATATTGTTAACTTGTGTTTTTTTTTTCCTTTTATATAGCGTGAAATTGCAGATAGTTACGCAAATAATGCAAAAATTATAGAGAAACAACTGCAGCGAAAAGGTGGAAAGTTGACGGATTTGACGTTACATAATAAAAAGGAAGAAGCACCCATTGTAAAGAAAGCAAGAGGAACACTGCTTGATATGTAAATTATTTTTTAAATAAATATCTACTTTGCATGAATATAATAATTCCAGTCAGATATTTCTTAAGGAATATATAAGGACTGTGTCAAATAAAATTGTCCGTTACAAAAATGAAAAAATCTTTTAAACCAGTTGTCAGATTTTTATAAACTAAAATATTTTATTAAAAACATTTATTTTAAATTTGAAAAACTGAAGAATAAACCAAGAATTATGTGTAAAATATTTTTATTTTTTCCGGAACCCCGTCCATTAGTGTTTTTATGGTAGTGTCCGATACTCTCATAGCTGCTGAAGACCACTTTCTTTTAAAATTTTGAAGGTCTTTGGCCACTTTTTTTGTTGTCTTCATCATTTTTACTAAAGCCCAGTATCTCTCAATCGGCCTTAGTTCTGGACAGTTAGGTGGATTTGCTTTTCTTGGTACATAAATCACTCCATTCCGTTGGAACCACTCTAAGGCTGTTTTGCTATAGTGACATGAAGCGAGGTCAGGCCAGAAAAACGTGGACACTTCATGTTGGCTTAAAAATGGGAGCAATCTTTTTTGTAAACATTCCTTCACATATATTTTGCTGTTGATTGTACCCGATATAACGAATGAGCTGCTCCTTTTGCCACAACTGCAAATTGCCTGCCACACAAGAAATTTCTTTGGAAATTGTGTCACTTTTTTAGCTTTGAATTTTTCCGCAACATTTCCTCGAAAATCGGCTGTATAAAATTCCTGTCCCGGTAGCTGAGAAAAGTCCGCTAAAACGTAGGTCTCGTCATCCATTATGCAGCATTCCAATCTTTCCTCAGCTTCTTCGCTCGTTGATTTGCGGTTTCGTTCTTGACGGCATTTCTATCTGGAACTTTCTGTACCTTGTACGTCTTCAGCCCAGCTTCCTTCTTCGTCCTGCGTACGAAGGATTCTGAGCAGCCAGCCTTCCTCGCCAAATTCCTTTCCGAAATGCTTGGGTCCTTCTTGAGAATGGTAACAACTTTTTCGCCTTCTCCCGATCATGTGGCTCCGTCTTTTTACCAGAACCTTTCTTCCTGTCAATACGCACATCTTCCTTAAAGCGTTTAATAACGCGAGAAATGGTTTTAGGGTTAGCCCCTACCTCTTTGGCAATTTTCTTAAACGACCACTGCGGTTTCTTTTGAAAAAATGTAATAATTTTTTCGCGCACTTCCACTTCGCTTGCCATTTTCGCGTTAAATAATTTTTTATTGACTCTAACGGATACATAATATTCTTTGAGATTTATTTCAGAGCTACTAAGATAAAATTTTGTTTATTTAAAATTTAATTTCCAAATGTTTCATTTAACTATTGCAAATATGAAATGAAGTTAAATATAGGTATCCCTCGAATAGCACGGTACTTGAGTTGCACGAAATCTCGAATAGCACGGTTAAAAATTGCGACAACCCTCGGATAACACGGGGTTCGAATTACACGAAGCCGCGAAAATTCCTTTTAAAAATTGAAATTTAAGGATCCTCTACCTCTTCAAGGAAAAACAAATCAATCTTTGGAGAGTGACAGTGGTTGAACATATGTAATTTAAAAATTATTGCGTTTATAAAGTTTTACCTTTTTAATTTCAAATAACACGATTTCGAATAACACGGAACCAATTAACCGTGTTATTCGAGGGATACCTGTAATAAATAGTTTTACGAGAGCGCCTAGCGTAATGTATGCATATTTTATTCTCTCGCAACATGTAGCCGCAATATAAAATAACAGAGAACGTAACGTAACGGTATTTTATCAAAACTTATGTTGAATTACATATATTTATCAAAATTACCAGAATGATGGTGTACGTATTCCATATAATCCAAGTATGTGGAGGCATTTGTTGTACATACTGCTTGCGTTATAACCAAAGATGCGTACACATACCGATCGAACGCACTTGTGTGTCGTGTATGGGCCCTATTATCTAATTTATGTGGACTGTATCAATAGTAAGATTTTTCTTATCTTATTTAACATTTGTGAAATATATAAAAGTTTTAAATATAATGTTGTTGTCCGTCCTTTGGTAGCAATTCATAGAGTTGCGTTCACTGAATTCACTCGGAACGGAAAATTTTTAAGTTTAGCGGAATTTTTGTACGACAGGTTTGTGCTAACGGATAAATAAATTTCCATATGTGAGAGTCATGATTGCTTCCAGGAAACTGAACATTGACATAAAGTATTTTCATTTTATTGTCACATATCTGCAAAACATTGATTAAGATGTTTAAAATGCGAATTTGTCACCAAACTTACAATCATGGCATTGATACTAAAGTATCCTTTGCGGTTATAATAGAGAAACTTATCTTTAGTTGGGGCAACGATTTTAATATGTGTCCCGTCTACACATAAAATCGCGCCTGGAAACCCGTATTTCTGAAAAAATCCTTTTTCGCTTCCCTTTTTTCAACATCACTTAAATCGAGGTTTATCCACTGAGGGCACAAATGAGACTGAAGCAATCCCAATACTTCTTTTAAGATGCAACAAAATGTTGACTGAGCCATTGGAATATCGAAGTCTTTACCCACTCCATGCTGATAGCCTCCTTCAGCTAAAAACCGTAAAACTGAAGACAATCGATGAAGTAAAGATATAGACGACGATCTTGAAGAACTTGCATTCCTCTCTAGAACATCGAGGACATACGTAAAGGCCGCCTTATTTAAGCGATAGTTTTTAATAAACCTGTTTTAGAAAAATAATTTTAATAAAATTTAACAATGAATTTTTATGGATTTTTGAACTGTACATTGTTTCGTCCACTTCGGAAGGGTTGCTCTTGTCCCTCAGTGATTTTCGGTGAATTTTTAGATCACGCCGACTTCTCTCACGTTCTTCCTCAAGCAACATAAATAAACACGTTAGCGAATACATATTTTGTTCATAAAATCAATTTGAATATAAACGATTTCACTTTTATGAATCAAAATTTTAATTTTTTCTTGTACACAGCTGATTTCGAAATGTCAAAATTCAAAATTAAGTCTGGCAACAAAAGTTTCGAATTCACATGAATTCAATGATAGCAAATTATGCGTATTCGTAGCGGACATTCGTATTCGTAGCTTCGCCATAGATAACTTGATCAGAATCTCTTTTCTTGCTCTCTCGCTTGTCAGCTGGCAGGGCACCCTGATCTGTTTTTTGAGCTGGCAACAAAACACAATCAGGGTAACGCCAATCAGCAGTTAGTCAAAAAGGCGGGATGCCAGAAGAGCAGCGCTATAATTACTTGACGAAATTAATGTGAAATGAAATTTCATTGAACTATGCGAACATATTTCGGCAAAATAAATGTTTATGTAAATTAACTAATGATTTTGCATTTTAGCATTTATATATGTATGCATTTTCAAAGTGTTTAATTTAGTGTTTTGTATAATTTATTATATACCCAATCTAATATTTTTCAGCAGTGGCATTATTGGCAAATGTTATAAAAAATGCGAGTTTTGACAGCTCTCTCTCGAACCAAAGAGTCTCGTATCAAGTTATCTATGGCTTCGCTACGATGGATTGCGTGATAGGGCTGATTAACTGCAGCAGAAGAGCAACTCCTCCAAGCTACGGGGATAATTGTTGCTGTAGAAGGGTTCACCATAGTTAAATCTTTTGGAAATGTAGAGCCCGAAGAAGGATTAAATGAGTTGGTAGAAATGATTATAGATAGCGAGGAAGAAGAAGATCCGATACCATCCACCAGTCGCAGTGTGACAAAATCATGTAAAGCGAAGCCCACTGCCGAAAGTGAAAAGCTTTCTCTTTTAAAATGCAATTTACGCGCATATGAAGTAACACAAGCGCAAATCAATACAAATCTTGAGAAACTACTTGCTCTAAAGGAGAGATCTCTTCAAATAATAGAATAGGCACATACTGCAGATATTAAAATAAAAGCTGTGGAGTTGCAGATTAAAACTCGTGAGCTTGATATTTTAAAGAGAAAAATTCATAAATAAATACCTTTATATAAGATATGTTAATTCTAAGTTCTTTATTGAAAATATATTTATTAAAATAAAATATGAATTCAAATGTTGTTGAAGCGTTTAATTCAATTATTATTTAAAGACAACATAATATGATCTCTAATTTTATGACAAATTTTAGTTAATTGAGTCTCATTTCCAGTATCTATTTCTGTATCATTGTTTTCATTTACAAAATATCTGCAATATGTTGAATTTTTAAATTGTATGCAGATGTTATGCAACGCTGCACATACATTGACGAACTTTGCCATCTTTTCAGGACTATACCGACTTCTTTTATCATTACTAAGAATTTTCCACCGGTCTTTCAGTATACCAATGGATCCGTCAACAATACAGCGTCCTTTTGCATGGATTTCATTAAACCGTGCTTGGCACGAGCCAACTTCGGGTTACTAAATGGTGTCAAATACCATGGTTACAAAGGATATCCAGAATCTCCTCTTAATTGAGAAAATACGGAGATATGTCTGTAAATATATTTTGCAGCTGTATAAGTGCATATATTACCCAAAAGCCAGACATTTATCATATTGTTTGGATTATATGCTTCCTTCAAAAATCTCCTCTGCGCAGAATGCTTCCATACAAAGGAATCTTGAGCAGCTCCACCATATTTTGAATCAATAGCTAAAATTCGATGTTCGTAATCACAAATCTGCAAATATATGTATGTACATACATACATATTCGTAAGTATGTGGTCTACAAATCCAAATACATACAAAAATACATATGCTATATATTTATGAGTACATCCATGTGTATATGCGACTTCCTCACCCCTATTCTGCATTTCTACTCGAATCGAAATTTTCTCCGATTGGCAACTTTGGTATTCTGCGTTTCGATTCAACTTCGAAAATTGCAATTCTATGTATTCTGCATTGCGATCGTAATTACGTTTTTGTACGTTGAAGTTTTGTTGTCGGAAAGCCGTTATATATTCATTTTCGTGCACTTGGATAAAATAATTTTCTCGAATACATATGTAAGTAAAACTTTATGATTATAGTTGTAAAAGACATAATGGTGGTGTCCTTGGTTGTGTGTGCTTAAATGATATTTTTTGATATGTTTACAGGTCAAAAGTAACAACGGCAGAGCAATACGAAAAATTGTGTGATATGATGGCCACGAAAAGAGATATTGCGCAGGGCTTCCAAAAGCGACCGAAGGAAGAAGTACATATCTCGCAATCTTCTCATTTCAATTCTGGCCACGGCATTATCGGATGCATTGCTCTCCTCCTCAAGTAATATCGCTGCCGCTACTGATTCCATGTTAGTGTTAAAAAAAAACGCGATATAATTTCTTTATTTTAATAAACCAACAATAATTTGTGTATTTTTGCTTTGTTATGTTTCATTTTCACACGTTTCAAGGCAAACAGCTGGCTTCGAAAGAGCTACAGCTTCCTCTTCTTCTTTCAATCCAATCGTAACTCAGAATACCTACTTTCGATTCAGACGGAGCGTAGAGCGGGAACGTAATCGAAATGCAGAATAGGGCTGACTATCATTGAATTAAGACTGTGGTATCCTTTTCTGTTGAAAAACATACGAGGGCTGTCCGATAAATAACCGACCTAACCATGATGCACGCGACTTTTTCAAATTTTTTTTTTTTTCTACATAGTCTCCTTGTAACTCCACACACTTCTCCCAGCGATGCTCCCATCTCTGCAACCCTTCCAAATAGTACTTGGCGTCTTTGTCTGCAAAATACGAGTTCACGAAAGAGATTACCTCCTCATTTGACGAAAATCTCTGGCCGCCGAGCGCAGTTTTAAGTTGAGGAAACAAAAAAAGTCGCTTGGTGCTAGATCCGATAAATAAGGTGGATGGTCAAGCAGTTCGAACCGCAATTCGTGGATTTTCGTCATGGCGACTGTTGAGGTGTGAGATGGTGCGTTGTCTTGGTGGAACAAGACTTTCTTCTTTTGCAAATGTGGCCGATTTTTCGAAATTTCTTCCTTTAGCTTGTCCAATAATGATGCGTAGTATGCTCCTGTTCTAGTTTTTCCTTTTTCAAGATAGTCGATAAAAATAATTCCATGGCTGTCCCAAAAAACACTCGCCATCACTTTCCCAGCCGAATACACAGCTTTAGGTTTTTTTGGGGCTGGTTCCCCCTTTTCAATCCACTGTTTAGATAAGATTTTTGTTTCGGGCGTATAATGATGAATCCAAGTTTCGTCTACAGTTATCAATCGGCGCTAAAACTCGGTCTTATTGCCTCTAAACAGAGCGCTGGAAATGTTCATGCGCGCACGTTTGTGGTCTAGCGTAAGCAAACGCGGCACCCAACGCGCGGACAGCTTTCTCATGCCCAAATCTTGGTTTAATATGTGACAAACAGTTTCTTTTGACATCTTCATAATCTCAGCTATTTCCCTAACTTTAATCCGGCGGTCGTCTAGTACCAATTGATGAACTTTAGCGATGTTATCGTTAGTGGTTACAGTTTTTGGACGCCCAGGACGTTCATTATCTTCCAAGCTCCTGCGACCACGTTTAAATTCAGCTGCCCAAAATTTTACGGTGGTAAACGATGGTGCAGAGTCACCATACACAGAGTCCAACTCATCTTTGATTTGTGAAGGCGTATTGCCTTTCAAAAATAAAAATTTAATTACAGCTCGATATTCAATTTTTTCCATTTTGGGGAAATCACCGAAATAGACTCACAAAAACGACTGTCAACAGATAATTGCGCAAGATAAATTTCTGAAATTTTGGCAAGTAGCTATTATAATATGCACAATTTGAAGTAGAAACTTTTTTTTCAGATGTGCGGGTAGCTTCACGTTGAGGTCGGTTATTTATCAGGCAGCCCTCGTATGTTCATTCACAGTTGGTTTTTGAAGGCCAAAATATGTACCATCTGATAATTCGGCTATTACACGAGGCAACTTTTGTTGCGGCAACTCTTTGCTTATAGGAGAGGAGAATCGCGCGGAGTTTCCAGTGTTCAGCAACTCGCTTTGTGTTCTTATACGTAACAGTTCGCTGCGACGTTTTTCGGCATTCGTGTTCTTTCTATCGTAGTACATAGTTGCATTTGCGTATATTTTTATGAAATTAATATTTTGAATATATTTAAAAAATTTAATTTCATCTTTTGGTAAGTAATTTGCAAATATGTATACAAATATACATAATATAATATAAATATTTTAGAAAATGAAGTATGACGAAAAAATCGAATTAATTAAAGATATTGTGAAATGTATGGAGAAAGCCATACAAATTGATTCAGACGATAGTGAAAAGGGTGATATATGTGAAAGTCTGTCATATAATCTTTGTTTTAATTTTGAATTATAAATAAAATTTATTTCTTAATTGACAGAACTGATTAATATATGTGATAGAGTGTCCTATATATACTATAAATACCTATAAGGAAAAAGAAGCGACAATGGGTTAAAGTAAAGTGAAAGAGAATGAGAAAAAAACTCGAACAGAGTTGCGCAACGCAATTTGCTCGTGTGAAGGTAATGGGCGACAGCAAAAGAGAATCGCCCGAGAATTAGCAACAAAAGTTGCTTCATGTAATAGCGCTCTAACTAAACATTTGTATTTTTATTTTTAGCATCTAAACATACCTCATGAAACTTTATATTTCTCAACAAAGTATTCTGTGCATTTAGATAAACGGTTTAGCAAAAACTTAATGAAATGTGGACAAAGTTTTGTTTCCATTTCATTAACCACGTCCCCTACAATTTTACATACTGTGGTTTGACACATTCCAATTAAAAAGTCGTTTCCAACTGAGTGTTGATAGCCTCCACTCGCCAAAAGGGACAAAGTCGCTGCTAATTGAAGCCGTTAAATTCTATTTCCGATAGGATGAAAGTAAATGCGTCTTTGGTCAGTCTAAACCGCTTCCTGAATCTGTGAATGATTTAAAATAATAAGATCTATACCAAGTTAAACGATATAATTAAAAATGTTCTTACTCTGCTTCAGGTAAAGCCATGGAATTACTTTTTTCACAAATCCTGGACCTTATGGCCATTTGGTGGAGTTTCTTCATCTGAATCAGATGAACTTGAATAAAAAACGCACTAGGGTTAATTTTTTTGCCTACAAAAACTAAATTTAGTAAATTTATATATAAACGTATAATAAATTTGAATATTTACGTTCAATTCCAATTCAAATACTTCTTTCTTTTATTTTGTTTCGTTATTCGAAAATGTCATTTAGGGCTCCACCAGGGAAGTTATTTCATAAAATTTCTATTCGTTTCGCATCGAGTGTGACGATCCGCACACTCGACACGTTACGAAATTTCACTCGATTCGATTGCTTGCTCGCTCACGACTGCAGCGATTCGGGCCCAGTTCACATATAAGGGGGATTCCCTTGCTCTTGCAAAACCATTGCACCATTCACGAATTGCAGAATTGGTGCAACGGCACAACAACAAACACATAGAAAAAATTATTTGCAATGGCTTTAAAATATGTATGTCAAACCAAAACCCATGCTTATTTTCGTACAATGACTCGTAAAAATATAATTGTAACACTGTTTTAACTGTCATTTCACATAAAGGCATATTACGTCGTTAAATTGTTGAGGAAGGTAAGTTTTAAATAGATTTTATAATTTCTACTTAAACTATAAAGATTTGATACAGTTTTTTGTTAAGAATGAATGCAGAAGGTGCCCTAATTGACAATAGTCATGCACAATTGATAGATTCTGCAATGGGTGCTCTCTTGGCCTTGCATATTTCGGTATAGGATTTTTTCATTTTGTGTCATCGTGTAATCTTGCAAGAGCAAGAAAATCCCCCTATAGCCATATTTTTTCAGACTTAACTTTATAAAAAAACAGAAACATAAGTTGTTGAACATTAAGTTTGAAATCCATCAAAGCGATGCCAATATTTGAGAAAAGTGTTCCTAATTTTGGTGCATGGATAGCATTCAATAAATTGTATGAAATAAGATGACTTCCAAAATTTGCATCGTAAACGTGTTTGAGGTGAATAGCTTCATTGGCAAAGATAAAATGATATGAAACTGTTCTTACTCTCGCTTTGTAGCTGGCAGCGGATCATGATCTTTTTTCTGAGCTGAGCTGCAGCAAAATACAATCAGAACTGCCAAAACCAGTGCGGTGTCGAAATTCTGTAGAATTAGATGTCGGTTGCTCGTAAAATTATTTACATTCCCCTACTGGGGTTTATTTCATTAAACGTTTTGTAATTTAATGCATAATAGAATTAATTTTCTATTACAAATGATTAAAAACGTTTATTAATTGAGAACTAATAGGCTTAATTCGCCTTATTAAGTATTGAAAGATCGAAAGTCAGTTGTTTTGCCATATATTAAAAGTCCAATATATAATAATTTGCAATCGTAATAAATGCCCAAAAATTTTTATTTTGTTCGATCTGGCCATAATGGAAAATGTTATAGAAAACGCTTATTTTGAGGCGCTCTCACACTGGAATAAGTTGGGCATCCCATTATCCCTGCCCAAAATTAACTTTGGTAACGCGCCTTTTGCATACCTCAATGGTAATGTGGAAACTGCAAAATTTCTAATTAAATATTTAATAATCGACAATTCCAATTTATTTACAGTGGCTTCACTAATGAATACTATAAAAATGGGCATTTTGACAGCGCTCTCACCAAACGAAGAGTTTCGTATAATTTTTCTTCGTCATTGGACTTCTGAACAGATACATCAACGGAATACTTTTTTGCTAAATTTTTTTCAGTTACGTTGAGTTCATCTCCTTTCATATCGTAAAACTACCACAGAAATGATAACGATTTCTTTTGAATTCAATTTCTTCTTTACGCCAATTATCATTAACTTATTTATGTAGGTTTTTTTCTTGTTAATGGTAAAATCACATCGACATGCGCAGTATCTGCAGTAATCTTGCATTCACTCTAAATTGCCAAATTGGGGTATCCACAAGAAGACTTTTTATGTTTCAAACTCAGCGTCGATGGAGGAATTGCTGTCTTGAAGTGCCATGTTTCTGAAGCATTATAAATTCAAATCGCACACAAATTTGCTCATATATTTCATAAACGTTTCCACGAGTTTCTGCCATAAGTTTGAGTTTTTTAACTTTGATCAAAGCGTTTATCAATCCGGGAAGATTTTTCTCAAATGCCTTGGCGGCATTGATTTTGGAAGACAACTAAAGAGGATTCAGAATTTCTCAATTGAAACATTTAAAAAAAAACACAAAAAAGTTATTGCTCTAAGGCAGCATTTACACGAAAACAAAATTCAGCCTGACGGCACCACAGGGCTACTTATTTTGTTCTGTTCAGGGCAATCTTCCAAAAAAAAAAAATTATTATCCAATTTTTTGCAGATTAAAGAGACAATATATTTGCCGTTTTTCCCTGACATACTACTATAAATTTGGCACTTTCTTTGCTCCTAACAACGTCCCGTTCCTGAACCGAGCTATTATTGACGGATAAATCTGCAATTTCTACGCGAATTGTACTCTAACACCAACGAAGTTTTCAAGCTGCGTAAAATTTCGATGAAAACAATAATTCAATAATTTTCAATTTACTCTTCAACTCCATTGGAGATAACCATAGCCATGGGAAATTTCTGCCAAAACACCAACAACGGTAGCGACGGAGAAACCTTCACATTTTTTCTCTTACTTTTTTATATATGTATTAAAAAAAATTCTTATTTATGGACTTATTTTTCTGCGGCCATACGAACTGATAACACCGGCTTTGGTGCATTAGTCAAATTTTACTTTACCGTTGGTTTTTATGACGACGCATTGATAATGATGGCATAAATTTATATAAATACAGGGTGGGCCATCTAACGTTTTAAATTTGAAAGTAGTTTAAGTTTAAAAGAGTGTAGCGTTTGCTGTATGGCACGTAGCGCCGTCCTGCTGAAACCAAATGTTGTCCAAGTCTTCCTCTTCAATTTGCTTGAAGAAAAATTCGGTTAACATTGCGCGATATCGCTCACCATTGATGGTTACGACGGTTCCTTTTTCATTTTCGAAGAAAAATGGGCCGATGATTCACCAGACCAAAATCCGCAACACACAGTGATTCGTGCTGGGTGCATTGGCTTCTCGACGATTACGTGCGGGTTTTCTGTGCTCCAAATGGGTCAATTCTGCTTGTAACGTAACCAAGATGATTTTTCGGTAAAATTGACCATCCTCGGTCAAACGATCTTCTGCCCAATCTACGAACTGTTTTCCAGTTTTCTTCTAGAGAATAGCGGTCCATTTCGTAAATTTTAGATTTTTTACTGAATATCTGTCACTTTCCGAATGGCATTTGACGTTTCCAATGTCGAATTATAGATAATTCAAATTTAAAACGTTAGATGGCCCAGCCTATATTTAGTAAGTCAAATACAGTGATGATGCCAAGATTCCAGAATAAGAAAATACATCAAGCTACCCGGCTCTCTCGGGATCGAAAAGCCACCAACCAGATCGATCATGTTGTGATGGACGGAAAATACGTCTCCAGTGTTCTAGACGTACGTACGCTCCGAAGTCCTAACGTCGACTCGGATCACTATCTTGTTGCAACCAAGATTCGATCGATCACAACACGTGCGGGATGGGATAAATATTGAAGAGGGAAGTGAGATGCATGTGCAGACAAAAAAAGAGATGCCGAAATGCGTGAGTATGAAGAGCTTAATAAGGTGGCCGACAGGGCTAATGCTCGAAAATTCTACGAAAAACTGCGGTGACTAACAGAAGGTTTCAAGACCGGAGCATACTTTTGTAGAACCCCCACAGGTGATCTAGTAACCGATGCCCAGAGCATACTAAAATTATGGAGAGACACTTTTCCAGCCTGCTGAATGGCAGTGAAAGTATAACGCCAAGAGAAGGCAAACCCGATTCCCCAATGACGATGTAGCAGCCGTTCCATTGCCCGACCATGAAGAAGTTCGCAATCACCCGTCTGAAGAACAGCAATGCGGTGGGGGCTGATGGATTGCCGGCCGAGCTATCCAAAAACGGCGGCGAAGAACTGATAAGGAGCATGTATCAGCTTCTTTGTAAAATATGGTTGATTGAAAGCATATCCAAGGAGTATGCTGTGTTCAACCCACAAAAAGGGCGACTCCATAATTACCGTGGGATAAGTCTCGTCAACATCGGATATAAGGTTCTATCGAGCGTATTGTGTGAAAGATCAAAGCTCATCGTCAAGAATCTGATGGGGCCTTATCAGTGTGGTTTCAGACATGGCAAACCAACAACTGACCAAATATTCACCATGCGCCAAATGTTGGAAAAGACCCGTGAAAAAAGAGTCGAGACACACCACCTCCTCGTCGATTTCAAAACTGCCTTTGATAGCACGAAAAGGAGCTGCCTTTATGCCGCGATGTCTGAATTTGGTATCCCTTCAAAACTAATACGGCTGGGTAAACTGACGTTGAGCAACACCAAAAGCTCCGTCAGGATCAGGAATCACCTCTCCGAGCCGTTCGATACCAAACGAGGTTTCAGACAAGGTGACTTTCTCTCGTGTGACTTCTTTAAACTTCTTCTGGAGAAAATAATTCGAGTTGCAGAACTAAACCGAGAAAGTGCAATCTTCAGTTGTTTTTAGCCCGAGTTAGCGACGCTGAAGATAGCCTAAGTAAATTTCACACTTAACCTAAACAAACAATAAAATTACCGCATTATAAACACAACAAACAGAGTTTTATAACGAAACACCGATAAGCATTATAAAATGTAGTGAGTAAGAAATTATCAATAAAACAGGCAACACCAAAATAAGTGTACCGCCCAAATAAATATAATTTCTTTTACTCGCGACAAACAAACAGTTTGTTAACTCCCGCATTAATCGTCTAATCTAGCCCTCAAAATGTGCATGCGTGAGTTAAGGAAGATAGCATTCCTAATCATCCTCACGAACGCAAATATATAAACAAATCCTTACCAGCTGTAAACATAAAAACATGTACCATGACCCCCTTTCATACCTGAGAAATTAAAGTTTACAGATTTTAACGCCGCTTCGCACAGTTGCTAATATGACCATCGTGAATGCAATAAAAATAAGAAAAAAAATTATCCGAAGAAGGATTTCTAGAAAAACTCGAACAATTGTGTATTACCGGTCTTAAGGCCATATTATTGAAAGAAAAAGCAGTACGATTTAAAAATCTTATTTCAAGAAAAAAAAATGATTTTATATCGATGGAATGTATACAAAAATAATATTCATGTACATTGATTGAAAGCGATCATTTTTTTGTGTGGTACTCCTGAAAACAGTTTTTATTTTTGGTTAGGGAGAGAAATACATCTCATTTGGAGCATTTTATTCTAGTTCTGCTTGTACATTCTTTCACGTGGCACATCCGTCGTGTTGTCTTATCCATTGCCTCTGGCCAGTGATCATACCGATCAGTACGTACATCAACGGGATCCAGGGGTCTGTTTTTTTTTACAGCTAGCTCTGCTGTTGATGTGCAATACGGAACAGGTGGATTAATTGCCCTTTCAGTGAATTTGGCCAATACTTCGCCGAGGTCAGATTTAAACTTAAATAGGTCTTTAATATTCTTTTCCGCCTGTAGTGCATTGGCTCTGTACTCTCTCCATGCATTGCATACTGCCATGTCAATCAAATGAAAAGTTGTTTTTACAGTCCATTTCTTCGTGTTTATAAAAATTCTGTAGTATTCCATTGACTGATCAGCTGCGTCGACTCCGCCCATTTTAGCATTGTAACGCTTCACGATTTGAGGGCATGGTACATTAATGTGCTTGCGTTCCTTTTTGCACCATCTTTGTACCACTCCAACTGGGTCTTTTCCACATTCTGTGGATACTAGCGTAACACACTCGCTATCGCGCCATTTAACTGCAACTACATTACCTTTCACAAACTGGCTTATGTCTCCTCTATTCATATTTCGGTCTAACAGGAAATCCATCCTCTGCACAGGCAATCGGTTTAAAGCTATGGTCCCAGTAGCCTTGTAGCCGAGTTCCAGGAGCTTTTCTAAAAGCGGAATCGTGGTAATGTACCGATCAAAATAGATCAATTTGATGACAATAGACGGTCCAACTCCCAAGCCAGTGTCAGAAAAAGTTCCTGCTCCTTGGAATATTTTGAAATCGACGATGAGCCTGCTGGAAGTCGCAACAACAAGGTTCTTAAGACTTACAGGTCCCGGTTTATTTTTAACGTATTGCCGCATGGACGCTCTTCCTGTAAATGGGATCATTTGTTCATAAATCGAGTATTCCGTAATTTCTATTGCTAGTGCTTGGCATCGAGATCTAACGCAGTCTATAACCGGCTGAATCTTAAACAGTTTGTTTGTCGGAGGCTGTAGAGTATCAAAAAAATGGAGGCTGTTCCTTAATGTAAAGAATTTATCTCTGGTCATCGCGTTTTTTATTTGTGCTAATCCGAAGTCTTCCGACCAGTACATCCGGACTCTGGGGTAAGCTAGGCAACCCATTATGATATGGAGTCCATAAAGATTTTTTCGGTGGATCGTTGAATGGATTGAGTTTTTATATTTTGTAACTGCTACCTGCATTAACTCTTTTATGTCCGTAAGTCCATTTTCCTGTTTTACTGTTCTAGCAATTTCGCTAAGAGTAGAGTGAAATCTCTCAACTTAGCCATTTGTACTGCTATGCATTGCAGGTGCTGTGAAGTGCGTCATATCAAAATTGTCTCGAATGACTGACTTTATTGTTAGAGAGCAAAATGTTGCTTCATTATCTGTGACTAAAATTTTTGGGCTTTTGAAAAATCCTAATATCCTAATTATTGGTACTTTTAAATCTACAATTGAACGAGAATCTATGGGTTCAATGAATGCAAACTTTGAAAATTTATCCAAGCACGTCAAAAAATATTGGCCATTTGTACTATATATGTCCATGTGCAGGATTTCCCCAGGGTAAGTGGGTATTGGTTTTGATTTCATAATCTGCTTTTTAGGATGTCTAACATATTTACTTTTCGCGCAAATGCTACAATTTTTCGCAAAGTCTGTTATCTTTTTCCTCATTCTAGGAAAAAAAATATTCACTAATTAATTGGAGAATATTTTCTCCAGCAGCTCGATGAGCGCGATTATGTTCTGTAGCGATTGCTTCAATTTGATCACTTTCGTTTGGTAAGTCCATAACCAAGTTTTCTGTGTGTTTGAAGCGAACCGATGGAAATAGTTCTGCAATCTCATTTTGTATTTTTCCAAGCACAGTGACTGGGCAATGAATACAATTAACAACATCTGCATTAATAGCATCTTTTAGTAAATGATATAGGGACTGAATGTCGCTAAATTGAATATCGTGACGCTTATATCCAGGAAACGGAGAAGTTACTACACGGTCAGAAGTTTGCGCTTCTGATAAAACAATTTGATTTCTAAAACTATTGATAGTTGTTGGTACGGTCTGAATAAACTGGGTAAAAGAAAGCTCGCTGTTTGTGCAGCATTGTGTACTGTACTGATCGGTATTATCGCATTGATTCATGTGTTGAATGTACTGCCGCGAAAGGGCATCTGCTACCACATTTCCAGTACCTGGTTTGTAATGGAACTTGGGCGCAAATTCTTCTACAAAACTTCTCCAACGTTTTAGTTTTGTATTGGGGTTACGGTCCGAAATGGAAAATGTTAGCGGCTGATGGTCTGTAAATATGTTAAGGTTGTTAACGCCGTACAAATAATTTCGTAAATTCTGCAATGACCAAACAATCGCAAGCATTTCTCTTTCATTAGTAGCATAGTTTTGCTCTGCAGAAGATAGTGTGCGGGATATAAAAGTTATAGGTCTTTTCTCCTGCCATAGTACAGCTCCGATTGCTACAGAAGAAGCGTCGGTGGTTAAATCAAAAGTTTACTAAAATCTGGAAAGCGAAGAGTAACATCTTCAGTTGCAAGGATTTCTTTTAGTTTATTAAACGCCTTTTGAGCCTCCTTTGACAATGTTATTTGTTTACTACTTGAATGCTTCGTGTTTATATGGCCGTTTTTTCCCTTTAATATTTCCGTTAGCGGCTTTGCAATTTTCGCATAATCTCGAATAAATCTCCTATAATATCCTGACAGTCCTAAAAAGGAGCGTAATGCCCGACGAGTTTTGGGTTCGTCAAATTTTAGTATGGCAAGTGTTTTATCGTCAGCTGTCTTAAGGCCATTCTCGGAAACTACAAAACCAAGGAACTCTACGCTAGTTCTGAAAAATTTGCATTTTTCCAATGCTATTCTCATATTGGCATCCAGCAGTTTTTTAATGATACTCTCTATATCGTATATGTGAGTCTCAATATCGGGAGAGAAAATTATTACGTCATCATTGTAAACATGACAACGTGCTCCGATATCTTCTCACAATATGTCGTCTATCGCTCTCTGAAAAATACTAGGAGCATTTTTCAACCCAAAAGGTAACCTGCAAAATTCATACTTGCCGTTATTCACGGAGAAGGCTGTTTTCTCTCGATCCTTTTCAGCAAGAAAAATTTGGTGAAATCCCGACTTTAGATCGATCGTTGTAAAATACTTTGATTTTCCAAGATTCGTCAGAATCACATTTGTGTCAGGAATTGGATACCGGTCAGGAATAGTTTTTTCATTTAATTCGCGAAAATCTATTACCATCCCTAGCTTTTTGCTACCTGTCTCATCAATTCCTTTTTTGTCTACAACCCATACTGGGTTGTTATAGGGAGAGCGACTTTTGCGTATGATTTTGTTAGCGAGAAGTGACTCGACTTCGGAATTTACAAATTCGCTAGTTGTTGTTTTGATTGTCGCCACTACTTTAGTGTTATACGGTAAAGCTTCTTCTGGGTCTACAAATACTTTTTCATATGATTTCAACATATTTTGAAACTTTAGATTTGCCCTGGGCGGAACATTTTCGACAATAGTTTGCAATGTATTAATTTGAACACATTCCAAAAAACTTATCTCTTCCCTGCCATTATTATAGTTCAAATATCCTGTATCTGTATTTAAAACTCCACCAATTTGCCTAAGGAAATCAAATCCTATAATTTCATCAAAACTTTCTAGATCCTTTAAAATATAGAATTCTGTTATTGTACCAAATACTTCTATCAAACATTTTTCGAAAATAGTTGTGGTACCATTAATGAATGATAAACTGAAAGGTTTTTCCAGTTTTTTGATTAACGTTAGAAATTCATGGTTAAATACATAATTTTTCGCAGTTCCCGTGTCAATAAGTAATTTAAGTTCTTTCCCATTACGTATTTTAATTAACACATACGGCAATTGAATTGTTATTTAAAAATTTAGTGCGACTATCCTTGGAAGTATTCTTCATTCCTTCACTTTCATATATTTGGTAATGATTCACATGCTGACCACAATTATTTTGTCTATTATTATTACTATTATTATTGCTCTGTCTTCAGGGATTTCCTGATCTTGTTCTATAGTTAGAACGATTGAAATTTTTTAAACGCGTTTGCTGCCTATTATTGTGCGTGTTGTTTAGCCGAGAAAAGCTGGGATCAACATCCATAGGCTCTGGTTGTGGTTGTGACAAGACTGTCCTTTCATGATTATGTGCCGTGCGATATTGAGGATGAGACATTCGGTAAGAACCACTGTTTCTATTTGCGAATGCGTTAGCAAATGTGTAGCGTTGTTGATTCATTTCTAATTCTTGTGCTAAGGCTAAAGCGGTTGATAAATCTGCCGGGCGACTTGAAAACAAAATATCATTAAAGGGTCGATTTAACCCTGAAATGAAAACACGTAAGGCATCATTCCTATACTTCTCATTAAGAAGTTTCAAGGCTTCTCTGTCCCCGTTATATTGCATAACTGCTTTATTTGTAAGAAGTGTCAGATGCTTCTCTACTGAATCGTAATAGTCCGTAATGGATTGTCTTCCCTGTCGCAAAGTGGAGAGTTCTTGCTCTAAAAGATATAGTGGTCTTTTGTCCGAGTATGTTTGGTCAAGCCTTGCTATTATAGCATCAAAATTTAGGGGCGTACTAAATGATGATAACATGGTATCGAGTCCAATATCGCATTGGATATTTGTATCTATCTCTATGTCCTCGTACCTCAAAACTTTTGGTGGAGCAACATTTAAATTCAACGCGTCAACATTAGCTTGAACCTGCCTAATCTGTTCAGATACGCGCTGTTCCAGCTGATTCGCTACAGCTGTAGTGATTTGAGTAACCAAATCGGTAATGGCTTCTGCGGTTAACGACATTTTACACCTATTTTTTTCGCTTGTCACAAATGTTGTTTATTTTCACAAAATTTGGCAAAATTGGATCTTATTCTTAGCGTACAATTTCAATTCTCTTAGGTACTAGTTATGCTTACATTAAGTACAGCTTCATGTCCCGTTGTGGAGTTGTTCACTTTTTTTTTCTTGCCGATTGTCCTTGGCGTGGTGGGATTGTTGACCTATTTTTTTCCGATGCACGACTTTTCACTTGATTTTTTTTTTTTTTGGTGTTCTTCTGCTGTTCTATTATCCTGACATAAGGATTTTGGGAACAGACTTACAAAAACTCGTTGGGCGCCAATTAAATAAATGAAATAACGCGTGCTATTCGCTCAGTGGTCAATTTTATTCTATTTATTCTTTTTCAAACTACATCTATTTATACTTATTCTAGTACCGACGCGAAGGTCAGTTGTTTTTCAAATCTTATGTGTACCTATTCTACTTCTAACAAAGGAATGGAAATGTTAATGGTTTTGGGACTATTTGTATTTACTTCTAACAAAGGAATGGAAATATTAATGGTTTTGGGACCATTTGTATTTACATTCTTATTGTTCTTATTTTTACTGATAATGAAAAGTATTTGTACACATGTGTGACTATCTACAACTAGTACTTATAACTATACATAAATATTTACATATGTTGTCTTAGCTGCACTTAGGTTGTAAACGATGTATCTGTAAACATGTACATATATATATAACCAAATACATGTGTACGTATAACTGTCTATAACTCACTTGGTATACTACGCACAAAAATAACAGGAGCAGCAGCAGATATTCTTACAAACCACCACACGAAGATGATTTTTTATTCTATAATAAATAGATTGAATTACACGTTTGCGGACCAAAGGCTGCTATACGTCCTTTTAGAGGAAATAAAAAAGATCGTACAAGGAAGGAATATCTTAGCCGAATTCCACAGTGAAGTGAGCAAAGCACTTAATTTGGCATTAGCAAAAATTGAGATGTCCGAAAACCAAAACAGTAGTTCTATGAAAGACTATGCGAATCAGAAAGCAGTAAGGACCAGGGTTAAATAGCAAACACAAGTCGAACCTTGTATAGTCATAACCCTAAAGATTTGGGAACAGCTTACGCATTAGCTAGTACTATTTACCACGACAATGTGAATCGCCAATTCTAACCTCCCAAGGGGGAACGAGCAACAAAGCTTTTAGCAATCTGATGATAAAAGGAAATATTGTCTTTGCTTCAACGAAGGCCAAGTTCATTCACATATAGAGGACAGACAACATCATCAATACAGATTAAACGTCAGAATACAAAAAGTTATCAGCATAGAAATTATAAACAACCGCAACAACAACTTGCACCAGAACCAATGGAAGTGGACAATTCGCAGCAGTGCCAGAGACCAATAAAGGAATCCGCGTCACCAACCAAATTCTTTTAAAAGGGATAGAAACGTCGAGTAAACAGGTTGCCTCGTAACGAAACAAAATGTGGATTAACCGGCCCACCCGTTATAATTTTAGTGAACACAGGATCAACTAATAATTATATTAACAACAAATGTGAAATCGGTAAGTCCATACAAATTATTCCTTTTAAAATAAAAACTTTACATGGCTTTTCAGTCATTAATTAAAAAAAAGGGATTGGGACATATGGATATGATTTAGTATATTATGAAATAGATAAGCTAAATTAATTCGATATGAGTTTAGGAGAACGACTTAGAACTCTTAAAGCAGAAGGGAATTTATTTGATTTTAGTTTAAAGTACCAGAAGGAAGTGACCCATAACGTGGAGCAAAAAATTTATTTTACTATCAATAACCCTCAATACGAAGAAGACATTAGAAAACTAATGCTATAAAACGTTAGGACCCACACAGAGGATCCAATATGGACAAAACAATATCCATATCCCATTGCGGATAACGACATTGTGAATAAAGAAACAAAAAAACGTTAACTTCGGCTGCACCGAAGCTAATATACCCTTCATAGGTGCATTTCTTTTAGTAACTATGTTTTCAGTTTATATGGAAGCAATATGCTATAGTAATCCGATCTGAACAATTTTTTCGGAGATTACATTGCTGCCTTAGAAAATAATCCATTCCAAATTTCGTGAATATATCTTGTCAAATGCAAAAGTTTTACATACAGGAACTTTTTTCCGATCGTTCAGTTTGTACGGCAGCTATATGCTATAATAAGCCGATCTGAACAATTTCTTCGGAGATTACATTGTTGCTCTAGAAAATAACCTGTGCCAACTTTTGTGAAGATACATTGTCAAATGCAAAAGTTCTCCATAAAAAACCTTGATTCCGATAGTTCAGTTTGTATGACAGCTACATGTTATAGTGGTCCGATATCGCCCGTTCCGACAAATGAGCAGCTTCTTGAAGAGAAAATGACGTTTACAAAATTTCAAACCAATATCTTAAAAACTGAGGGACTAGTTCGTATATATACAGACAGACGGACAGACAGACGGACATGGCTAAATCGACTCGGCTCAACATACTGATCATTTATATATATACTTTATAGGGTCTCCGACGCTTCCTTCTGGGTGTTAAAAACTTCGTGACAAACTTAATATACCCTGTTCAGGGTATAATTAAGGAGTTATTCAGGGGTGTTGTGGAATCTGATAGTTGTCGGAATCTGAATTGAAACCGTTAAAAAAAAGTAGTAGGTGTTATAAATTCAGATATTGTTAGTTTGATATTCGAAACAGAATTTGTATCGGTTTTGGGTGTCACGGAAACCAGTTTTATCGGTTTTGTTAGCAGAAACAAAGCAAGAAGATAGTCGCTCACAGATTTGAAATGTAAGTTAAGAAACCAAGTTACTTTATTATTTCGAATTAATTTATCTTTATTTCTATAGGCGAAAACATAAGTATAAAACACGAAATTTCTTAATTATTGAGCTTTTGGAAAATAATCCGGATATTTATCACCCAAATACGGTTTTATTCATTCGATAAATGTTATCTCTTTAAATCTTTCTTCAATTCGGCACTTATTAAAAACTTTAATAAAATTGCTTCCAAATGTATACGTTTGCAAGTTTTGTCACATTAATACACAGCTGGTTCGAATATTGGTTTTGCGTATGTTCGAAAAGATGAAAATCTGTGACACCAATGAAAAACAGAATTGGTTTGCAATTCTGACAGCTAAGCAATTCTGTCTTGGATTCCACAACACCCCTAATTAAAAAATGGAATAATTAAACCAAGTAAAAATGTTCCAAAAAAGTCACTGACGAACAAGGTAGGCCAAAAAGGAAAATGGTTGTTGATTTCCAAAAAAATAATGCTCAGACATTCACAGATAGATATCGAATACCTGATGTAAATATGACTATCCAACATTTAGGAAAAGGAAATTTGTATTAATATTCTCTTATTCACCCGAAGGACATATTGAACACGTTTCAACTATAATAAATGCACTACATAAAGCCAATACGAAAATTTCAGACGAAAAGTCAAATTTTTTCAAGACTCAGTCGAGTATCTTGGCCACATCATTAAGCATAATAGGATTACTGTGGATCTAAACAAGATTGAAACAATAAAAAATTTCCCAGTTCCAAAAACTCTTAAAGAACTAAGGTCATTTTTAGGATTAGCTAGTTATTATAGAAAATTTATTAGGAATTTTGCATTTATCACCTTAACTATTCATTTAAGAGAAGATCTAGGAATGATAAGAAAAAATCAGAGCACCAAAGTAGACATAAATTTAGACGAGGCAGCATTGGATGTACTGCAAAAAATAGCACTTCGGGAACAAACAGAATCCTTTCAACCAGATTTCTCGAAACCATTTGACTTAACTACTGATGCAAGTACTTTTGCTATTGGGGCAGCCCTATCTCAAACTAAACTACCGATTGCCTTCATTTCAAGAACATTAAATGATACTGAACATAATTATAGCACAAATGAAAAAGAACTATTAGTTATAGTTTGGACACTTCAAAAGTTACAAAACTATCTATGTATATAGGGCAGCAAATTTAATTATTTACACAGACCATCAGTCCCTCATATATTCAATATCAGACAAGAATCCGAATACAAAATTTAAAAGGTGGGAAAATTTAATTGAAGAATGTGGAGAAAAACTTGTTTATAACCCGTGCACCAAAAAAAAAGCAGAAACTTTATCAAGACAACAAATAAATGCAACTACAGATTGTTTTCAACATTCGGCAAAAAGTTCACCTGTAGAACATTTCAAAAGGGTAAAACAACCACTGAATTCATTTAAAAATCACATTGTACCTATTTATGACCCAGCAAACATAAGCGTATCAACGAAAACAGTTTTTCCAAATAGAGTATGTCATACAATCCACTACATATACAATAGAAAAATTAAAAAAGTTGCAAGACCAACTGTCACGAACGCTTTAAAAATAGACGAGGAAATATTATTTCATGTCAAAGATGACATTATTGCTAATTTTCCAACTAGTCCGCTCACCGCAATTATAAAAATATCACACAAAAAATTTTACTTACACATTTTTGGCCCATCGTGAAGGAAATGGGTAGAACTGAAACAATAAAATGTGAAATTTGTTTACAACACAAGTATGAAAGACATCCAAACAAGCAACCTATAGGAAAACTTCAAAACAAAAGGAGGGGAATGGAAATGGATATATTTCACATGAACAATAATATATACATCAGCTCCATTGATAAGTACTCAAAATATTATTACTTACGAAAACTGGAAAACAAACTAAATTGTCATGAATACTTCAGACTTCAAATTACTCATGCATTGACTATAATACACCATTCAAAAACGAACGGTCAAGTTGAACGGGTTCACAGTACGCTAATCGAAATTTCGACAAGAAAACAAAACAGCTCCTGGCAAAGAATTGTTTAACGCGGTACGACAGTACAACAAAACTATGCATTCAACTGGAGGATACAAACCGGAAGACGTATTCTTCAATCGGGAAAAGTATCCGGAAATAAAACATATTTTACTCTAAATTCAAGGAAGAGCATTAAATTGTCACAACAAAGATAGAAAGACAATTACATATAAGTCAGGTGATATAATTTATTCCCAAACGGACAGACGGATTAAAAGTGCCAATAAATATAACAAACATACTGTAAAAGGAGTTCGCGATGCAACCAAGCTACAGCATGTACAGCGGTATTATAATATTATTTACAATTTACTCCTCTTTTGCAGATTTAGTGACGGACCTCAGTAATAGACTTTATTCGACTGAGACAGACATAGTGTATTTGAAGACACACAATTTTTGTACTATGTAGCCAATTTAACGACTATGCTTACACCGTACGAAAACATAATGATGAAAAGGTATAATGCAAATTCGAATTAAAAAGAGGCTATTCTTGCCAGTAAAATGGAGGCTTTAAAATCACAACTAATACCCACAAACTACCCTGCAAGACGGAGATAACAGATTGCACAAATACATGGAAACATTTTCAGCTGTTCACTAACACTGTTACATTTTCTGAAATTTCAATTGAATGGGAGATTACGTAAGTAAGATAGAGAAAAACTGTCGACATTCTAAACATATTAAACATATTGTAATGTTAACTTGCTAGAATAGGAAAGACGAATACCCAATTTTTCAAGAAGAAGAAAATGAAAAGCGAAGTTTATTTTGGATTTTAAAGAGGTAAGTTCGTTATTTGATAATTTGATATTGTATAATTAATTTCTAATATAAGTAGATATTTATTATTAATTTCTTTTATATATTATAGAGAAAAGGAAAAAGCTTAAGAAGGAGAAAAAGGTAAGCATTGTGAATTGAATGCTGTATACAAATTTTAATATTACAGAAATCATTTGGACCATTAGGGAAATTCAAATCTATTGCGTATAACAAACAAATAAGAGAGTAAGTTTTAAATTATTAAAGTGCATATTTAATTCAAATAGTTGTTATAGGTAGTGAATTTTTGTGAAATATGTAATTTGTGTGTTATATCTACGTATACATATATGTATGTAAATGTAAAAAAGTTAAAATCTAAATTGATACGAATTTTGCAGTTACAATTATAATTGTATAGAATTTAGAATACCGTCCCAGGATTTCGGGAATAAAATGGGTATGGTCGGATAGAGAAGGTTCTTCAGATCAATAATGCAATCCTTTAGTTGATGTTAAATAAATACAATTGTACAATAAGTTAATATTAAAAAAAAAATCACACGAATTAGTGAAGTGTTAGTGGACATAAAAAAACGAAAATTAAAAGTGTAAAATTAATTTTTAATCGAAAAATACGTTCTTCAAATAGTGGTAATTTTCAGCTTTAAACGAAAATATCTCGAATATTCCCGCGAGTATAACTATATTTATTCTTGAACTGGAGAACCTCCTCTATAACTAAAAATGTTCATTAGTTCATCCAAGATATCTGTTCGTATGCAGAATATCTAAAATTGTTTAAAATAAAAACAACATTAGTGTTTCATAATGAATAAAAGTGAACATAGTTCGAATATACATTTCTGCTCCGAACCAAGATTTTAAAAATTAAATTTAATGCTGGTATTGTCACTGGCGAAGCGAATGCATTGGCGAGTCGAATGTTTTAGGCGAAAATTCGCCATGTTCATATTGTGACTGGCGAATGAACACATTCGCTCAACTTTTTTGTTGCCATGCTAAAATAATTGAGAAATGTCACACGAGTTCATCCGAAATTGACATTTTTGACGTATTAAAACTAATTATTGTGTGTTTTGAAATTTTACGGTGATTTTAAAAAGGTGAATAAAAATGTTTAACAACGTAGATTATTATTTTGAAAACAGTTATGTTAAAAGTACAACAACGAAGTTACTTAGGCAGCGACGGTTCATCAGAGATCACTCCAATCCCATGGAACTTTCTTCAGTGTTGTAAGTATCTATTGCTATAAAAGTGCATAAACAAATATCACGTCACATAAGTTTTTATAAACAGATTTAAAGAAAACTTTCGGTTAAATAAGGATGCATTTATGTATGTATGTGCTAGACAACGTAAAGGAAAAATGTCCGACTAACCTATCGTCGTCAATATAGCCAATGTTGAAATTGTGCTGCGTCCTCAGATTTTTGGCTCATGGGAGCTATCAGCAAACAGTGGGAAATGATTTCCAACCTAGGTATTTTTAAGGAAATGCTTCCAATATTGGAATCCACTCTTTGCAGTGTCTGGATCAAAACGGACATAACTGAAGAGCAAAAACGAACAACAAGAAGGGAATTTTTCACCAGATCAGGAATTCCAAATGTGGTTGGTTGCGTTGATGGAACCCATGTTCGGTTTACTTAGGTAACTACAATTTATATGTGTATGTACATACATAAATTCTTCTTCTTCTTTACTGGCGTAGACACCGCTTACGCGATTATAGCCGAGTCAACAACAGCGCGCCAGTTGTTTCTTCTCTTCGCTACGTGGCGCCAATTGGATATTCCAAGCGAGGCCAGGTCCTTCTCCACTTGGTCCTTCCACCGGAGTGGAGGTCTTCCTCTTCCTCTGCTTCCCGCGGCGGGTACTGCGTCGAATACTTTCAGAGCTGGAGTGTTTTCATCCATCCGGACAACATGACCTAGCCAGCGTAGCCGCTGTCTTTTAATTCGCTGAACTATGTCAATGTCGTCGTATATCTCGTACAGCTCATCGTTCCATCGAATGCGGTATTCGCCGTGGCCAACGCGCAAAGGACCATAAATCTTTCGCAGAACTTTTCTCTCGAAAACTCGCAACGTCGACTCATCGGTTGTTGTCATCGTCCAAGCCTCTGCACCATATAGCAGGACGGGAATTATGAGCGACTTATAGAGTTTGGTTTTTGTTCGTCGAGAGAGGACTTTACTTTTCAATTGCCTACTCAGTCCGAAGTAGCACCTGTTGGCAAGAGTAATCCTGCGTTGGATTTCCAGGCTGACATTGTTGGAGGTGTTTACGCTGGTTCCAAGATAGACGAAATTATCTACAACTTCAAAGTTATGACTGTCAACAGTGACGTGAGAGCCAAGTCGCGAGTGCGACGACTGTTTGTTTGATGACAGGAGATATTTCGTCTTGCCCTCGTTCACTGCCAGACCCATTTGCGTTGCTTCCTTGTTCAGTCGGGAGAGAGCAGAACTAACGGCGCGGGTGTTGAGACCGATGATATCGATATCATCGGCATACGCCAGCAGCTGTACACTCTTATAAAAGATTGTACCTGCTCGATTCAGTTCTGCAGCTCTAATAATTTTCTCCAGCAGCAGATTGAAAAAGTCGCACGATAGGGTGTCGCCTTGTCTGAAACCTCGTTTGGTATCGAACGGCTCGGAGAGGTCCTTCCCGATCCTGACGGAGCTTTTCGTGTTGCTCAACGTCAGTTTACACAGCCGTATTAGTTTTGCGGGGATACCAAATTCAGACATCGCGGCATAAAGGCAGCTCCTTTTCGTGCTGTCGAAAGCAGCTTTGAAATCGACGAATAGGTGGTGAGTGTCGATTCTCCTTTCACGGGTCTTTTCCAAGATTTGGCGCATGGTGAATATCTGGTCGGTTGATGATTTACCAGGTCTGAAGCCACACTGATAAGGTCCAATCAGTTTGTTGATGGTGGGCTTTAATCTTTCACACAATACGCTCGATAGAACCTTGTACGCGATGTTGAGGAGGCTTATCCCACGGTAGTTGGCGCAGATTGTGGGGTCTCCTTTTTTATGGATTGGGCATAGCACACTTAAATTCCAATCGTTGGGCATGCTTTCATCCGACCATATTTTGCAAAGAAGCTGATGCATGCTCCTTATCAGTTCTTCGCCGCCGTGTTTGAATAGCTCGGCCGGCAATCAGTCGGCCCCTGTCGCTTTGTTGTTCTTCAGGCGAGCAACTTCTTCATGGCCGGGTAATGGAACATCTGCTCCATCGTCATCGATTGGGGAATCGGGTTCGCCTTCTCCTGGTGTTATGTGTTTACTGCCATTTAGCAGGCTGGAGAAGTGTTCCCTCCATAATCTAAGTATGCTCTGGGCAACGGTGGTTAGATCACCTTTGAGGGTTCTACAGGAGTATGCTCCGGTCTTGAAACCTTCTGTAAGCCGCCGCATTTTTTCGTAGAATTTTCGAGCATTACCCCTGTCGGCCAGCTTATCAACCTGTTCGTACTCACGCATTTCGGCCTCTTTCTTCTTCTGTCTGCAAATGCGTCTCGCTTCCCTCTTCAACTCTCGGTATCCATCCCATCCCACACGTGTTGTGGTCGATTGTAACGTTGCGAGGTAGGCAGCCTGTTTTCTCTCCGCTGCGACACAGCACTCCTCGTCGTACCAGCTGTTCTTTGCACTTTCCGTCTATCACAACATGATCGATCTGGTTGGTGGTTTTTCGATCCGGAGACAGCCAGGTAGCTTGATGTATCTTCTTATGCTGGAATCTAGTACTACAGATAACCATATTTCGGGCCCCGGCGAAGTCGATCAGCCTCAACCCAATTGGGGATGTTTCCTCGTGGAGGCTGAATTTACCGACCGTAGTGCCAAAGATACCTTCTTTGCCCACCCTGGCGTTGAAGTCGCCAAGCACGATTTTGACATCGTGGCGGGGGCATCTCTCATAAGTGCGCTCCAAGCACTCATAAAAGGCATCTTTGGTCACATCGTCCTTCTCATCCGTCGGGGCGTGGGCGCAAAACAGCGATATGTTGAAGAACCTCGCTTTGATGCGGATTGTGGCTAGACGTTCATTCTCCGGAGTGAATGATAGTACTCGGCGACGGAGTCTCTCTCCCACCACGAATCCAACACCAAACTTGCGCTCCTTTATATGGCCACTGTAGTAAATGTCACAAGGACCTACTCGTCTCTGTCCTTGTCCCGTCCATCGCATTTCTTGGACGGCGGTGATGTCAGCCTTTATTTTCACGAGGACATCAACCAGTTGGGCAGCGGCACCTTCCCAATTAAGGGACCGGACATTCCAGGTGCATGCCCTCAAATCATAGTCCTTATTTCGTCTGCCATGGTCGACATCAAAAGGGGGGTCTCTCAACCGAGGCTGTGTTTGCTTTTTCATTGGGGGTGTTTTTTTATGTGGCGGGTCCCAAACCCAGCGCACAACCCTAAGTAGGGGATATTTCGCCTTCTCACTTTAGCTCGCCTTCAAACGGATGTTCTTAGGCTACCCAGAGGATACTTGGTCAAAGACCGGAAGTCGTGAGCTGCTTGAGT
The DNA here is from genome assembly GCF_023373825.1 of Bactrocera dorsalis. Classification (NCBI taxonomy): domain Eukaryota; kingdom Metazoa; phylum Arthropoda; class Insecta; order Diptera; family Tephritidae; genus Bactrocera; species Bactrocera dorsalis. The sequence continues at coordinate 44,860,864 of NC_064303.1, forward strand.
CATATGTAAAAGAATCGTTTCTGGCCACTCCAAAGTGAATGGCGATCAGAGAACTTTCCTCACTTGCGTGAACTTCTACACATGACTCCATCCTCCTCATACATAAATACTAAAATTAAATATATTTTAGGTGATTCTGGTTATCCACTACACGAGTATCTATGGACGCCTTTCCGAAACGCTTTACCAGGAACAGTGGAATCAAATTTTAATAAACAACATGCAAAGGCAAGGAACGTAGTTGAAAGGACAATTGGAGTGCTGAAATGCTGTTTTCGTTGTATACTAGGTGAACGTAAACTACGATATCCTCCTAGTAAAGCAACTCTTATTGTAATTGTTTGTTGTGCTTTACACAATATTTGCAAACAATATAATGTAAATGATCCTGAAGAAGAAACTTTTGTTGATGTGGTAGTACCACTGGAACCAGTTGAAGGAAACTTCAGTGGAACAGCAGCAGATCATCGCCGAAGACAAATTGCGAATGCATTGTCATAGTATAGTTGCATCCCTAAAATATATGTAAAATATATGTACATATGTGTAACATAACTACAATAAAATAACTGAAATTAATTTTGAATTGCAGGAAATACGTTTTTTTATTTTGAGTATTTAAGTTTTTTTAATTCCAATGCTTTTAGTTTTATTTCAATTTTTTCTTTATGTCGCCTATTTTTTCATTATTTTCTTCCTTCTTTCTTTCTGCGTTCATTTTATATAGCGCCAATTTTTCTTTTTTTAATTCGTAAATTTTTATGTTATATCTTGAAATTTCATTGCACACCGAATTAATATTTTTCATTATGTTGACAAGGCTTTCTTGCGTTTCTGCTTGCTTCTCCAAAGCCTTCATACGCAAATTTTCATGTTCCTCCACTCTGTTTGTAGGTGCCTGCCTAGACGTTGTACTAACGTTTCAATTTCTTCAGCCTGTTCAGGCTGAACTTCGACATCTTCCAGATGTGTGTGTTCTTCCTCTAAATATGCTGGTGCAGATGCAGTGCTTTCAAATGCGGCTCCGCTTGGATTCACTGCCTGCTGCAAGCTGAGCAACTCGTCCACGGCTTGCTCCAAAGGCGTTCAGCTGCGTTGGGTGTAAGGTCCTAAACCTGTGACTGCAATCTCTTGCCTTTAACTCAGAAGCAATATCTTCCAACAACTCCATCCTTTTTTTTTTTTTAAGTAAAACTTCTTTACGCGCGCTTGGCTTGTGGAGTAAGCTGACGAACGCGTAACGAAAAGTGTGAGCAGGCGAGGCGAACGGTAATTGGTGGGGGATATATTGTAGAGAACTGCAAAACTCACTTTTTCCTTGAATCAGCTCATACGCACAGTGATTGGACTTAAATAGAAACTTTTGCGTATAAGCTGTATGAGCACAGTTTGTCGGCAGACGTGCGCGAGTAAAGGTAAAAAGGTAAATTTTCGGCAAATGCAACGGATTTTGTGAAATGGCTGCCAGTGACGAGTAAAAGCAAAAATATTAAAATACAAATACTGCAAGCGTTGTTACCACAGTAACTTGATAAATAGTTGGTAAATGTTTAGCGCAAATTGAAAAACATATTTTGGTAAAATAATAATCATAAAGTGTTGTTGTGTGTGCGTGAACAAACACGAGCGAGCCAAATTGCATCCTGTGATTTTGTACAAACTATTTATTTGGCCTTTACTAGTTGTTTGGCGACAGAATCTATAACAGCGCAGACACAGATCGGAAGTTTTAAACACCTTTTAGTGATTGGACTTAAATAGAAACTTTTGCGTATGAGCTGATTCAAGGAAAAAGTGAGTTTTGCAGTTCGTGGTATGTATCAGAGAACTGCAAAACTCACTTTTTCCTTGAATCAGAATTTATATTATTAACACACACACACTACATTTACATACATATGCACTTATATTACTTGCAAAGTAATCAACGCAACTGAATATTTGTTTAAAACTTCCGATCTGTGTCTGCGCTGTTATAGATTCTGTCGCCATATATGTGCTGCTCACTGTGTTTTGGACGATGGAACAAACATCATAATGGTAGTTGTTTACATTTCGCCCAATAACACAGTTAATAATATCATAAAGTTTATATACAGAAGACTTATGATTTATGGTCGAGTAGGTTCTGAAGAACTAGGAGAAAACTATCCTACGTTGCCACTAACCTTAGCAGATTTCAATATCAATTTCGCATCCGAAAATGGACAACTTTTGATAAACTTTCTACGAGATAAATTAGAATTACAAATGAATAATGACCGTAATGAGCCAACTACAAGACATGGAACAACAATCGATGCCGTTTTTTCTAGATTTCTGTCTAATTTTAATTCTAAAATATATGTATCGTATTTCTCGTATCATAAGCCTATTGTCTCGGTTTTACAACCAACCACAGTAATTACTGATGTACCCAATAATGAAAATAACGAATAAAACAATGAAAAAAAAAATAAAAGATCTATGCAAAAATATTAATTTACTAATGAAAACATAAAATAAATTTAAATATTTGTAGGAAATTAATATATGTATATGTGCATACATGTATATATTGCACACACACATTCATATATATACATAAAGATAGAGAGAAAGAAGTTTTACTTCAGTCGTGCGGTCATAAGCACACTCACTTTTTTTTTTGTGGAACCAAACGGCGTCATTCCTCTGGCTAACTCAGGATTTCTTTCCAGCAACTTCACCATTACCTCAAATTGCTTCTGAGTAGTTCGTTTTATTCTAAAAATAATTAAATTTGTAATGAATTAAATACAATAAATAAATTTTCAAAATTTTACTAACGTTTTCTGCATTTTTAATTACACTCTCGAGTCGAAAAAACGTTCGCCAAATTTTGACAGTTGAGGCGAAACGAATTTTATAAATTCGCAAGTGGAAATCAGTGATCTGCAGTGAATACTTGGCTTATGAATACACTCTCATATTCATGAATCACCCCAATGTTCACTTACACTTGCTCTCACTAAAAATATTATCTTCTCACAATCACATGGTTTGCTTGTGTAATAATGAGTGTGAATATGTCTCACAATCACTTATCGCTCACACTTGGCTTGGCTTGCTTCTCTGTATACAATTGTTTGAGCTATTCGTTGCATACCATTAGATGAGTTGAAAGGCTCATGAATATATTCACTAATAAGTAGTGATGAGCGATATTTCACTACCGGTGATTTTTTCACTGTGATTGAAAAATCACAAATCGCAACTGCGATCACTTTTTATAAATAGCAGTTCGCTTCTATGAACTGTGATTGCGATCGCAGTTCGAACCTGTGATCGCAGTTCGAACCTGTGAATTGCGATCGCAGTTCGAAACTGTGAATAACGTAACACTTTTTTGCTACTTTCATGGTAATCAGGGTGTTGTGTTAGCATTTGAGCTACATATAAATTTTAAATTTTGTTGATCAACACTTTAAAATATATTAAATAATGCAAGTGTTTACGTTATTTAAGTGATTATATTGAATTATTTTGAATCTCTGTTCATATTTATTAGGATATTACTTGTTGTTTGATGTTAAATCAGTTGTTTTTTCGGGCAATTTTTAAACACGCTTCAAGTATTTCTAAATTTTTGCATGCAGTAGGATACAGTCCTAGGTGGTAATTTGTCGTTTGACATAAGTATGTGTACAAATTAACAATTCGTTAGCCGTTATAGGAAAACATCAATTGGAAATTGAGTGAAACACAAATGTAAGTATTTTGAAGATTTTAACAATAAATATTAGTGTAAAGTATAAGATTGTATTTTTATATTGTGAATAAGTGTTGTTGCTGAAATAAAGCTAAATTAAGGTAAGGTCTATAAATATGTTAGAAATATGTCGAAGTTTTTAATAAGTTTGTGTTTACAGAAGAATGCCGAAATCTTGTGTGTGTGGATGTGCGGCAGCTGAATCATTTTACAAATTCCCATCGGAACGAGAATTAGCAAGGTATGAATTTATTTTGGAATATGTGTTAGGTATTTTATTGATACTTGGGTGAATTTTTATATATATGCGTATATATGTACATTCATCAAATATTTAAGGGGCTATACCAGTGTTACCTATGGAAAATTAGACGAATTTCGTGATTTTTTAAAAAAAGTACTCAGTCGAATATTTCGAAGTTCTTTGGACTTAATAAGGTATATTTTCGGCTATATTTTAAGTTCTTTTTTTTTACAAAAATATTGAATAATAACGAAGTTATGTGCTGTCTTCGGAGGTTCCGAAAAAAATGTCTTTTTTAGGTAAACAATTGTCGTTTTTTTAATGGCAAATTGACAATTTTCAACCAATCAAAAAGATCATAGGTCATTGTATAGTAAATAATATACTATAGAATACTCAGTTTCAATTTGAAGTCGATTGGTCAATATCTCGTTGAGTTCTGATGTCAGCAATTTTGAAAACGTCGTTTAAACTATCAATAAAAAATGAAAAAAACCGATTTTTTGAAAGTATCACACTGGCATAGCCCCTTAATGCATATTAGTTCTTATGCATACATAAAAATGTGCATTAAAAAAATTTGGCGATATCTGGTTCAACGGACATTTTCTATTGTATAAAACCTATGTTCACTCCAATTATTAAACTTTAAATAAAATATTTAGTAACTTTATACAAACTAAATTTTGTTTTGATTTAATTTAAATGTTCGAATATGGAAAGCTGCACCTTTTATGTTTTCTGTCGGTCAAATGTAAACAAATACATTCAGAAGAAAACTCACCACCGAGAAATCTAAAAACAGGGCTGCTTTTTATTAACAAGAACTCACTACATAAAGAATATCTGACTATCAGTAAATGATATTTTTAAGGGCGAAACATGACACACTATGACGTTTAAATCACATATTAGTAAATATATGTCATTATAATTTTTGTTATTTAATAGAATAAATTTGCTAAGTATTTACTACCTCAATTTATACAGCACTGCGTTGCTACCACTGAAAATCCAAGATGGCCGCTGTTCACCCCTCAGAAAGCTACCACGAAAAGGTTATCTACTGTATATACTGTGGAATTAACTATGCGCTCTCTACTCGCAATTCGAAATAGCGAAATTCGTCTAGAATTTCATTCGCTTCGCTGGTGGCAATACGAGCCTAAATAATAGTGGTCTTGTACGTTCTACTTTTTCAAGCTTGCTTCAAGCTAATGAGGAGTGTCTTTTCAAAAGAGGATATCTACATTTTGGCGGGTATTGTCACTTGCGAAGCGAATGAAAATTTGGCGAGTTTCGCCGTGGCGAATTGTAAGTTGCGAATCTCTAACGAATTCGCCAGAAAATGACGAACGAGTGACGAAAATAAATTTCTGGTATTGACGCTGGCGAAAAAACGGCATTCGCTTCGCCATTACTGTCAAAATTTAACGAATGTATTTTTTATTCGCTATTTGTAATGGAAAGGACGTAAGTAAATTTTGATCTTTATTTGAGCAATTGTAATTATTTAATTATATTTAACAAAACGATACTTCTAGAACAAAACGTACAACAACGCAGCAATTCCAAAAATTGGTTGCGTTAATGGAAAATAATCCGGACGTCGTCAGAGGAATGGGGAATTTAAGATCGACAAAGAAATGCAGGGCAGAGCAATGGGACCTGTTCGCTGCCGAACTCAATGCCATTGGTCCACCATTGCGAAACGGGCGCGAGTGGAATAAGGTAAAAATTTCATTAATTTGTTTGGTTGAAGTTACTTATTTGTAGCATTTAGGTTTGGTTAGATTATAAACAGAAACTAAAAAAAAAAATAGCGACAAACCGACGCGAAACTGTTGCCACAGAAGGAGGACCTGATGCTCAGCAAAGTTTATCTCCATTAGAGCAAAGTGTGGATGAGCTTCTTCACCTTCAGGCGGTTGTAAGTCCTACAGGCTTAGCATATGGCTCTAATGAAGTAGAAACTGCGGCAAATAATAGTGAGATTCAGCCAGAAGAGCGCACGACCGAGGAAACACAACGAGCCATGGATTTGGCATCGCAATCCTCAAGCAGCCGTCCTAGAATGACAGTAGAGCAGTGATGCCCAAACGCACACTACCAAACTGTGTGCTTGTGTTGGAGTATGAGAGAGCTTGCTGCTACACCCAAAAAAAATACAAAACTTTAGTATTAATTAATATAAAAAAATTTGAAAGTGATTCGACAACTTTTACAAAATTGTGAAATTAATGAAATTCCTTATTAATTTTTAATCAATTACAAAAATAAAGACAATTCACGTGTCAAAAAGAAATTAAAATTCAAAAAATTTTAAATATTGAATTTATGTTGAAGTTTTCACCTAAACGGCTGTATCAAAAACTAAAAATCAATATTTTCATGGTTTTGAACCAAAATTGTTAATCAGCGCGCACATACTAATTACATGCGTAGCAGTCAACAGTCGTTGATCAAGTGATTTTCAAATGCACATTAATTTTCCACAATGTATAGAGAGCGCTTGACTAATACGTGTGAGCGAATCTGTGAGAGAGTAATAAAGTCGGCCGCCCGCGGGCTAGGCAAAGCGCTTCACTGCAGTAGAGGAACGTGAAGTCATTCGGATGAAAGCGTTAGAAAAGCAAGCCGAAGTTCAAGACATCCTTTCCAACAAAATTGCAAAAATGGAAAGAAAAATAGATGAAATTGCAAGGTATGCAAGAAAAACATATGAACTGAAACAGGAAGAAATTAAATTAATGAAAATGAAAGAAGAAAGGAAGAAGGAAGAACATTTAGAGAAAAAAAGACATAAAGAAAAGATGGAAATAAAACTAAAAATTTTAAAATTAAAAATGCAAAAAAAAAAATAGAGTAAATAGGGTGCTTGTAAATAGATTGAATTTAGTTTACAGTTTATTCCATAAGAATGTGATGAATTTTTTTTTTTATTTCATATTTTAACCGAACTTGAAATTGACATTTTTTTAAGAAAACATGTGATGAATTTATTTTTACTTTATTATTGTAAGTGACATAATTGAATCTGTGATTTTTTAAATTTAATTTAAAAGCATGTAGTTTTTGTAACTTTTATATATTTATTATCTATGTAATATTGAATTTCAAAGTATTGAATAAAATAAAAGAATACAATATATTATTCACTGAAGTCGGTATAGTTTTATTTACATCAAAGCATCAGCAATTTGTCTTCTGCGGCGCTCTCCTGGTGAACCATTGCCATTTTCATTAATTGGTTCCAACGGTACAACGGCATCAAAGAAGGTTTCAGCCTCCTCCGGATCACCGATTCTAAATTTTTTACAAATGTTGTGCAAGGCGCAGCATATATTAATAACGGATGTTACTTTAGCAGGATCGTAGCGCATTTTTCTAGCACTCAGAAGACATCTGAAACGGCATTTCAAAACTCCAATCGTACGTTCAACATTTCTCGCTTTCGCGTGCTTCTTATTAAAAATTGACTCCCTAGTTCCAGATTCTGCATGACGGAAAGGTGTTAATAAATAAGGGCTTAGTGGGTATCCGGAGTCACCTGCAAATGTATTATTGTTTTCAATATTCATATGTCAAGATTAAACTTGCGCAGTAGTCAAATATTGCGAATACCTAAATAAATAGAGTTCTGATCTCCGTTTTGATGCGCTGCCTCTAAACATGCCTTTAGAGAACTATTGTTCCATACGAACGAATCGTGTGTAGAACCAGCATATCTAGCATTCATAAAACGGATATTCATATCATGATCCCAAGCCTGTAATAAAAATACAATAAAATTTTTATAACAATTTTACTGTATTAAATTCATAAAAACTCACAATCATTGCATTTATGCTAAAAAATCCTTTTCTGTTTAGATAGAGGTGTTTGTTGTGGTAGGAGCATAAATGGCAATATGGGCTCCATCGATGCAGCCTATTACATTTGGTATTCCCGATCTTGAATAAAATTTGCTCCTGCTGCTTTTCTTCTTCACTCATATCTACGCTTATATGGGTACGACAAATTTCATTTTCCAAAATGGGTATGATCTCTTTTAAAATAAGGGAAACTGTTGGCTGAGCAAGTCCCAACTAAAATTCATTCCCTATAGCTTATTGGTAACTGCCATGTGCAAAAAATCTGAGCGCGGCACACAATTTTAACATCGGCGTTATGGAAGACGACATCCGTCAATGAAATTTGCCTTTGATTTTATCCAGCACATACATAAATGCGTCCTTGTTCAAGCGGAAATTCGCAACGAATCTACAAATACGTGTACATTGAACAAAAACTTCTTATTATTCGTTATAATTGAACTGGATACGTACATCGTGTTATGTAGGTAGCTCTGTAGGATTAGAATTATCTCTAATAAAACGGCGCTGTCGAAGAAGATTAGTTCGGGTTTCCACATCGTAATTATCCTCAAAATACAAATCCGCGTTATTAAACATATTTTCGAATTTCAGTTGATATAATAATAAATATTTTTAAGTATAAATGACACAAATGTCAAATTCGGATGAACGCGCTTCAATGGCAACGACATATTTTAGCGAATACGTTCATTCGCCATTCACAATGCAAATTTGGGATATGTTCGCCAAAGCGTTCGCTTCGCCAAATAAATTCGCCTCGCAAGTGACAATACCCGCCTTTAATTTTTTTAAACTAATTATGCAGTCTTGTCTTTAGTGCTGAAATACACAACTTCTTTACTTGGATGTTGATCTCAAAAAGATATTTCGCAAGTAAAAAAACGTTAAATTGTGAGTCCTAAACAGAAATACTATTATTCGGTAAATCAGTAAATGTTTCCCTTATAATGTTTTCTCATTATAGAAAAATTAATTAAGAAGTAGATATTCTCTTTTAAAAAGACACTTCCCAAATAATTTTTCCTTCTGTTATATACTATTTGTAAGTATTTACAAATCAAAAATCTTTTTCAAACTAATATTTGTTGCTATAAACTACTTAACTTTAAAATATTATTAACATAAAGTACTAACATTTCATTTTATAAATTAGTTCACATTTTTATTAGGTATTTTTTAATTAAATGATTACTTAATAATTTTTTTTTGTTTCAGTTTGCGACGTGGATATTTGATTCCTACCCGTTGAGCCCCCATAGAGTGGTATTGAACATACATATTTTTAATTTTTTAATAATATTTTTTTACAGATAAAGTGTTTAAAAAAAAAACTTGCAACCTCGTTTGCGCTCCTCGAGGAGAACCATCACAAATTGTGGTACCGTTACCATCTTCTGGCGGCCATGTGAGTATAATGTATTATTATATAAATGTATTAGTATTTGCTTTAAAAAAATACATTAATGTTTTTCAGATATAATCCAGAAGCTGGATGTCATTGAGACCCGACTCACTCCCATTGAAAAGTCCCTAACAGACAAAGTAAGTAACGCCGTATTACATTACCAAATTAAAACAGAAGCTAATAGCCCTGACAGACGACAGCGCTAATATGCATTAGCGGGCTTAATTTACATTTATTTGCGCATTTGACCCATGTCAATGCAAGTTTGTAATCCACAAGAATTCCGTGCATTTGGTTGAATTTACTAAATTTTAGTAGGCAACACTGCTCAAAAATGGCCGATTTTTGCTATTTATTGACAGATGTCGCACTTTTGCTATCCATTTTTCCAATATTCTTAACTTTTTTGCACACTTTTTCCGCATTACAATCAATTATTGCTATTAATTTCGCTCTATTATCTTTTAACGTAGATAATAATAAACGAATTTTTTCGTTAAATTTATATTGATTTTCCAAAACTACCAAAATTTCTTTTAATAATTTATCTTATTCATTTTTACTTCACTTTTTTTTTTTAATAAAGAAACAAATTTCACTATCAGCTGTCTAAATGCACAAGCCTGCCGTCTGTCACCATAAAATTTCAATTCGCATTAGCGTTGCTTAAGGCGCATTAATTTTGCTCGTCTGTCAGGGCTATAATTTTTATATTTTAATTTTCTCGATGCCAGAAAATGCCGAGGTGCAGGCACAAAGTAAATTATTTCGCGAATGCCGCGTCACAACGGCAAAGATGCATCATTCAATTAGCCGCATCACTGGTGACTTGGAGGACGAGTATTACATGGAGCTCGCTTCGAAACTGCCCATGTCATCGGAAGAGCACGTGCGCTTCGTGGAAGACAAACTTTCACAAAACGAAAGCACGGATGCTATGGTAAATATTTCGTTTTTAAATATTATGCGATTGTAATATAATTTACTGTATTTTTTTTACAGATGCGGCTAATATTGAAGTCAAAGGGCGCAAAAGGAAGTGTGGACGGCGTACTGCGTGGTATGTTTTCTGACGATCTACTGTACCACTACAATTTAGAGGGACGCAAAGAGAAGGGATCCCTACTAAAGCTAAAGGTCGTAGGGTTAGTTTTTGGTAGGTTTTTTACTGATATATATTTGAATGCCTTAACTTATACCGTTTCATTTTAGATATATTTCCTAACAAGGATAAAAACATTATCTGTGGGGAGCTCCGGAGGTTTGTGGCCTTAAGTCACAATCGTTTTAAGCAAAAAAAGCATAAACTTAAGACAAAATTAATATAAGTTTTCTTATTATTACTTATATATTGTTACGAATTTACTCTTGCTAGTTTACTTTGTTAGGTTCGTATCTCTGGATTGACAAATAAAATCAACACTGTTTAATTTAATTCAACAACTCTTTATTCACAACTCGTCTACTATAGCAGTTTACTCTTAGCACTGATTGATTACGTTGGCGCTGCCACGGCTTATATAGCCACGCACTTCTCGCTGATGCCGACGTGTCCTTCTAGAATATCGCGTCTGGAAATTACCAGAACATACGGCTATACGGCGCCAGACCCAAGCAGACAGTCGCGGCGCCAGACTCAGCAATTGTTTACCTAGACAAGCAGACAGTGCGGCGCCAGATGTCTATTGTTTCGAGAAGCAGACAGTCGTGGCACCAGATGTCTACAACAAGACAAATGCTATTCCATATACCTACAGCTATTGTTCATAATCAGGGATGCATATAGTAATACAAATACAACTTAATACTACTTTTGTAACACTGCCCTCCACTAAAGCCTAATCGTCCCGATTAGGCACAAATCCTCTTGAACCAAATGGGGCGAGCCTCTCCAAATGTACTACTTTCATTTTACATCGTGCTTTCCCATTTCTTTGTATGCGGTATACCACGTCATTAAGTCGTTTCATCACCATATAGGGTCCTTCCCAGGCTGTCTGCAGTTTCGGGGACAAGCCTTTCTTTCGAAGTGGATTGTACAACAGGACCAGATCACCTTCTTCAAAACCTTTTGAATTTGCCGCTTGATCGAAATCGGTCCTTCATCTTATTGCTCATCAGATGCGTATGCTGTCTTACCATTAGATGCAATTTCATTCATTTCTTCCTTTAAGGCAGAACAATAATCTCCATCATTTCTTACAGCTGTAGGATTCGTTCCAAACTTAAGATCAGCAGGGAGTCGCAGATCAGATCCGAAAATAATCTTTGCTGGCGTGTAACCAGTTGTCTCGTGCTTCGCTGAACGATACGCCAGCAGGAACATCTGGATGCACTTGTCCCAATTCCGTTGATCTTTATCAACGATTTCCGCAGATGTTCTCGAGCGTTCGGTTGAATCTCTCTACCATCCCATCTGATTGTGGGTTGTAACGATGTTGTCCGTGTCTTGTGGATGCCCAATAATGTTACAGACTTCTTGGAAAATGGAAGATTCGAAATTCCTGCCTTGATCTGAGTGTTAAATTCGACGGGCACTCCGAATCTTGTTATCCAATTTTCTACAAACGCTTCGGCTACGGTCTCGCTTCTTGGTTTGGTAAGGCATATACTTCTCGCCATTTACTGAAATAGTCCATGACAACCAGTAGATATTTGTTTCCGGCCGTACTGGTTGGGAACGGTCCTGCAAACATCCATTGCGAACTCGTTTCAAATGGTGATCCCACGTTGTACTGTTGTAGCCTACCGCGACTTTTGGCTTTAGGACCTTTAGCTGCCATGCACTCTACGCAATTACTTATCCATTCTGCTATGGAATCTCGACAACCGATCCAGTAGAACCGTTGTTTTAATCTTCTCTATAGTTTTTGTAATCCCAAGGTGCCCTCCACTAGGTCCATTGTGATATTCTTTCAATACTTTTCGGGATCATGGACTTCGGTACTATGATCAGCAGACGAGACTGTTTTGCCATCTTCGCTTTCCCAGGTACGATGAAGGTATCCATTAACGAGGTTTATGCTGGTTCCATTGGGCCCAATATGCTTTTGCAGTTGGACTCTCGCTACTTATTTGTTCCTTTGGTGGTCGTACCCCATTTTCTTTGGCCATTACCAGCTTTGCAAGATCAGGGTCCTCCAGCTGATTGGTTCTGATGCGGTGAGGAGTCCAATCATCTTCAGGTTCTATATTCAGTAATCGCACGTCGATTATACCTTCTTTTCCTTCTGATTTGGAGCAATGTTTAAATTCCAGTGGACAAGGGCGATGTGATAATGCGTCCGCATTTTTGTGGTGAATCCTCTTTCGGTGTTCTGTTGGTTGTTTCCATTTTGATGGGTTTACTTTTATCTTGCAATTTCGGGCAGAGTGACCCGCTTTCTACAGTTGAAACATCTGCCTGTTGTATTGACTCGCTGTGCAGCAATTGTCTTCAGAGTCTTCAATATTTCTTCCATCAGCGCCGGTTGTTCCATTTCAACCCTTTGTACTTTGGGTGCTGGTTTACTTAGTAGGGAAGCCTGTTTCCTGTGTGAGGGCGTGCACGAAACCGTTTCAGCAAACGTTCTTTTTGGCATTGTATATGTGGCGCGTTTGGTGTCCACATCACGAATTCCATTTATGAAACATTGAATTTTTACCCTCTCAATGTAATCCACAGGTGCATCTGCATTTGCCAAATGAGCCAGTCGTTCTATTTCAGTTGCGAACTCTTGCAATGACTCGTTCATCTTCTGACCCCTATTTTGTAGTTCGATCTGGTATATTTGTTTCCGGTGCTCACTACCATAACGTCTTTCTATCGCACTCATCAATGCCTCATAGTTGTCCCGTTCACAGTCTGGAATAGTCTGAAGGATTTCTGCTGCCGGTCCTTTCAATGATACAAACAAGGACGCCACTTTGTCCGCTGCATTCCAGTTATTGGCCGTTGCTGTCTTTTCAAACTGAAGTTTGAAAATTTGAAATGGAATACTTCCATCGAATGTGGGTGCCTTCAATCTTTGATTATTTGTTGATGGTGCAGGGCCATCTAGTTGCAGTTCTCGCACACGATTACTTAATTGAAGAACTTCTGCTTTTAAATTTTCTTCGTCATTTTTTAAAGTGCTTAATTCGTCTTCAAATTTTGAAAATTTCTCTTGCACTTGTTTTTGTAGTTGTGTAGTATTTTCCGTAATCTGTTGTACCAAACGATGTTGTTGCGTAAGGCGAGACTCTAACTGTGATGTATTTTCAGCTATTTGCTGTGCCAGACGATTTTCGGTTTGCACTGCATTGTCTGCTATTTGTGATGTATTTTCAGCTATTTGCTGTGCCAGACGATTTTCTGTTTGCACTGCATTCTCTGCCATTTGCTTAATAGCCACTAAGAGCATGTTCATGTCCACACTTGATGATGTTCGTTGTTCGTCTACTTTTTCTTCTACCTTTGTAGAAGTTTCTGGCCCATCAAATTCGAATTCGTCGACATTAATTCCATCCGCTTCCATTGCTTCACGTAATCGTGCCTGCAGATCCGCCTTTTGCCCGCTTATCGGCAAATTACGCTCCTCCAGTTCCTTTTTTAATTGCTGAATTCTCAATTCTCCGAATTTAACCATCTTGAATTTGGATTATTTGACAATCCCACTTCTGACACCAATTGTTACGTTCGTTCGTTTGTTAGGTTCGTATCTCTGGATTGACAAATAAAATCAACACTGTTTAATTTAATTCAACAACTCTTTATTCACAACTCGTCTACACTATAGCAGTTTACTCTTAGCACTGATTGATTACGTTGGCGCTGCCACGGCTTATATAGCCACGCACTTCTCGCTGATGCCGACGTGTCCTTCTAGAATATCGCGTCTGGAAATTACCAGAACATACGGCTATACGGCGCCAGACCCAAGCAGACAGTCGCGGCGCCAGACTCAGCAATTGTTTACCTAGACAAGCAGACAGTGCGGCGCCAGATGTCTATTGTTTCGAGAAGCAGACAGTCGTGGCACCAGATGTCTACAACAAGACAAATGCTATTCCATATACCTACAGCTATTGTTCATAATCAGGGATGCATATAGTAATACAAATACAACTTAATACTACTTTTGTAACAATATATTAGTTTTAAGTTGTAATTATTAGATTAGTTTTGCGTTGTACAAATTAGTTTTAAGTTGCACATATTAGTTTTAAGTTGTATATATTAGTTCTAAGTTGTACATACTAGTTTTAAGTTGAAGTTACTAATTTTAGATTTATAAATATGAATTTTTAGAATTATAATTTTTATACTGAAATTAACTTAATTTGTATTATTTTTCTGCCGAATGTAATAATAATAGGCAAATTATTAGTTTAAGTAAATATTTGATTATTTTGATTTTATTATTAAGTAAAGCGAAATAATATAAAAACTGAGTTTTATTTAAAAGAATTGAATTTGTTAGAAGTAACAAATGGGTAACAGATAATCTTGTTACTGCTTGTTCTTGCTAACATGTTTATATGTTATAAATAACAAACTGATAACGAAAATAATAACACTAACAGATATTCGGATAACAATTACTTTTTGTTATCCATAACAATTAGGTAAGCTATGCGCTAAAGAAATTCTGAAAGAATTTCTTACCCGTAACATACTGTGAAGAGATCTGCTTACAAATGTATGTATTCTGTTAGAACAAGGCAGCATGCTTTATTTGCCATTGGTTAGAGCGAGATAACCATTGAAAATCAAATAGCTATGTGTTATTTTTACAGTCTCTGAACAAAAGTAACAAATATTTTAACAAATGCAAAAGTGAACAATAACAAGTCGCTTACACGTTTGCTAACAGCTACCCGTCTTGCAGGGTACAGGGCATGACGTTCACTAAACTTTTTAGGCTCAATTATAAAATTCGTCACAGGGACAAGACCATGACGATATAAAAGAAATAAAAACAGGCTTAAATTTCTTAATCGCAAACAATAAAAAACAACAAAGACTAACTCTCAGTTTGAAAAATTATTAGAAAAAATAGATCCGAAATCTGTTGTGGAAGAATTTTTAATAAGAAAAGTTTACAAAGAGTTAGAGGCAATTACAAATACAATTAATTTTGCTAGAAATGGAAATTTTATAATATATTAGAATATTCGGATATCCACGTTTGCATGTACAGGAATGCGATAATCACAGTATATAAATACCCTATCATTAATAATAAAAGTAAATTATAAAATTTAATTCGTTAGCCAACAAACATAGAAATTTACAAATTGAAAGAAAAATAGCAAAATAGGAAAATAAATTTATAAGAGTATCTAAATGTAAAAAGAGTTGGGTTTAGTTTAGTATCTCATTTTCACTGCTTATTCCTCTTAAATGCGTGCACGGATTTTTTTTAAATTTATATAGCACGAATAGCCAATGAATTAAACTTTGGTTTAAATGTAAATTTATTGTTAAATGTTAATTTGTTTTTTAAATATAAGTAAGCAAAAAACGCACATTACCACATTTGCTCAAACATATGGCTCTCTTCTTTTGAAGTTTTTGTTGCACTGCTTGCAAAAAATTTAACCAATTTAACACACACACATTCTTTGAAATATATTTAATTGAATTAATGATAAATTATGCATTTTAAGTTGCAATTTTATGTACAATTTAATAAATAAAACAGCTTTCAATTACGCGTTATACTGTTCCTTGAAATGTAAGCAAAATTACTGAATATGAACTGTCAAACGACTCAGAAAATAAGCACAAAAGGAAGACAGTAATAACCCAACGAAACAAAATGGTAGGTCTTATATGCTGCGGCGCTTGTTTCAGTGTAATATATTATACTGAAAATATAATGAAAATTTGGAATAAAAAATCGCGCGAATTTTTATTCCTAATTTTCGCCTGCGGCGCTTGTTTCAATGTATATATTATACTGGAAATATGTATAATGAAAATTTGGAATAAAAAATTGAGCAATTTTTTATTCCAAATTTTCGCAATTTTTTATTCCAAATTTTCGCCTGCGGCGCTTGTTTCAATGTAGTATATTATGCTGAAAATATATTCAAAATTTGGAAAAAATCGCGCGATTAAAACCCAATTTTATTATTTAGGGGGTCTTGTATAAATGGCTGGTTGGGTTATCTTGGTACTTCAACTACTTGTATGCATTATTACCGATACATATACAATTTTTTATTTTCAGTGTTTTTATTATTTAAATAAAGTGGATTTCCACTTTAATTCATTGAAATAATAAAAATAATAAACATAGAGTCACTCTATGCGTAAAAATACATAAATTTTATAATAATTAGTGAAAATTGTATGGAAAAACTACGATTTTACACCATTTTCAGGAGGCTGCCCTAGAGCCCCCCGTGGTCCTAGGGGAGGAAGGGTGCTATTATTCAAAAGCTCCATTCATTACCTTTCAAATGAGGGGGGTAGCAAGCCCCCAGCCCCCTCCCCCTTTGCGCAAAACCTTTTAAAAATGGGATACTAAACTAAACATTCCCATGTAAAAATAAAGTAGGAATAAATATATTAATATTAGATCACAGAAATATTATAATTGACAAAAACCATATATGGAACGTCCAAAATATTACAGGCACAAAATTAGTTCAGTTTATGTTGTAATATATTTGCCACTACTGTATTAAAGAGAGCTACATATAATATTTGTTATAACTGTACTTAAAACTGAAGCCAATTCTCTCACAATTATATTCATGAATTTCTTTTGTACCATTTGTATTGTATTCAGTTCCTCTAAACCGGCTGCGAAAAAGACTAAATTACTTTTCTACGGTTTAATATTAGTACTACTTAACAAATTAGCCACGTGAAATATTGTCTGATAGCAGCAGCAGCATGGAATAAATTGAAGGAGATTCATCAACCTAGTGGCCCTGCAAGAAAAGTGACACTATTTCGACAGTTGCTGTCATTAAAATTTGCAGAAGGTGATATAGTTTCAAATCATATAACTGTGTTTTTCGAAGTTCAGGAGAGATTGTCTGAAATAGGTGTCAAATTTCCAGATGAAGTGGCAGCCATAATTCCGTTGGCAAGTTTACTAAAATCGTTTGAAAATTTTGTAGTGGCCATTGAATCACGTGATACATTGCCTACATTGAATGCACTTAAGCTAAAATTGCTTGAAGAGGGTGCAAGACGTAACGGCGAAAAATCCGTTAATTCCGAATCACACCACGCGTTAGTTGCGAGAGCGAGGTTCCAAAGAAATCCTAACGGGAACATCAAAGTCGGCAGCGACGGCAGCAGTAGCGCAGAAGTTCAATCGTCAAGAAATAGCGAACAAAAAAGGCAACGAGGAAGATGTTACAATTGCGGAAGATATGGGCATTTTGCTGCACACTGCAGAGAACCGCGAAAAGAGCAACGAGTGGAACAGCAAGTGAAGAATAAATCGTTAGCTATTCTCGCTTCTGCTTCTCCCTTCAAAATACGTTTGGTGTATAGACAGTGGAGCAACAGCACATCTCTGTTTTGGTCGTTCGTTATTTGTATCATACAAAAAGAGAACTGAGAAAAGAGAACTCGCTGGTGAAAAATACGTAGAAGCAGAAGGAGTTAAAGTTAAAAAACGTTTTATATGTGCCTAAGTTGCGATGCAATTTTATTTCTGTAAGCAAAGTTTGCGAACGTGGATATAGTGTTGTATTCGAAGAAAAACAAACTTTGGAGAAAGATAGAAAGGTAGAAATAATAATAAGAGCGCAAGAAGAAGGTGGTTTGTTTGTAGTGAATTTACAAACGAACAAGTGCATGCTTACAAATAGCAGAAACAATGAAGTAAGTGTGTGGCACAATCGTTCGGGCATTTAAATTATGAAAGTTTAAATGAAATTGTGAACAAAAAATTGGTATATGGGCTAAAAATGAATACATTAACAAAAAACATTGATTGTGTAACGTGCGTTAAAAGTAAAATTTGTGTAAAACCGTTTGCTCGCGTTTCTCAAAATCGTTCTAACGAAGTATTGCAAATTGTGCACTCAGATGTGGGCCAATGAATAAAAACTCAATTGGTGGCTCCAAATACTTTGTGACATTTATTGATGACAAGTGCCATACGTGAGTGCATATTTTTTAAAATCAAAAAGTGAAGTTTTTGCAAAATTTAAGGCTTCTAAAAAAATTAGTGAAAAACAGACTGATAAGAAAATAAAAATTTTGAGAAGCGATAATGGTAGGGAATACCTAAAGCGGCCCACTCACGACAAATTTATTTGACAAATCTGTTTGAAGACGGTTGAGCACTCACGACAAACCGATTTGACAAACTTTATTTCCATTGTGTGCTTCGCGGAGTTAACATGTCTGATTATAACGCGGATGATGTAATTGCGCTACTAGTAATACACCAGTGCATGAAGCGAAAAAAGCCAAATGCAAAAAAAAAAAAAATAATGGATGAAAGAGTGGTTATGTGAGAGATATAACCACTCACATGTAAAACTATTAAATTCAATGGAGCTGAATTTTTCCACGACTTATCTTTTTGGCATTTATTCTTATAATTTTCACTTTTGCATTGCCATAAGGCCGGTTCATTTTTAAATAATTCAATAAACTCTTCCAAAAAATGTTTGCTCACGCTTGCCATTTTTTTATCCGCTGATGTTTACTCTGCAAAAATTTCAAGCAACTGACCAAATGTTTGCAAACCACGCCACTCACGACAAACGAATCCACAAATCGGTTGTTAGTTTTTGAAATTTGTCGCAAACCTTCAATCCGTTTGACAACATGCCCACTCACGACAAAAACCACCTCAAACTCAAACAGATTTGTCAAACAAATTTGTCGTGAGTGGGCCGCTTAAGTGATGAATTCGAAAAATATTTGCGTGAACACGGTATTTGGCGGCAATTGACAGTGCCGCATACACCACAACAAAATGGTGTGGCAGAGCGTGCCGTACGTTGGTTGAGATGGCACGCAGTATGATTGTGCATAGTGCGTTAGACGAGTCTTTTTGGGCAGAGGCAGTGTCAACAGCGGCATATCTACGCAATAGAGATGCAATAAAAACACTCGTCGATAAAACGCCCTATGAAGAGTTTGTTGATAGGAAACCAAGTCTTGCACATTTAAGAGTATTTGATTCGCTAGCGATTGCCTTAAATAAAACAATTTCAAAAAAGTTTCGTGCGAAGGGGAAAGAAATGATAATGGTTGGTTATTCAGATATGGCTAAAGCGTATAGGTTGGTGGATCCAGATAACCCAGACCCATCTAACACCTTCCTCCCTTTGGTCCAACCCCGTCGAAACAGCACGTTTCTTGGGCCTACCGTTAGATGACCTCGACGACAACACAAACAACCCTTACCATCCTAACGGGGATTAGCTAACCGTTAACAACAACAACAACAACAACATGGATCCAGATACACGTAAGGTGATAGTGAGCAGAGACGTTATATTTTTAGAAGATAAATATATAGGCAGTAATGAAACCAGTCATGACATTGCTGAGTTTGATGTTGGGGAAATTTTGCGAAGATAACGTTGAAGTAAGCAGCAATAAGGGGTCAATAACGTATGGTCGGGGTAGACCTAGAGTAGTTCGAAGTGGTAATCGTGGCCATCCTCGAAAAGAGCGACATGTATTGAATTTCACCAAAAACATCGACGTCAAGATCCCACAATCAGTGAATGAGGCGCTTAATGATGACTACGCGAAACATTGGCGGGCATCTATGCAGAAGGAGTACGATGTATTGGTCAAGAACAAAACTTGGTCATTAGTAGAGTTACCATCAAACGAGAAGGCAAACAATTGCAAATGGGTTTTCAATATCAAGCGAAACGCAGATGGCTGTGTTGAGCGATTCAAGAGTCGTTTAGTGGCGAAAGGTTGTAGTCAACAGTATGGTACAAATTTCACCGAGACGTTCTCTCCAGTTGTAGGGTATGCGACAGTGCATATGTTGTTAGCACTATCATGCGAATATAAGCTACATTAGCATCAAATGGACATATCAACGGCTTATTTAAATAGCGGATTGCACGAAGTTGTCTACATGAAGCAACCTGAAGGCTTTGCAGATAAGAAGTTTCTTCAGCGGATTTTGAATTTAAATAAAGCCCTGTATGGTCTAAAACAAAGCGGCCGTGAGTGAAATATGAAGCTTGATGAAGTCATTCGGGTTTACACCGTGCATCAGTGATCTTTGTGTTTACACAAGAAATGTTAATTATAGTTACTATAATATAATCATGGTTTATGTTGATGATTTAATTATAGATTGCTCGAAACTGGATGAAGTTGTTACGATTAAAGAGAAAATGTCTAGCGTGTTTGACGTAGTAGATGGCGGTCCGCTCAGGTATTTCCTTGGCATGGAAGATGAGCGCGAAGGTGAGACGGGAGCGATCACGATATGTCAGAAAAAATACATCACCGAACTGCTTTCTCAGTATAAGACGCAAGATTGCAAGGCTGCAGTTACTCCGTTGGTTGCTGGTTTTCAAGTCAGCTGTAATAGTTTAGTTAAATTCAAAGAATTATCAATTGGGGTTCCGATGCAGGCGACAAGAAGTCATACACCGGCAGTGCATTTATAGCAGCAGGCAGCGTTTTTTCATGGGAATCAAAGAAGCAAAGTGTTGTAGCGTTAAGCAGCACTGAGGCAGAATATATTGCTTTGTCAACAGCCGAAAAATTAACAAATTAAATGGGCTTTCGAGTCATTGAGCCTACTGTTATCAAAAGCGATAATCAGGGAGTCATGCATTTAGTTAAGAATCCAGTTTACCATGCTAGGTGTAAACATATTGACTTACAAGTATCATGTTCGAGATATGTAAAGAAGCAATGAAATTCATTTGAATTATATTTGTACAGAAGAAAGAAATGTTTTCAGATATCTTTACAAAGAATTTGCAAAAAACTAAACATTGTAAATTTTGAAATAAATATTAAATTAATTAAATGAAATATTATATATAGAGAAGGAGTATTGTAATATATTTGCCACTACTGTATTAAAAAGATCTACATATAATATTTGTTATGACTGTAGTTAAAACTGAAGCCAACTCTCTCAATTATATTCATGAATTTCTGTTGTACCATTTGCAAATAAATGTTCTGGAAAATAAGACGAGTTGTATTCAGTTCCTCTAAACCGGCTGCGAAATAGACTAAATTACTTTTCTACAGTTTAATATTAGTACTACTTTAGATAATAAGACATATTTTAACCATGACCAAGAATAAAAAAATATAATACATGGTCATAAAAATGAACAAATCAAAATTATGAAAATATTAGAATCCAAATCGAATTATAAATTTTCTAATATACAAGAAATGTACAAATACCTAATTCCTGTTGAGGAACGCCCTTTATAATTTTTAAGCTATGCTATTATGCAAGGCATACACACATCAATTAGTTGGTTGATTGAGTTGGGCTAGAAATTGCCCTTGTCGCTACACACGACACAACTTTTAATACAATTTTGAGGCCAACTTCATTTTGAATATTCACTTCGTTGCTTAAACATGAGCTCGGAAGTTGTTGCTTTACTTATTACATATGACGCGCTCTCTTCGACAGCCGAAATAAAATGGCGAAATCGTTTGAAATCGCACGACCAACCCAAACACTATCCAACTAACACAACCAACTTCACAAAATATCAAAAAATTTTGATTTTCATCCAACCAGTTGATTCAACTCATACAACTGCCCCATATACGTAGCAATCAGTTGTTCAATTCCTTGTAGTTGATACAATAATTGGTGCATGTATGCCTTGCATTACAGCGACTCCAAACACAGCGCCTTTGAAATGACGACATTTCAATTTAACAGAGGGGAGAGTTAAGGAAGATAACATTCCTTATCATACTCACGAACCCAAATATATCAACAAATCCTTATCAGCTGTAAACATAAAAACATTTATCATGACATATACACATAATAATGTATTGTAATTATCAGTAACATATAAGAACTCATCCAAATATATAGTAAAAATAGTTGTAAGCAAACCTAATGTCCTTTATAGCAGAATCAACGAATACCGCAAAACCGCAGCCCGAAGCAGCTGATACGACCTATCTTATGAGAGCGCAATGTAAGTGATCAGCCACACCGTTTCTACCGTCCGCTTTACCGTAGGATATCGTAGAATTTCCCACGATTTGGATTTTTCCCGTAGAAACATGTCAGCTGATTGCTCTCACAACGCAGGGTTGCCAGTCTCGAATACTGTAGTTATTATAAAAATTGTCATCAATATGTTTGAAATTTTCTTAAACTAACTCAAAATCAGAGTTGAATGCTATTATTTATAAATATATAAACCATTTTTAATAGTTTGTTTTCAGTTTTGATATTTTATATTATGAAAAATTGTAATTGAAAACTTAGATGTGTTTAAAACTATATATGCGTATTGAGCGGTGGCAACATTGTTCAAATGAAAACAAAAAAAGATGGCTGATTTCTACGGGCTCAACATTTGACACATTTTGCTCGCTACGGGCGGCATCTGAGGGAGAACGTGAAGGTGGAGATATATACAACTCAACAAATAGATAAAATAATAAATTCAATATTATTATTATTTAACTAACTCGAGGCAAAAAGTAAAAGAAAATGAGATCAGGTGATTTCATTGGCAGAACACCCGAATTGTAACAATAATAATATGGTATTATTATAATAATAAAACGCGTAGTACTTCTTTCTGCGTTGGCGGCCTTCGGCCGCGCTTTAAAAAAATAACCATGGTCGAGCCAATACCCAGGGTGGCTGAAGTACTTTTGCGTAGTACTCCTTTTATTACGTAATATTATTTAATATTACTTAGTTGTTTAGTAATTTTAAATAAGAAAATATCCACATGCATGGGAAGATTGGTTATACTCATTTTATTTTGAAATATAATTTATAGACGCTTTGTAAGAAGTAAGATTGCTAAAAGAGGAAAATAGCCGAAATGAGAAATTTCAGCGAATTCCTCATATTTGCTCAATTTCATATAGCAGCGCTCCACTTCCTCATAATTGTTAGCACATATGTAAATGATGCTCGCAACGAGTGTAAAAGGTAATTTTTAAAATATACATTTTTTACGTATAAAACCTGCAAAAACTGTAAATTGTGAGTTTGTTTAAATGTTTACAGTTTAATTAAATTAATTTGAAGTGAAAAATGTGCATAAAGTGTGTTAAATGTAGTGAACTAGTTTGAAATGTTTGGATTTTTAGGAATTTTTAAACTTATACTTTGCGGTTCATATAACCCTCTAGGTACCTCCTATTTTTTAATCAGGAGGACTCCCTTTCCTACGGTACCTTAAGATCGCGGCGCTAAAGAAATCGGAATTGTGCCCTTAATATAAATTTAAATGTCCTAACCCTACTATCAATATTTTAAACTCTATATAACTCTGTCATAGCTTTAAAAAAAACGCCTTAACGATTCTGAAAAACAGACGTTCGGCGAGAAGAATAAAGCGTCACTTTGATTAAAACCAAAGATAAAATGATAAGAAACTCTTCGTTTGGTGAGAGCACTGTCAAAATGCGTTTTTTTTTTTAATAAAATTAAAAAGAAACCGTTATAATATTCTTTTTAATTTTTTATAGTATTCATCAGTGATGCCACTCTAAATAAATTGGAGTTGCGACATTATTATATATGTATTTAGAAAATGAGCAGTTTCCACATCACCATTGAGGATTGAGGTATGCAAAATTCACGTCACCGAAGTTAGTTTTGGGTGCTCGGTTCTCCAGTAAGGGAGTGTAAATAATTTTACAAACTACCGACATCTAATTCTACAGAATTTTAACAACGTACTGATTTTAGCAGTTCGTTTCAGCGCTATTCTTCTGGCATCCCAGCTTTTTCACCAACAGCTAATTGACGGGACCCTGATTGTGTTTTGTTGCCAGCTCAGAAAAAAGATCAGGGTCAGCTGCAAGCTGCATAACGAGAGAGTAAGAAAGATAGTGTAACAGTGAAAGCGGCCACTACATAAGTTCGAAAATCTAAGTAACCAGAAATATTTTCGTGTCTTCATTTCTTACAGTGTCAAACTTAGTTCAAAGGCCAATAGTTTGCATCCTTAGATCCATAAAGAGATTATATCATTATACATTTTGTAATAAATTCTTTTATTCTTAAAATGCCAACCTTTATTTTATACCACATTTCAAATACAGTGTTAGAATGAACATACATATGTACTTATGTACATATACATAAATGTATATTTTCTATCTGATGTGTCGAATGTGCACAAGTAAAACAGAGTTCAATAATGTTGCAGCAAATCCCCATAATCATATATTTTTATTTCTTTTGTTTTTTGAACATTTCTGTTACACTTTAAGCAAAATTGCGGGGTTATTCCTAACCTTTACATGAAATTTTAAGTTGAAAATTTTACATTTCTTCACCTTTGTTATTTTGAGCCCACTGGCAATTTAAGAAAATGTAATATTTTCGAACGGCAGTTACTTATGCGCTGTCTATAAATTCTTATTATATAAATCATAAGGCTCTAATTAATTCATTCGAAATTTTTTGCAGATCTTCATATTTTGTTGTTGGGCAAAATGTATTTATTTCTGTGCAAAAAGGTATGGATACATATTGACAAACGAAGTTAAGACTTTAGAAAAGTAATAATCGAAAACGAAAAAATTAGACTTTTAGATATGCAATGGAATGAATATAATTTAAAAAAACATTGTAAGCAATAAAAAGTTCAGTTATGTGTTAATATTACATGTAATCACTACATAAAATGTTGGTATGCACAATTCATTTGTTTCTTTTTGTTTCATAACGATTTAGCGAAGATGGTATTTAATATGTACGCGCATTGCATGTGTCAAGCTTTCATATTCTTTCTCTATTTTATCAATATTTCGCTGTAACAGTTTGATTGGCTGATTATAATATAGTTTTGAGATTATATTGTATATCATGCGCATTTTTGATTCATCTTCTTACATCAGGACATCATATCATTACTTTTATTACATCACCGTGCACAACGGAATCTCTCTTTTTAGTAATCTAAACGCGTTTACTGATCCTCATCGCCAAGTTCGTGTTTAATTTTTGAAAAATCAAAATCTTCACCAGTTCCTCTTTTAAATATATCTAATACATCCAAACAAGTAGTCTCGAAGTGTGTAGTAGCGTCATAAGATTCCGAAATAAAAATCTGTGAATCAATACCATTATCAATTGGCTCCAAATAATCAGAGATCGTAATAAACTTTTGTGCAATGGGTTCCAGCAAATCAAGTCCAGGCTTAATTTCATTCTCTGGTTGGTCAGATTCTACAGTAGTCGACACCATACCAACAAACCAGCCTTTAGCAGCTACCTGATGAGTATAGCTAACAAGAGATACGTATATGTCCGATTTACGTCCAACTTGCTTTTGTGGAATGATTATCTGAGTAGATAGTGCGTCCTTGGTGTTCGCAACTGGGTGATCCAAAATGCAAATGCAACGAATTACTTTGCCCTTCTTGCGTACCTACACATATGATATATTTATATATTAATTCTCTTAACACTATAAGGTAAAGATTATAATATTTATAGCAAAATGTAACTATATCAAGTGAGAAAAATTAGTTTTCAAATGGCGTTTTAATTTATTTCCTTTTACGGTTTGCAACTTCACTGAGTTGAATTGAAATTAAAGCAATTACACTCGTGGCCACGCAAAGCTTACCACTAAAAATTTTCAAGTGTTGTGCATATTTGACAATACTTTATAACTGTACTTTTTGCGTTATCGACATTTTTTATTTAGAAATAATATTATTTATCAAAACTATTAAAAATTAAAAACAAAACACATTCAGCTTTAGACAAAATCATTTGAAAGTTAGTGAGCTTTAAAAATGAGTAAATGAGAGAATGACATGCGATGAAAAAATTATATTTTTTTAATTTCATTTAATTTACACTATGATTGAAATTAATGTTTTATTATATTTTTTTTTAATTGAAACACGAAGTTTAGTCGCGGTATTACTTTAAAAACAATAAAATCGCCCGCACACAGAAAAGCTAGTTTATGTTTTACTCATTAAACGTAATAAATTAAAAATTATAATTATAATTAAATAATATAATTTAGTTTACTTCTGCTTACTAAAATCTTAACAAAAAACAAAACAAGTTTTTTTTTTTGTATTATGAACGTTGCTGTAAGTAAAGTTGTTAAGAAGATTTTAAATGGCATGGAATTTTTTTGTGCGCTACATTAAAACTCAAATTGACTAAAAAATACATTCCTAGGAATAGTAGATGTATCAATTCCTAATGTTCGCAATATTTCTTTATTAATTTTATTTTTCTTACATCCAAATTGATTCGTGCAGTTTCGTAATTCGTCCATTTCCGTGCTTTTATAGAAAATAACAAATTCAAAATAGTTCTAAATTATTTTAAACAGTTTATGTTTTTTCCAATTAATTCATTTTTTCTGGAAATAAATTGCCTAAAACTGCTTTGAAGAATTTGTAATTTTTGATAATATAGTTGGAAACCGTAATTAGTAATTCAATTATACCCGATTATTTTTTTATTTATCTAAAATGCATCGAGATATTAAATTTTATCATCATATTCTTACCCTATCGGGCACATAGCTGGGGTCACAATAGATTTGCTTGCATTTCGCGACTTCATCTCCAGAGCGCACACCAACCACTTTACCTCCTTCGCCCAATACTATTTCATCAATTGGTTTATCTAACATATAAGTTCCACCATAAATTGCAGATAAACGTGCAAACCCTTGTGGCAATTCACCAAGTCCATACATGGGATACAAATACGGCGATTTTCCATACCGAGCCAAGGAGTCTGAATATAGCTTTATACGGCGAATTGTATTCGCTGCTGGTTCATTCAAATACTCGTCATCACGGAAAAGAGCTAACGCATGGCCAGTGAAATCTTGTGTATTCTTATCCAAGCCAAACTTATCGTAAAGTGCCTGCATATTTGACTTAGATGGATCGAAGTCTTTCCAGGTTTTTGGATCATCTTCCTTAAAATCCTGCACATAAACTAAGAAATTACGGAAACGACGTTTCTCAAACATGCCTGAAAAAAAAGAACATAATTATAAAATATATTACTACTATAAACTATGTACTGGTATTGTTGAGGATATCCTAAAAAATAAAATACATTCGATACATTTTGTTATGCTATTATTAAATGTATTGAAGAATAAAACTTTACAAAAATAAAAAACCTTCTTCAAACAGTTTACAATATTTCACAAAAACCATTTAAAATTAAATTAAAAGAAAAATCAAAGCCTTCTTCTTCTTAATTGGAGTAGACACCGCTTACGCGATTATAGCCAAGTTACCAACCGCGCGCCAGTCGTTTCTTCTTTTCGCTACGTGGCGCCAATTGGATATTCCAAGCGAAGCCAGGTCCTTCTCCACTTGGTCCTTCCAACGGAGTGGAGGTTTTCCTCTTCCTCTGCTTCCCCCGGCGGGTACTGCGTCGAATACTTTCAGAGCCGAAGTGTTTTCGTCCATCCGGACAACATGACCTAGCCAGCGTAGTCGCTGTCTTTTAATTCGCTGAACTATGTCAATGTCGTCGTATATCTCGTACAGCGCATCGTTCCATCGAATGCGATATTCGCCGTGGCCAACGCACAAAGGACCATAAATCTTTCATAGAACTTTTCTCTCGAAAACTCGCAACGTCGACTCATCCGTTGTTGACATCGTCCAAGCCTCTGCACCATATAGCAGGACGGGAATTATGAGCGACTTATAGAGTTTGGTTTTTGTTCGTCGAGAGAGGACTTTACTTTTCAATTGCCTACTCAGTCCGAAGTAGCACCTGTTGGCAAGAGTAATCCTGCGTTGGATTTCCAGGCTGACATTGTTGGTGGTGTTAATGCTGGTTCCTAAATAGACGAAATTATCTACAACTTCAAAGTTATGACTGTCAACAGTGACGTGAGAGCCAAGTCGCGAGTGCGACGACTGTTTGTTTGATGACAGGAGATATTTCGTCTTGCCCTCGTTCACTGCCAGACCCATTTGCTTTGCTTCCTTATTCAGTCTGGAGAAAGCAGAACTAACGGCGGGGGTGTTGACCCGATGATATCAATATCATATCAATCTCATTGGCATACGCCAGCAGCTGTACACTCTTATTAAAGATTGTACCTATTTGATTAAGTTCTGTAGCCCGAATAATTTTCTCCAGCAGCGGATTGAAGAAATCGCACGATAAGGAGTCGCCTTGTCTGAAACCTCGTTTGGAATCGAACGGCTCGGAGAGGTCCTTCCCGATTCTGACGGAGCTTTTAGTGTTGTTCAACGTCAGTTTACACAGCCGTATTAGTTTTGTGGGGATCCCAAATTCAGACATCGCGGCATAAAGGCAGCTCCTTTTCGAGCTGTCGAAAGCATCTTTAAAATCGACGAAGAGGTGATGTGTGTCGATTCTCCTTTCATGGGCGCATGGTGAATATCTGGTTTGTTGTTGATTTGCCAGGTCTAAAGCCACACTGATAAGGTCCAATCAGTTTGTTGACGGTGGGCTTTAATCTTTCACACAATACGCTCGATAGAACCTTACATGCGATGTTGAGAAGGCTAATCCCACGGTAGTTGGCGCAGATTGTGGGGTCTCCTTTTTTATGGATTGGGCATAGCACACTTAAATTCCAATCGTTGGGTATGCTTTCGTCCGACCATATCTTAGAAAGAAGCTGATGCATGCTCCTTATCAGTTCTTCGCCGCCGTGTTTGAATAGCTCGGCCGGCAATCCGTCGGCCCCAGCCGCTTTGTTGCTCTTCAGGCGGGCAATTGCTATTCGAACTTCTTCATGGTCGGGTAGTGGAACGTCTGCTCCATCGACATCGATTGCGGAATCGGGTTCGCCTTCTCCTGTCGTTCTGCGTTCACTGCCATTTTGCAGGCTGAAGAAGTGTTCCCTCCATAATTGAAGTATGCTCTGGGCATCGGTTACGAGATCACCTCGGTCGGCACCGGTCTTGAAACCTTCTGTAAGCCGCCGCATTTTTTCGTAGAATTTTCGAGTATTACCCCTGTCGGCCAGCTTATCAAGCTCTTCGTACTCAAGCATTTCGGCCTCTATCTTTTTCCGTCTGCAGATGCGTCTCGCTTCCCTCTTCAGCTCTCGGTATCTATCCCATCCCGCACGTGTTGTGGTCGATCGTAACATAGCGAGGTAGGCAGTCTGTTTTCTCTCCGCTGCGACACGGCACTCCTCGTCGTACCAGCTGTTCTTTTGCACTTTCCGAAAACCAATGGTTTCGGTTGCAGCTGTACGTAATGAGTTTCAAATGCCGTCCCACAGTTCCCTTATACCGAGTTATTGACGAGTGCTCTCAGAGAGCAAGAGTGCAAGCCGACTGGAAAATCGTTCGGCTGTCTGTTGTGATTGCAGCTTCTCGACGTCGAACCTTCCTTGTGTTTGTTGGCGTGCGTTTTTTTCTGCACAGAGGCGGGTGCGAATCTTGGCTGCAACAAGATACTGGTCCGAGTCGATGTTAGGACCTCGGAGCGCACGCACATCTAAAACACTGGAGACGTGTCTTCCGTCTATCACAACATGATCGATCTGGTTGGTAGTTTTTCGATCCGGAGACAGCCAGGTAGCTTGATGAATCTTCTTATGGTGGAATCTAGTACTACAGATAACCATATTTCGGGCCCCGGCGAAGTCGATCAGCCTCAACCCATTTGGGGATGTTTCTTCGTGAAGGCTGAATTTACCGACCGTAGTGCCAAAGATACCTTCTTTGCCCACCCTGGCGTTAAAGTCGCCAAGCACGATTTTGACATCGTGACGGGACGGGGACAGCTCTCATAGGCGCGCTCCAAGCGCTCATAGAAGGCATCTTTGGTCACATCGTCCTTCTTCTCTTCCGTCGGGGCGTGGGCGCAAATTAGCGATATGTTGAAGAACCTCGCTTTGATGCGGAGTGTGGCTAGACGTTCATTCATAGAAGTGAATGATAGTACTCGGCGACGGAGTCTTTCTCCCACCACCAATCCCACACCAAACTTCCGCTCCTTTATATGGCCACTGTAGTAAATGTCACCTACTCGTCTCTGTACTTGTCCCGCCCATCGCATTTCTTGGACGGCGGTGACGTTTTCACGAGGACATCAACCAGCTGGGCAGTGGCACCTTCCCAATTAAGGGACCGGACATTCCAGGTGCATGCCCTCAATTCGTAGTCCTTATTTCGTTTGCCATGGTCGTCATCAAAAGGGGGGTCTCTCATTCGAGGCTGTTTATGCCTTTTCACAGGGGGTGTTTTTTTACGTGGCGGGTCCCAAACCCAGCGCACAACCCTATGCAGGGGATGTTTCGCCTTCTCACTTTACCACGCCTTCAAACGGATGTTCTTAGGCTACCCAGAGGATACCTGGTCAAAGACCGGAAGTCGTGAGCTGCTTGAGTCATACTCGTATCAAAGCCTTGCTTTCTATTAATTAATGAAATTTCAAAATTTATTTATCAAGGGAAAAAAATGTAGATTGTAATAGTTTGCACGCTTTATCATTGAGCACTTCTATAGAATGCCACGCAATTTTCTTACCAGACAAGGTATCTCCCATAAAATTATCGATTGTTGTACTTTGAAAACGGTACTTTCCTAACATAAACATTTATACCCGATAAAGCGAAAAACCCTAGAGCATTTAGAAAACGCTTGTTTACCTACAGTTTATCCATATAATTATGTACATATATACATCTTGCAAAGAATGTGTCAAACACATGGCCATTGAGGTTGGCAATGTTCTTTTGTCGCCATTTGATATCATGAAATAATCATTCGCTTAAAAATTTAAAAAGGCTTTATGAAATTCATAAACAAAAAAAGAAGACCAAAATATTGGGTAAATCCATTTCTAGAGTTTAGAGATATTTATGCTTT
Source organism: Bactrocera dorsalis (assembly GCF_023373825.1). Lineage (NCBI taxonomy): Eukaryota > Metazoa > Arthropoda > Insecta > Diptera > Tephritidae > Bactrocera > Bactrocera dorsalis. The sequence goes on from NC_064303.1 coordinate 44,892,103, forward strand.
GCAAGCACATCTCCTAAAAGATATTGTATTGGAGGACGGACAGGATTTTAACAATTTTTGCAGAATGACTATTGCGCTACTCAATTTAAAATATCCGAAATGAAACTGCCTTCGATATACTTATATGTATGTAAATGAACTAAGTTGACTCTTCGAAATTCAAAGAAATGAAAACTGCTAAAGTGACAGTTCATTGCATGCAATAGTTATGGCGCATCTCAACAGGCAAAATTTTATTTTATACTAACTGTATTTGCTGTACGTATTGCCTATGAAGATTCCAAATTGCTGTACTAATTTGTATGCCATATATTGAAAGCATAAATCAAAAATCATTGCCCACATTAAATTTATTATTTTAATTGATATATAAAATTTATGCTACAATTATTATAGTCCGAAAATATGAAATCTTTTTTTTTTCAAGAAATACATTTATAGAAAAAATTATATCTTTCCTTTTTTTATTTTCCACATAAATTTTTTTTATCCATTTAAAATTTAAACAGTTTACTAAAAACTTTTCTGATGTCAGGGTGTGCTAATTAAAATGCCGGCTTGAATTAAAACCTTTTATGAAATAAAGGTATACTTTTTGAAAACCATCACAAAATTTTCACCAATGCGTGTTTTATAACGGCAAAATAACAACCTATTAATGTGCAAAAAAAGTTCTTAAAATACCGTTATCTTCAATTTTCAAACCATATTATTGGAAGGTATTTTAATTAGCGGGGCACAATTCCGATTTCTTTGGCGCCGCGATTTGAAGTTACCGTTGGAAAGAAGTCTTTCTGATTAAAAAAACAATAGCTTTATAGGTACCGCAAACGCTTAGTTTACGAGATATTTGACCTTAAAGTTCAAAAATTCCGAGAATTCGAACATTTCAAGAAGCTATCTCACCATATTAAACTCGCATTTTTCACTTCAAATTAATTAAATTAAACTATAAACTTTTAAATAAATCCACATTTTGCACTTTTAGCAGGTTTTTTTTTTTACCTAAGAAATCTTTATTTTAAAAAATACATTTTCACTCGTAATGAAAATCATTTGTGTGCTAAAAATTACGACGAAATGGAGCGCTGCCACGTGATGATAAGGCAATTCGCTGAAATTCCTCTTTTTTTGAACAAATAAGTAATATTATATAATAACTAGCTGACCCCGCATACGTTGTCCTGCGTGAAATTATGTGTTTTGAAATGAAAAGAAGGTTGAATTTACGCTGTGTTAAAAATCTTTTATTTTCGGTTTTTCTAAATTTTTTCAATGTAACGCAGTTTGATAAACAACATTTTTTGGTTTCTATTCCGGAGCGTAAATGTACAGAGAAGATGGTTTTCCAACTCGGGAACACGCCACGTATAACTGGCACGCACTCATGCAATCGATAATAATTGACAAAAGGCAGGTGGAATTGATATCAAACCACTGAAACCGAAATTTGCCTATTTCCAATTCTTATCGAATAAGATGTAAAATGTCTTCGGCAATGTAATTTTGTTCGTATTCCAAAATTGACGCGGATTTGAGGGCTGATATGTCGAAATGACCATCGCGAAAAGTGTGCGAACTTCAGTGGCATGCGAAATAACTATCGAATCGTCCATCGTTTGATTACATTTATTATCATGTTCCAGCAATTGTAATTGCTTGCATGCTTCTCAAAAAGTTACACACACTCTACCATTCACAGTGCGCAATGACCCAAATGAAATAGAACAACGTACATTTATCAATACGAGTAGTCTTCGACGATGCATTCCATGTATAATATGTATCAAGGCATTTCCAAATAGAGCAATGTTCTCGCGAATGAATCATTGACGCAAGTTGAGAAAAAACTCGTCAATGTCAATGTCAATGTTTTTGGAAGTGTTTCGGCTGGCTGTACTGTATTCTCTGGGTTGAAAAACACTCTTTAGCCATTCTCCAAATGAACTGCGAGACGCACAACAGTCGAAAAACGTTCATGAATTGCAAAAGTAAATACCGTACCGACCGTATCGTTCAAGACAAATAACCGCCATATTGGTTCCTTTGGTGACGTACTTACAAACGTATTTTATAGATTATACCAAACTGCAATACTAAACATTGATATTAGTTTTGAATGTGAATTAGACAACAGTGGAGAATATAGTACGATCCATATGTTGTCAACTTCGATATTCACCACTCTAAGTTGTATGGTCGTCTGACGAGCTACTACGATAGAGTGGATATCCATCATTTCCAGTTTGCGATTCCGAAAGAAAAGCAAGTGTATACTGTTTTGTGCATTTATTGTTAGACATACAAACCGAAGTGGGATTGTGGTGTCCGCAAGGTCCGTGAGCCATATTGGTTTTCATCACTTCTTTTAATACTGGATCTTTCTCTGCATCAGGAATTTCCGCAGAAATGATGTCATCAATTTGATCTGGTGGAACCACTATCCACCATCCAAAGAAGAACATCACAACTGTTGTTTGAAAAGTCGTGCAGTGACAACGTGCCGATCGCTTGCTGATTGACCCCGATCCATAATTCCACACGTATGTCAAAGCATCCTGGGAGTACTCGTTCATGTGCCTTGGCGTTGATGGCAAAAAGAACACCGACCGATATTAGCGGGACCTCTTCGTGGCTTCGTAACAAATTTCAATCTGTAATTGATCACTTCGTTTGAAACACACATAAAGTTTTCACTGAATAATTTTCAATTTTTTTTTTTAAATAGCCGGAATAAAAGAGCAAGCGACCGAAATTGAACGATTCAAATAATTTACAAATCAAAATATTGAAAAACAAAAGAAAAAAGAATTGTATGAAAAAAATCAATTTTTGGAAATTTCCAATTTTTCGACTTTTTCTTATGAAAAGTTTTATTTTATTTCAGAACCTTAGGAGATCCACAGCGAACAACTTCAGAAAATTTCATGAAGATTGGTTTCGCCGTTCTCGAGCCTTAGCGTTACTAAAAAACAAGCTTTAATTTTTACATATGTATGTATGTATGTATATACAAAAAAAAAAACGTTTGTATGGGAAAAAGAAAAGGACTGTTTTTAGGCGTTTTCCGGCAGCTTTCGTAATTTTTTCTTACATAAAAACCTTCTCCTAATAATAACAAATACAACAGAAAAAGAATTAGTGAAATCGGTCCAGCCATTCACGCGTGATGCCGTGACAACGGAAAACGGGTTTCATTTTTATATATATAGATATTATGTAATAAAGTGTAAAGTATACAGTATAAAACACTCTTTCCATTCATATGTATATGTTCTTTGTTTAATTTATTAAACAAATAAGTAATATTATGTAGTAATATTATATAATAATATTATATACATATGTATATTGTCACCTAAAATACAAAACAACGTATTATCAAAAAAAAAATAAATGGAAATCGCTGACAGTTATAATAACCAAAATTTAACCATTTTATAACGAAAACTCTAATTTTGTTTCAATATGAGTGCACAATAAACAAAAAATATAACTTTATAACGGAAACTCAATATATGTATATTTTTTATTTTTAACGCAGAAAGGAGTACTACGCGAAAGTACTTCAGTCACCCCGATATGATATAAATTTTATAATATTATCATAGAGTTTTAGTTATTTGTGTTTATTAAATATAAATCACATTTATTTTTATTTTATTTTATTTTATTTACATAAACATATGTAAATGGAAAAAGTGTTCACAACTCAATTATAACTTGAAAAATGTTGGATAGTATTTTTTTATTATAGTTAATATAGAAGAAAGAATCACGCGAAAAAACAAACAAAGAAAAATCGTTAAAAACCCTACATATTTGCTGTTTAAGATGTGGCAACGCTTGCTTTCCTCATAATTGTAAACAATGTAACCTTTTCAACGATGAGTGTGCTAAGTAATTTTTAAATTAATATATTTAGGTAAAATATAGCAAAATAAAAGTGAAATGTGAACCATTTTCAATGTTTAAGTGTATATTTAAATACACAGAGTGAAAAATGTGAAAAAAATTTAGTGAAACATAGAGAAATACCAAGTTTTATTAGTGCAAATTTTTGAACTTTGGGTCGGTTTTAGTATACCGTCATAGGATTTCAGGAATAAAATGGGTATGGTCGGATAGAGGGGATTTTCAAGATTAAGAATATATATAGGAAGCTTATAGTTTTCGAGATATTCGCGTTTAAAGTTGAAAATTGCCATTATTTTAATTACGTATTTTCTCGATATGAAATTAATTTTGCACTTATATTTTTCACTTTTATGTCCACTAACACATCACTAATTCATTTAAACACATTTATTTTATATAATATAGTGCAAAAATAGCTTTTATTCCCTAAACACAGGAAACGGCTGCCGCGCCGCGCTTCAAAAAAAATAACCATGGCAGCACTTTTTTCATTGTGCAAATGCAGAGAATTGTAACTAAAATAAAATAATTAAAATAAAGCTTTACTTACAACAAATATTAAAAAAATGAATATACAGAAACGTTATAGTGAAGTGTTAGTAAGTGAAAAGTGCATAATATAAGTGAAAAAGTTATTCACAATACACAAATTATCAATGTAAAAGTTGTCAATTTTTCAACTTTAAATGCAAATATCTTTAAAACTATAAGTCAGCGGCAACTATATATATATATTTTCGTGATCTGGAGAACGTCACCTTTCCACTGATACCCATTTTATTCCCGAAATCCGGGGATGCTATTCTAAATTTTACCCCAGAAAACATAATCGTTGCACCAGTGTTGGACCGACCAGGGTTATTTTTTTTTAAGCGCGGCCGAAGACCGCCCACGCAAAAAGGAGTTCAACGCGAAAAAAATCTGATACACCCCGGTGTTGGATCGACCAGGGTCGCCTACGCGAAGAAGTAGCAGTATCATAGAGGGTATAACAACCTCTCTAACAACGATGATCCGTTTGTAAAGTTATTAGAGGAAACAAATTTTATATACAAGGCTTAATACACGTTTGTTTTATTAAAAAAAAAGAAAATATGAAATTAAAATACTGATAATTTTCTACTTTCTAACGCGAATATCTCAAAAACTAAGCTTCCTGCGACTTAACTATATATATTCTTGATCTGGATAATCTACTCTATCCAACCATACCCATTTTAATCCCGAAATCCTGGGACGGTATACTAAATTCTTCACTGTAAACATTTAAACAAATTCACAATTTACACTTTTTCAGTTTTTATAAGTAAGAAATTTAGATTTTAAAAATTATTTTTTACATTCGTGGTGAGCATCATTTATGTGCTAACAATTATGAGGAAATGGAGCGGTGCCAAATAATAATAAGCAATAATGAGCAATTCGCTGAAATTTCTCTTTTTCACTATAATTCCTCTTTCTTTATTCAGTCTTAGGACTGGGATTTAGAATAGCATCCCACGATTTCGGGGTTAAAATGGGTATGTACCGATATAGGAGATCCCCCAGATCAGATTAATACTCACCGATCCAAACGGGGTTAGATCGCCGAAAGAACAGCCCTTGGTCGGATAAAATCCGATCACATAGCGCAACTTCATTCTGGGTACTGTAGCAGGTTAAACTCCTACTTATCCAGAATTGACCCCGACATATCCAATATATGTCCTGCGTGCAACGAGTCTCCGCATGACACTGGCCACCTCTTTGCATGCCCCACAAACCCAACCCATCTAACACCTTCCTCCCTTTGGTCCGACCCCGTCGAAACAGCGCGTTTCCTGGGCCTACCGTTAGATGACCTCGACGACAACACAGATAACCCTTACCATCCTAACGGGGATTAGCATATCCGTTAAAACAACAACAACAACATCCCCCAGATCAAGAAATCCCATTTATACCAAAATTCGCGTTTTTTATCCGATCGCCAAAGTGATCGGAATCGTGCCAGAATGCCGTAATTAAAAATTGTTGGAGGAAATAATTTTTTTCAAAGTGATCTTAATTTGCTTCAAATAAAAAAAAAATCGTGAAACCCCTGCACATAATTCAACGAAACACTCCAATAGTCAAAAGCAAGATTTTACAAAGAACATTTTAAATTTAGCAACACAGTACAGAGCTATGAAACAAAGGACTCGATTTTGAAAAACTCTGTACTCACTACAAAGTATTAACGTTGTGAGTGCTTTATGCTATAACTCTTAAAACATAAAATTAGCTGGGATTTAGAATAGCATCCCCGGATTTCGGGAATAAAATGGGTATCAATGGAAAGGTGACGTTCTCCAGATCACGAAAATATATATATATACAGTGGCGGACAAAAGTCTACATACACCCCCTGTTTTCTTCGATGTGAGAGTACAAAAAGTTTTTAGAAAAATGTATTTATACAGTTTTATTCTAATATTTATTATAATAGCAATTAACTAAAAAAATCCATTATTTAATATAAAACAACAAATTTATGGAAGAAAAACTCAAAAATTGCTTTGACAAAAGTCTACATACAGTTCAAATCTCATACTTTGTACATTGTTATATTAACAGTAAGGTAACGTTAGCCCTTTTCTTTTATTTCAATATGTTTGTTGTTTGATATTTATTGAATTTAGTTGTGGTTTAAACACTTAAATAGCTATAATGGCTCCGCGAAATGAAATATCAATTGATGTAAGAAATTTGGTGATAAAAGAAAGAAAAGAAAAAAAATCATATGGTGAAATTTCTAAAGTTTTAAACTTGAGTCGAGCAACAGTACAGACAATTCTAAAAAACTTTAAAAATAATGGTTCCAACGAAAATTAACCGCGCAGTGGACCCCCAAAAAAACAATCTCGTAGATACGTCAGCCTGATTCTCAACGAAGTAGACCAAAATCCAAAAGTAAATGCTCCAAATATAGCCGAACGCATAGCGAGTACGTCACAAATGAGTATCCAACCAAGAACAATAAAAAAAAACTCTAAACGATAACGGATTCCACAGTAGAACACCACGGAAGAAACCTTTTATTTCTGAAAAAATCGGAAAATTCGTTTAAAGTTCGCCAAAAAACACAAAGAAAAGGAAATGGATTTTTGGAAAAAAAAAGTTTCATTTACAGATGATTCTAAATTCCCTCTTTTTGGTAGTGATGAAAGTGCTAAAATTTGATGGAAAACTAACGCCACGCTTGAACCGAAGAACGTAGTATCAATTGTGAAGCTCGGTGGCGGCAGCGTAATGGTTTGGGGAGTTGTTGCGGCCTCTGGAGTTAGAAATTCGGACTTTATTGAAGGTGAAATGGACGGTTATAAGTATAAGTCTCTGTTGCAACATAATTTGAAGCCTTTGGTGGATAATTTAGTGCTCGGTTCCGGTTGGAACCGCGCCGCGCCTCAAAAAAAATAACCATGGCAGCACTTTTCTCATTGTGCAAATGCAGAGAATTGTAACTAAAATAAAATAATTAAAATAAAGCTTTATTTACAACAAATATTAAAAAAATGAATATGCAGAAACGTTATAGTGAAGTGTTAGTAAGTGAAAAGTGCATAATATAAGAGAAAAAGCTACTCACAATACACAAATTATCAATGTAAAAGTTGTCAATTTTTCAACTTTAAATGCGAATATCTCGGAAACTATAAGTCAGCGGCAACTATATATATATATATTTTCGTGATCTGGAGAACGTCACCTTTCCATTGATACCCATTTTATTCCCGAAATCCGGGGATGCTATTCTAAATCCCAGCCAAAATTTCCACATAACCGGCGTATATGTATGATTTACGGTTTTTAACATAAGTGAATTAGGTTGAAATAGGGACACCCCGGTTTTGGACCGAACAGAGCGGCCACAAACGCAAAAAGGGGGGAAACTTTAGTATACGATCCCACGATTTCAGGGTTAAAAGTGGTATGGTTGGATAGAGCTGCTGCTCCAGATTAAGAAAATATATAATTGTTGCCGCCGCAAACTTATGGTTTTCGAGATATTTGCATTTAAAGTTGAAAATTTTGCAAATTTTATCTTGCAATTTCTCGATTTCTAGTAATTATTTATTTCATATTATGCACTTTTTATGCACTTATACTTTATTACATTGTTTCTACATATTTATTTTTTAGTAATTATTTAGTTATTTGCTTAAAATAAGCATTTTATATTTTACACAATTTTCATTCTATGCACAATAACAAAAGTATTCCGTGTTTACAGATATTAAGTGTTGCCATAATTACACATTTATCAAATGAATAAGAATGGATATAAAAACTCAAACACAGAAAACAAATACCATCTGAAATAAATTTTCCATTGTAATAAAAAAAGTTTTAAGGCTTATAAGTATGTTTAATCTAATAATTTAATAAAAGGATCATAATGATTATTTGCAATACAACAAAGGTAAAACAGGGTAAACATTAGTCCATTCGCGTCCCACTTATTTCTGCATTGGCGGCCTTCGGCCGCGCTTCGAAAAAAATGGCCCTGGTCGATCCAACACCGGGGTGTATCAGGTTTTTTTTAATTAAAACTCCTTTTCGCGTTGGCGGCCTTCGGCCGCGCTTCAAAAAAATAACTCTGGCCGATCCAACACCGGGGTGTATCAAGTTTTTTTTAAGTAAAACTCCTTTCTTTTCGCGTTGGCGGCCTTTGGCCGCGCTTCAAAAAAATAACCCTGGCCGATCCAACACCGGGGTGTATCAAAAATCTTGATATATCAAGAAAAAGGGCAATGATTTATGTATTTGGGGTATAGTCCTATTTTTTATTCATTTTTATTCGTTTGATAAATGTGTAATTATGGCAACACTTATTATCTGTCAACACGGAATACTTTTGTTATTGTGCATGAAATGAAAATTGTGTAAAATATAAAATGCTTATTTTAAGCAAATAACTAAATAATTACTGGAAAAAAATATGTAGAAACAATGTAATGAAGTATAAGTGCATAAAAAGTGCATAATATGAATTAAATAATTACTAGCAATCGAGAAATTGCAAGATAAAATTTGCAAAATTTTCAACTTTAAATGCAAATATCTCGAAAACTATAAGTTTGCGGCGGCAACAATTATATATTTTCTTAATCTGGAGCATCAGCTCTATCCAACCATACCACTTTTAACCCTGAAATCGTGGGATCGTATACAAAAGCCGACCCCAAAAAGGAATCCTGCGCCAAAAATTAATCATGAAGTATTTATTCCTTGTCATTGTTTTCTACTTTGTTTCTCTTGGTTCGTTTGAAAAATATGTAGATAAGGAACTCTAATTTTTGGTTAGTATTACACCCTTTGATTACTGACAGAATAAATAGAACAAAAATATAAAACATTAGAATATCGTTCATGGATTTCGAGGATAAATGGGTATGGGCAAAGCCGACCCTAAGACTATCAAAACTGTGACTTTACCCTCTATACTTTGCATATAAATTTTGAAATAAGACTTTCTATTTATTATTTGGATTTCTTGGTTATATTTTTATATCTTCTTTTGCGCCCAATATTTGGTTTGCAGACTTTGTCCTTGTCTAACCGATCCTACTACTAATTTACGCCCCTTATTTCCAACAATAGCGAAATCGTTTTTTAAATGGTCGACGACGATACGTGTCACGATTTACTAACGAGAAGTAGTAACGATTACAAAAAAATATATATAGTATACGATGACCGAAACAAAAAAAATTACTGGCAATGATTTGAAGTTGTTTTTTACGATTTTAATTTATATATATTTATATTATATATATATTCTTACTCACCCATTAAATCTGAAGCTAAAGCTTCTTTCTGGTCAACTGGGACTTTGGCAATTTTTCCTCCCTTGTATACATAACTTCCTTCAATGGATTTGAACTCAAGATAGCGAGTCACGCCCGTATGGATAAGTAATTTTACCAACTGACCATTAGCCATAAGGAACTTAGGTATAAGATCAACATTCCAATCACGTCCTCGCCCATATTTTTCACCAGGAGATTCAACGTTAAAACGTTGGAATAATTCCTCTAATGGTGTAATTGATGCAGACTCGCCGCCATAATACTTATTCCGGTCGATATGCAAAACTTTTTTGCCCGACACAGAGAGCATTCCACTTAGAATACACTCCTTTAGACCGGTACCTAGCACAATTGCGTCGTATTCCTCATTCATGTTAAAAATATAATACTTTTATAGTCAAAATATTATTATTTAAAATAAATATATTTTTTCTTTATAAATGACGAAGGAAAAACCGAACTCCACTTTTCGTCACCAACACGGTCGAATATTCAATGAAATATTTTACTCGTCAATGAAGGTTTGCAAATTTAATACAAGCAAAAAAGAGATGCCGCTATATACAGAAAATAAGATGACTTTTTCTGTATTTTTTGGCTCAGAGTTTACTACTTTCTGACAAGCCTAATTAAAAAGTATATGTATGATGTATGCACACCTAAAAATTGTAATGTACAACAATAAGGGGATTCCTTGCTGTTGTACGATTGCTCGATGACACAAAATGCAAAATGCACGAATTGCAGAATTTTCTACTTGGAGCAACTGCACAACAACAAGCACACGCAGAAAATTACTTGCAATGGCGTAAAAGTATAACTGCAACGCTGTTTTAGTTGACACTTTACATAAAGACATATTACGCCGTTAAATTGTTGAGGAAGGTAAGTTTTAATTTCTGTTTAAATTTTAAAGATTTGTTAAAATTTTTTGTTAACGGGGCATCTCGACAAGCAAAAATTTATAGCAAACAAACTGTCAAATCTATTGCTATTGCCATTGCCAAATCTGGATATATGTAGGCATTTGTTATCATAACATAATCATTTGCGCAAAGGCGTAGGGTAAGTAGGTTCGAGGTAATGTACCGCATGTTTTGACCTCTTGAAAAAATTTATTTTATCACATTGCGAAATGCCGTCGGGTAGGTACTTAATTAACACTTACCGTGTGATTCTGTAACGTGATACAGTCTCAAGTCTCTAAATTTGAGATTTTGAGTTAGAGACAATTTTTGAAGTTTCTTCAAAAAACAATTGTTGGTTTCTTGTCTTTTGGCAAAACCTGCGTTGCCACATTCGCATTTCTTTGAAAAAATGTATTAAAAATTAGTGCTAGATTTATTTAGAGTTGCATACTAGCACAAGAAAATTTACCGCTGGAAATTTAGAACTATGTACATATATTTAGAAACTCAAACAATTGGCTGGCAAGAATAAAATCTAACTAGTAAATCAAAAAGGACCCAACTGGAGGCATGTATCTAGGCTTAACGTATGTTTTAAAAACTTAACTAAAACAAAAGCCGTAAGCCCTGGCAGCTAGTGCTCTTACTCTGTAAGATAGTAATTGTATTACTATTTTTCATTTAATAAATAAACAAATAACTAAGGCGATTATAAATTATGAAATTTCTTTATCTTTTATTGTGAACTATTGAACTATATGATAAATATTTTTTTTTTTTTTTAATTGGCGTTGATACCGCTTACGCGATTATAGCCGAGTTAACAACCGCGCGCCAATCGTTTCTTCTTTTCGCAACGTGGCGTCAATTGGATATTCCAAGCGAAACCAGGTCCTTCTCCACTTGGTCCTTCCAACGGAGTGGAGGTCTTCCTCTTCCTCTGCTTCCCGCGGCGGGTACTGCGTCGAATACTTTCAGAGCTGGAGTGTTTTCATCCATCCTGACAACATGACCTAGCCAGCGTAGCCGCTGTCTTTTAATTCGCTGAACTATGTCGATGTCGTCGTATATCTCGTACAGCTCATCGTTCCATCGGATGCGGTATTCGCCGTGGCCAACGCGCAAAGGACCATAAATCTTCCGCAGAACTTTTCTCTCGAAAACTCGCAACGTCGACTCATCGGTTGTTGTCATCGTCCAAGCCTCTGCACCATATAGCAGGACGGGAATTATGAGCGACTTATAGAGTTTGGTTTTTGTTCGTCGAGAGAGGACTTTACTTTTCAATTGCCTACTCAGTCCGAAGTAGCACCTGTTGGCAAGAGTAATCCTGCGTTGGATTTCTAGGCTGACATTGTTGGTGGTGTTAATGCTGGTTCCTAAATAGACGAAATTATCTACAACTTCAAAGTTATGACTGTCAACAGTGACGTGAGTGCCAAGTCGCGAGTGCGACGACTGTTTGTTTGATGACAGGAGATATTTCGTCTTGCCCTCGTTCACTGCCAGACCCATTTGCGTTGCTTCCTTGTTCAGTCTGAAGAAAGCAGAACTAACGGCGCGGGTGTTGAGACCGATGATATCAATATCATCGGCATACGCCAGCAGCTGTACACTCTTACAAAAGATTGTACCTGCTCGATTCAGTTCTGCAGCTCTAATAATTTCCAGCAGCAGATTGAAAAAGTCGCACGATAGGGTGTCGCCTTGTCTGAAACCTCGTTTGGTATCGAACGGCTCGGAGAGGTCCTTCCCGATCCTGACGGAGCTTTTCGTGTTGCTCAACGTCAGTTTACACAGTCCTATTAGTTTTGCGGGGATACCAAATTCAGACATCGCGGCATAAAGGCAGCTCCTTTTCGTGCTGTCGAAAGCAGCTTTGAAATCGACGAATAGGTTGTAAGTGTCGATTCTCCTTTCATGGGTCTTTTCCAAGATTTGGCGCATGGTGAATATCTGGTCGGTTGTTGATTTACCAGGTCTGAAGCCACACTGATAAGGTCCAATCAGCTTGTTGACAGTGGGCTTTAATCTTTCACACAATACGCTCGACAGAACCTTATATGCGATGTTGAGGAGGCTAATCCCACGGTAGTTGGCGCAGATTGTGGGGTCTCCTTTTTTATGGATTGGGCAGAGCACACTTAGATTCCAATCGTTGGGCATGCTTTCGTCCGACCATATTTTACAAAGAAGCTGATGCATGCTCCTTATCAGTTCTTCGCCGCCGTGTTTGAATAGCTCGGCCGGCAATCCGTCGGCCCCTGCCGCTTTGTTGTTCTTCAGGCGGGCAACTGCTATTCGAACTTCGTCATGGCCGGGCAATGGAACGTCTGCTCCATCGTCATCGATTGGGGAATCGGGTTCGCCTTCTCCTGGTGCTATGTGTTCACTGCCATGAGCAGGCTGGAGAAGTGTTCCCTCCATAATCTAAGTATGCTCTGGGCATCGGTGGCTAGATCACCTTTGGGGGTTCTACAGGAGTATGCTCCGGTCATGAAACCTTCTGTAAGCCGCCGCATTTTTTCGTAGAATTTTCGAGCATTACCCCTGTCGGCCAGCTTATCCAGCTGTTCGTACTCACGCATTTCGGCCTCTTTCTTCTTCTGTCTGCAAATGCGTCTCGCTTCCCTCTTCAACTCTCAGTATCTATCCCATCTCGCACGTGTTGTGGTCGATCGTAACGTTGCGAGGTAGGCAGCCTGTTTTCTCTCCGCTGCGACACGGCACTCCTCGTCGTACCAGCTGTTCTTTTGCACTTTCCGAAAACCAATGGTTTCGGTTGCAGCTGTACGTAAGGAGTTTGAAATGTCGTCCCACAGTTCCCTTATACCGAGTTGTTGACGAGTGCTCTCAGAGAGCAGGAGTGCAAGCCGAGTAGAAAATCGTTCGGCTGTCTGTTGTGATTGCAGCTTCTCGACGTCGAACCTTCCTTGTGTTTGTTGGCGTGCGTTTTTTGGTGCACAGAGGCGGGTGCGAATCTTGGCTGCAACAAGATAGTGGTCCGAGTCGATGTTAGGACCTCGGAGCGCACGCACATCTAAAACACTGGAGACGTGTCTTCCGTCTATCACAACATGATCGATCTGGTTGGTGGTTTTTCGATCCGGAGACAGCCAGGTAGCTTGATGTATCTTCTTATGCTGGAATCTAGTACTACAGATAACCATATTTCGGGCCCCGGCGAAGTCGATCAGCCTCAACCCATTTGGGGATGTTTCCTCGTGGAGGCTGAATTTACCGACCGTAGTGCCAAAGATACCTTCTTTGCCCACCCTGGCGTTGAAGTCGCCAAGCACGATTTTGACATCGTGGCGGGGGCATCTCTCATAAGTGCGCTCCAAGCACTCATAAAAAGCATCTTTGGACACATCGTCCTTCTCTTCCGTCGGGGCGTGGGCGCAAATCAGCGATATGTTGAAGAACCTCGCTTTGATGCGGATTTTGGCTAGACGTTCAATCTCCGGAGTGAATGATAGTACTTGGCGACGGAGTCTCTCTCCCACCACGAATCCAACACCAAACTTGCGCTCCTTTATATGGCCACTGTAGTAAATGTCACAAGGACCTACTCGTCTCTGTCCTTGTCCTGTCCATCGCATTTCTTGGACGGCGGTGATGTCAGCCTTTATCTTTACGAGGACATTTACCAGCTGGGCAGCGGCACCTTCCCAATTAAGGGACCGGACATTCCAGGTGCATGCCCTCAAATCATAGTCCTTATTTCGTTTGCCATGGTCGTCACCAAAAGGGGGGTCTCTCATCCGAGGTTGTGTTTGCTTTTTCCTTGGGGGTGTTTTTTTACGTGGCGGGTCCCAAACCCAGCGCACATTCCTAAGTAGGGGATATTTCGCCTTCTCACTTTAGCTCGCCTTCAAACGGATGTTCTTAGGCTACCCAGAGGATACTTGGTCAAAGACCGGAAGTCGTGAGCTGCTTGAGTCATATGTAAAAGAATCGTTTCTGGCCACTCCCAAGTGAATGGCGATCAGAGAACTTTCCTCACTTGCGTGAACTTCTACACATGACTCCATCCTCCAGTGTGGCTTCAGACCTGGTAAATCAACAACCGACCAGATATTCACCATGCGCCAAATCTTGGAAAAGAGCCGTGAAAGGAGAATCGACACTCACCACCTATTCGTCGATTTCAAAGCTGCTTTCGACGGCACGAAAAGGAGCTGCCTTTATGCCGCGATGTCTGAATTTGGTATCCCCACAAAACTAATACGGCTGTGTAAACTGACGTTGAGCAACACGAAAAGCTCCGTCAGGATCGGGAAGGACCTCTCCGAGCCGTTCGATACCAAACGATGTTTCAGACAAGGCGACTCCCTATCGTGCGACTTCTTCAATCTGCTGCTGGAGAAAATAGTTCGGGCTGCAGAACTCAACAGAGAAGGTACCATCTTCTATAAGAGTGTACAACTGCTGGCGTATGCCGATGATATTGATATCATCGGCCTCAACACCCGCGCCGTTAGTTCTGCTTTCTCCAGACTGGACAAGGAAGCAACGCAAATGGGTCTGGCAGTGAACGAGGGCAAGACGAAATATCTCCTGTCATCAAACAAACAGTCGTCGCACTCGCGACTTGGCACTCACGTCACTGTTGACAGTCATAACTTTGAAGTTGTAGATAATTTCGTCTATCTTGGAACCAGCGTAAACACCACCAACAATGTCAGCCTAGAAATCCAACGCAGGATAACTCTTGCCAACAGGTGCTACTTCGGACTAAGTAGGCAATTGAGAAGCAAAGTCCTCTCTCGACAAACAAAAAACAAATTCTATAAGTCACTCATAATTCCCGTCCTGCTATATGGTGCAGAGGCCTGGACGATGTCAACAACAGATGAGTCGACGTTGCGAGTTTTCGAGAGAAAAGTTCTGCGGAAGATTTATGGTCCTTTGCGCGTTGGCTACGGCGAATACCGCATCCGATGGAACGATGAGCTGTACGAGATATACGACGACATTGACATAGTCCAGCGAATTAAAAGACAGCGGCTACGCTGGCTAGGTCATGTTGTCCGGATGGACGAAAACACTCCAGCTCTGAAAGTATTCGACGCAGTACCCGCCGCGGGAAGCAGAGGAAGAGGAAGACTTCCACTCCATTGGAAGGACCAAGTGGAGAAGGACCTGGCTTCGCTTGGAATATCCAATTGGCGCCACGTAGCGAAAAGAAGAAACGACTGGCGCGCTGTTGTGAACTCGGCTATAATCGCATAAGCGGTGTCTACGCCAATTAAGAAGAAGAAGAAGATGGAAGCTTTATCTTACATTCTAGAAAGTGAAGAGCTTAGGTAGATGAGTCCCTGAAGTTTATACCTACGCGGAGGGGTTTTAAAAGGAACGAGTGAGTCTAGTGACTTCGCAAAAACTACAAAACTGAAAATTCTTTATTTCTTATCCTTTTATTCAGTTTTCTTTTAAAGTAGCACAATAAATCACAGTAAAACATAGTAAAATTACTAAGAGATACATATATACAAGAAATGTGGGTGGGTTTTGTGTCAATATGTTTTGTACTTCCTTCAATTTTTAATTGATAAAAGAAATCGACTTGCACCCAAAACCCATTGCGATAAAAGAAATCGACTTGCACCCAAAACCGTAGATAATATAAACTAACTAATATGACAATAAGACCTTAGAAACTTAAAAAACAAAAATATACAATGATATTGAAAAGTAATTTTGTGCAATACCTCAATCTTAATATACATAAATTTAGAAGCTATACTTATAGTATATACTTGTATCTTTGGAGTTGAATCTTATGTACATATGTACATAAATCTTGAAGTAAATGTTATGCTTAGTATTTTTATTTTTTACCGAAATTAACTGAAATGTGTTATTTTGTTAATAATTCATTTAATTTTTATACCATTAAACTGACGTAATTTTTATTTTTAATTTTAATTCCATTGAAAGGAACTGAATTATCATTTTATAAAATAAAATGTAATATTATAAGTGATAACATAATAATGTAAGTATGTACATATACATATGTGATTTTTTTTAATAATAGAGAAAATTAACACAAAATATGAAAATCCAGTTTTTTATTTCATTATATCTAGTCATTATTAGAACCAGTTACAAAATCCTTGTTGTTATACAATAATATAATAGTAACTCTTACTAATTTCGTAATGGATTTCTTAGCCTTTGGTTCATAGCGTTACGGCTCAAGTGGCTTGCGCACAATTGAGCTTCTTCGTATATTCACAAGTGTTTTGTATTTGTCGGATCTTAACTTATGGTAACCAGTGTAAAAGACTCAAATCAAACACATGTGCCACATGACAATTCTCATTTCTGTATTCTAATGGTCGTTTGTTGGTACGCTTTATTCCATCTATTCGCCAGATGGTCAGAATAGTTCGATGCGAATATGAGAAAAAGACGTTGCGTGAGATTAAAGGTTTGAAAGAAAGATACGCACTACGACTGTTGTGCGTGTATCTCGCTTATTACACGCAGCAACTTTTGTCTCGGCAACTCTTGGTTTATAGGCGAGGGGGCGACGAGGAGAGGAGAATCGCGCCGAGTTTCCAGTGTTCAGCAACTCGCTTTGTGTTCTCATTCGTAGCAGTTCGCTGCGACGTTTTTCGGCATTCGTGTTCTTTCTTTCGTAGTACATAGTTGCATTTGAGTGTATTTTTTTTTGAAATTAATATTTTGAATATATTTAAAAAATTTAATATCATCTTTTGGCAAATAATTTGCAAATATGTATACAGATATACATAATATAATATAAATATTTTAGAAAATGGAGAAAGCCATACAAATTGATTCAGACGATAGTGAAAAGGGTGATATATGTGAAAGTCTGTCATATAATCTTTGTTTTAATTTTGAATTATAAATAAAATGTATTTCTTAATTGACAGAACTGATTAATATATGTGATAGAGTGGAACAAATATCTATAAGAAAAAAGAAACGACAATGGGTTAAAGTAAAGAGTAGACAATGGGTTAAAGTAAGGTGAAAGAGAATGAGAAAAAAACTCGAACAGAGTTGCGCAACACAAGTTGCTCGTGTGAAGGTAATGGGCGACAGCAAAAGAGAATCGCCCGAGAATTAGCAACAAAAATTGCTTCATGTAATACGCTCTAACAATACGAAATACAGAATTTTACGTGACGTGTGATACCCTCACAGATGTAACGATTTGACTGAGATAAGCGTCCAGGAATAAATGAATTTAAAATAACAGCTGTATAGATAGCAAGTACATATGTTATAATATATGTTGTTAATTAGTAATTATTCATTTGTTTATGTTATTATTTATTCCATACAATACATAAATGATATGCTAAATAAATAGACGATATACTTATTTTTGTGTGCACATATGCGTGCCGAATGCTAGTAGCGTCGTAGTAGCTAGGCAACTATTTTAGGTATATTGCCTAAAATTGTCAATTAATAACAAATTATCAAATTAATGCATATTTCTGGCTTCATTAGTGTTGTTTTTAGCAAGCAAACTATTTGCTTTTTATTTAATTAATGCATTTCATTTATTGGATATATTTAATAATATAAGTAACAAGGTAAACATTCAAATGACTCTATCACGTTTATTTTGAACTTTAACTATCGAAATATTAGCCTTTATTTCTTTGGCACAACAAACTGTAAAATTTATTTAAATCATAAAAACGTTTTCACCCAAACCCAATATAAGGAAAAATCTGTCCGTTTGGCACACAGCATGTATGAACAAATGGATTTGTACCAAGGTTAAATATTGAATTAAAATTAGTTTAGCACTATTTAATACAAAACTAATGTATAGAAACGAATTAGTGCTGTGTTAGTGGATAAACAAGTTAAAAATATAAACGTAAAATTTATTATAAATCAAAAAATTGGCATTTTAAATAGCTTTAAAAGCAAATATCTTAAAAACTATAAATCGGCCCCTACTGTATATTTATATATATATATATATTTATTTATTCTTAAACTGGAGAACATCCTTTGGATACTTTTCTAAACCCCAGCCAAAGCATATCATTGGGATCTCTGAATATTAGTCATAAATCATAAAAACTTATTATTTAAGAAACATACATATCGTCACCTGAAATCCAAAATAACGTATCATCAAAAAAATCGAAATTGAGTGTCTTATTGATTACGCTTCACTACTTCAAATTATATACATAATATTACATATGTTCAACATTTTCTGGTTCTGCGGTCATATGCAAACCAGTCTTAACTAATATTAATATTTTGTTTCACTCGTGTTCGATTTTATTTCGTGTTTCATTCATGCCACTGTAAATTTCTGAAAATGTTGTTACGTTATTTTGCATTTCAGGTGACGATATATTCTAATTATTTTATAACTACATATTCAAATCCTTACAAGCATATTGTTGTATTCTGAGCAAACCCCGCAACTGATTTGTGAGAAAATATTTGCTAGGTTTGTTGTGAGGTTTATTTTATTAGGTTATTCTTACTCAAACCTCACAAAAAACTCACCACATGAGTAGAAAAGCACATTTTTGAGAACCTGCAAAATAGACAAAATAAGGAAATAGGCAAAAGTAACTTTGCATATCTATTAAATTTGGTGCATATATAATAATTTAATTTATTTTAAGGATTTCAAAATGTGAAAGAACAACTTAGGAACAGCTGCAGCATTACTGGATATTATTTAAATATAATTATCTTTTTATTCTCGCACGTACAAAATAATACAATAATACATAGTTGCAAATAGAATATTGTCCGAATTATTTAAATATTCTTTGGGGGAATACTTCCTCCTTTCTATTTCATTAAATAATTTCAAAATTCTATAAATATATTGAAATTAACAAAACCAACACAACTGATTTTGCATTCTGAGGTTTACTTTCTGACATCACATATTTTTGACGTAATTGCGAGCATTTGTGCTTTTGAAATCACCTCAGGGTACGGAAAACCTCACAAATCACAAAAACATCAAAATAGTGTGGGTGGTGATTTTTGTGAGTCCACGAGAACAGGGCTTTAAGTTAAAAATCGAAAAGCCTTATTACGTATACTAGACTTTAATAATATGAAGAAGTGAAAACACTCTATTAGTGTTGAATAACTACTAAATTTTGCGAACAACAGTCAACCATATGATGAACCAGTGTTGAAGAAGTTAATACTCGTTCTCATCTAATTATCTATATTTTTTGAGTGATTGGCAAAAGACGAAGTGCGCAAATGACAATTAAAATATCATTAAAAAAAGTATAGGTGAAAATTATTAAAAAATGTAGAATCTAATATGAAAGGTTGACACATGTATTAGAAGGTGAAATATTTTTTTGATAGTTATGTGCTTTCGATTGAGTATAAATGTAACTCGTTCCATTATTTTATCTACATGCATAAGAGATTGTGTTGCATACATGTATGTATTACATATTAAATTTTGTGCTATTGAAAAAAAAAATGTAGAGGAATGCAATTTAGGACACGCAAACAGCCTATTTATTTTATGTACTGCGGATACTCTAATAAATTGCAATAGTATAATTAATAAATAGTAATTAACCAACGACCAATCAGTACACAACAGAAAAGTGTAAAACGAATATAAAGTTAAACAAAAAATGTGCAATTTGTAAAAATGTAAATGGTTCTTATTTAAAAGTGTTCTTGTGCAGCGTCAAGAAAAGGATTGAGAAGCAAACTCGATTTATTAAAATTTATCTTCGTAAACGTTGCCAACTTTAGTTAATTTTTGCAGTCTGATGAATTGTAAACTTTCCATTTTGCTTGCGTCGACAACTCCAATCGGAAAGAACACCAGCAAAACCTCTTGATCTGTGTACGTAAGCATACATAAACATAATTTATGTTTTTACTTTTTGAGCATTCTTAGCGTAAATTTTAGGGAAATGTTTAGTTCAGTATCCCATTTTGAAGAGGTTTTGTGCGAAGGGGGAGGGGGCTGGGGGCTTGCTACCCCCCTCATTTGAAAGGTAATGAATGGAGCTTTTGAATAATAGCACCCTTCCCCCCCTAGGACCACGGGGGGCTCTAGGGCAGCCTCCTGAAAACGGTGTAAAATCGTAGTTTTTCCATACAATTTTCACTAATTATAAAATTTATGTATTTTTACGCATAGTGTGACTCTATGTTTATTATTTTGAGAAAACTTTAGTATACCATCCCACGATTTCAAGGTTAATAGTGGTATGGTTGGATAGAGCTGCTGCTCCAAATTAAGAAAATATATAATTGTTGCCGCCGCAAACTTATAGTTTTCGAGATATTTGCATTTAAAGTTGAAAATTTTGCAAATTTTATCTTGCAATTTCTCGATTTCTAGTAATTTATTTCATATTATGGGCAATATTACGATTCTTGGGGTGCCGCGATTTGATGGAACGGGTGGATAGAGGATGTCCTCAGGATTAAAAAATGTATACACATATACCGTCCTCAGACTTATAGTTTTCGAGATATTTCACTTTAAAGTTCAAAAATTTGTTAAAACAATGCTCGTTATTTCACTATATTTAACCCACTTTTCACACATTTTTTAATTAATATACATATATTTAATTACACTGTAGACATTCGTATATATCAAAAATTTATATTAATTGTATATTTTTTAAGAAAATAAATATACTTTAAAACAATTTTGCACATTCGAAGTTTCAAGCGATTTGTGTGTTTACATTTATGACATATAGCAGTGTTGCCATACTTTGTGTCCTGAATATATAATCAAAAATTTGTTTTATATATTTATATGATACATATATTTATATATACATATAAGGTGTTCGATCGATGAGAGTTATTTTTTTGAAGCGTGGCCGAAGGCCGCAAGTGCAGAAAGTAGTTCGACACAAAGGAACTATGGATATCCCGGTGTTCGATGTATGAGGGTTATTTTTTTTGAAGCGCGGCCGAAGGAAATAGGAAAGGAAAGGAATATTATTTTTTATCTTTATTTATCAATTAACATAATATGCAAAAACCATTTGTACCATTTTCTTTATACATATATGTTAAACAGAAAATTTTTTAATAGTTTTTTTAAGACAATATGTGGCAACACTGGTATTTGTCAGAACATGTAAAGAAAAACAAAACAAAACAAAATAAGAGTGAATTGCATGTAAAATTGTGGAACTATGAAGTGAAATATCTCGAAAACTATGCGTCTGAGGACGGTATATGTGTATATATTTTTTAATCCTGAGGACCTCCTCTATCCATCGGTACCTTCAAATCGCGGCGCCCCAAGAATCGTAATCGTGCCATATTATGCACTTTTTATACTTCATTACATTGTTTCTACATATTTATTTTTATACCCTGAACAGGGTATATTAAGTTTGTCACGATGTTTGTAACACCCAGAAGGAAGCGTCGGAGACCCTATAAAGTATATATGTAAATGATCAGTATGTTGAGCTGAGTCGATTTAGCCATGCCCGTCTGTCTGTCTGTATATATACGAACTAGTCCCTCAGTTTTTAAGATATCCTTTTGAAATTTTGCAAACGTCATTTTTTCTTCAAGAAGCTGCTCATTTGTCAGCCGATATCGGACCACTATAACATATAGCTGCCATATAAACTGAACAATCGGAATCAAGTTCTTGTATGGAAAACTTTGACATTTGACAATGTATCTTCACCAAATTTGGTATAGATTATTTTCTAGAGCAACAATGTAATCTCCGAAGAAATTGTTCAGATCGGTTGACTATAGCATATAGCTACTATACAAACTGAGCGATCGGAGTCAAGGGCTTGTATGGAAAACTTTCGCATTTGACGTGCTATCTTCACGAAATTTGGTATAGATTATTTTTTAAGGCAACTATGTAATCGCCGAAGAAATTGTTTAGATCGGTTTACTATAGCTGCCATACAAACTGAACGATCGGAATCAAGTTCTTGTATGGAAAACTTTCACATTTGACAAGATATATTCACGAAATTTGGTATAGATTATTTTTTAAGGCAACAATGTAATTTCCGAAGAAATTGTTCAGATCGAATTACTATAGTATATAGCTGCCATACAAACTGAACAGATAGTTACTAACAGAATGTGCACCACCACAGCACTTAGCGTCATAAACGCCCAGATAGTTCGTGGCCTCAACCGGAAACCACCCTGCGAAAGAACGATCCTCGTAGCGTTGGACCTGTCAAAAGCTTTTGACACGGTCAACCACACAACGCTACTGCAGGACATTGAAAAAACCACTCTCCCTCCAGGGCTTAAGAGGTGGACCATGAAATATCTGAACGGTCGTCAGTCATCCGTACTATTTCGAGGTGAAACATCTAAACTTAGAAGAATTAAACAGGGGGTTCCGCAGTTTGGTGTCCTCTCCCCGTTACTGTTTAATTTCTATATCTCGAAACTCCCACAACCACCAGAGGGGGTTTCCATAACCTCGTACGCTGATGACTGCACGATATTGACGTCGGGCAATGGAATCGATGGCATGTGTTCGAAAGTGAACAGCTACCTCTCCGACCTTTCTCGTTTCCTCACTGCACGGAATCTCCAACTTTCCCCCACCAAATCCACAGCGACCATATTCACAAACTGGACGAAGGAGTATAGACTTGAGCTTGATATTGCAGTCGATGGCGTCAAAATTCCGGCTGTCAATAACCCTAAAATTTTAGGCGTAACCCTTGATAGTCTATGCTCCTTCTCTCCCCATACGACCGCGATTATCGCCAAAGTACAGAGCCGCAACAAGATCCTCAAGTCGCTAGCCGGCAGCACATGGGGAAAAGACAAAGAAACGTTGTTGGCAACTTACAAGGCAATCGGCCGGCCGGTCCTCAACTACGCAGCACCGATATGGTCGCCTGGATGCAGTGGCACGCAGATGAGGAGACTACAGACCTGCCAGAACACAGCACTCCGGACTACGACGGGATGTCTCTTGATGTCTCCCATCGAACACCTCCATAGTGAGACGCGCATGCTTTCTGTAAAGGAGCATAATGAACTCCTCTCCAGGCAGTTCCTGCTGGGATGTTTCCGTAGGAATCACCCTTGCAGCCATCTGCTTGGAGCGGAGCCGCCTCCTAGGAGCATCAAGAGGTCATTCCTCGACTACGTCGACGACATCGTACAGTACGCCGGCCGAACTTCGGACGCTACAGACTTCAGACAGGTACTGACCGCCATTCACAGTGGAGCCATTAACACCTTCACCGACTCCCTTCCCGTGAATGGCGTTCTTGGAGTCAAAGCACCACCTATTGCAGATGAAGAGCTCCAGTTGCCGCGAGAAACGCGAGTGACCCTAGCGCAACTTCGTTCTGGGTACTGTAGCAGGTTAAACTCCTACTTATCCAGAATCGACCCCGACATATCCAATATATGTCCTGCGTGCAACGAGTCTCCGCATGACACTGCCCCACAAACCCAACGCATCTAACACCTTCCTCCCTTTGGTCCGACCCCGTCGAAACAGCGCGTTTCCTGGGCCTACCGTTAGATGACCTCGACGACAACACAGATAACCCTTACCATCCTAACGGGGATTAGCATATCCGTTAAAACAACAACAACAGAAATGTGTTTAGCTTCGGTGCAACCGAAGTTAACGTTTTTTCTTGTTTTAGTAATTATTTAGTTATTTGCTTAAAATAAGCATTTTATATTTTACACAAATTTTCTTCCATGCACAATAACAAAAGTATTCCGTGCTGACAGATAATAATTGTTGCCATAAATACACATTTATCAAACGAATAAAAATGAATAAAAAATAAGGTTATACCCCAAATACATAAATCATTGCCCCTTTTCTTCATACATCATGATTTTTGATCTGGCAGGCCGCCAACGCCAAAAAGGAGTTTTATTCAAAAAAATGCCTGACACACCCCGGTGTTAAATCGTCCAGGGTTATTTTTTTTTTAAGCGCGGCCGAAGGTCGCCAACGCAAAAAGGAGTTTTACTCAAAAAAGAATCCGACACAGCCCGGTGTTGTATCGGCCAGGGTTATTTTTTTTTGCAGCGCGTTCGAAGACGGTCAACGCAAAAAGGAGTTTTGCTCAAAAAAGAATCCGACACACCCCGGTGTTGGATTGGCCAGGGTTATTTTTTTTTTTGAAGCGCGGCCGAAGGCCGCCAATACAGTAAGAAGTGGGACGCGAATGGACTAATGTTTACCCTGTTTTACCTTTGTTGTATTGCAAATAATTATTATGATCCTTTTATTAAATTATTAGATTAAACATACTTATAAGCCTTAAAACTTTTTTTATTACAATGGAAATTTTATTTCAGATGGTATTTGTTTTCTGCGTTTGAGTTTTTATATCCATTCCTATTCGTTTGATAAACGTGTAATTATGGCAACACTTAATATCTATAAACACGGAATACTTTTGTTAGTGTGCATGGAATGAAAATTGTGTAAAATATAAAATGCTTATTTTAAGCAAATAACTAAATAATTACTAAAAAATAAATATGTAGAAACAATGTAATTAAGTATAAGTGCATAATATGAAATAAATAATTACTAGAAATCGAGAAATTGCAAGATAAAATTTGCAAAATTTTCAACTTTAAATGCAAATATCTCGAAAACTATAAGTTTGCGGCGGAAACAATTATATATTTTCTTAATCTGGAGCATCAGCCCTATTCAACCATATCACTTTTAACCTTGAAATCGTGGGATGGTATACTAAAGTTTCCCCTTTTTCCTTATTTAAATTTAATAAACAACTAGGCAATATTATATAATAATATTAATCAAATAATAAAATACTTAGTTTATCACGGGTATTAGCTTCATCAGGATTATTTTTTAAAGGAGTACTACGCGAAAGTACTACAGTTACACTGATATGATATAAATTTTATAATATTATCATATAGTTTTACTTATTTGTGCTTATTAAACATAAATTACATATTATACATATATGTACATACATATGTGTTTGGGAAAAGTGTGAACATCTCAATTATAGCGGGAAAAATGTTGGAAAGTATTTTATTATAGTTAATATAAAAAGAAGAAACACGCAAAAAAAACCAACAAAGTAAAAAGGTGAAAATCCTACATATTTGGTGTTTAAGATATGGCTACGCTCGTTTTCTTCATAATAGAGTGTGCTAAGTGATTTTTATTATAATAAATATAGCTAAAATATAACAAAATAAAAGTGAAATGTTAACTTATTTCAATATTTATTTATTTATTATTACTCACGCCAGTCGGCTATATACAAAAAGGTATAACAAAAAAGAAGGAAGAAGGCATATAACTATTTAAACGAGATTTATTTGTGAACATTGCACAAATCAATATCTTGGTGTATCATTACTAGATCATTACTAAGATTATACAAAACTTTAAGCTCGTGTAACCTACGGCTTACAAGGCCGAGTTGTTCCAAAATTTCCGGAGAGTCGATTAATCCATTTAGTGATTTAAAAGCAAACAAGAGATCTGATACTTGTCTCCGACTCATCAGGTCGCAAATCCCAAATTGACCACGAACCTCCTCCGAGCCTCCGACCCATCCTTTACGTCCCAGGAAGTACGCGACATATTTACAGAGTTTCTTCTGCACTCTTCACTTTGTCAATGAGACAGACCAAACCAATGAAATACTCCAACATCGAACGCAACAGGGTCTAGCACAGCCTTAAGAACGTATCAGCATTCCTGAAGTCATCCCCACATCTGAATATGAACCCAAGTGTCCTGTATGCCTGTGATGTAATTTTGTCAATGTGCCCGGCGAAATTTGTGCATTGTCAGTCATGACACCAAGATCTTTTACTACTGTGACTTCCTCTTTATTTATTTTCGTCGCACTACTCCTCAAGTCTATCAAGGTCTTGCTGTAATGCACTCATAGCATCGACAGTGCTTATCTTCCTGAAAATCTCGAGGTCATCAGCATATAGTAAAAATTCCGACGATATTTTGTGACCAATGTCGTTGGCAAATATGCTAAACAACACTGGCCCCAGATGGGAACGCTCTGGGACCCCGGACGACACTTTAAACTCGGACGACACATAGCTATTGACTCGCACCTGCAGGAATCTGCCAGTCAACCACGCTATGGTGATTAGTACGATTGACCTTTTATCGACGATTTCACCTGTATCGCCCCACGCAAATTGTCAGATTATATGATTTTCGTGATTCTGACAGAATTACCTTTAAAATGAAAAAAAAATCTATCGCGCTCGAGTATTTCAAGGTGACGTTTTTTTTTTTACAGATTTGTCACCCTGCTATTTCTCTAAGCCACCCTCAAACTGTCAGAATATTGAAATATACACTCGTCTTCATGCATTTAACATACCATCTCTTAATCTGACGCGCTCGAGTTTCCCGAAGGATCGATTTTTTTTCTCTAATCTGACGAACCCCCCCCCAACGCACGCCTCCATATTAAGGGCTCATATTTGGTAGGGGTACATAAAAGGGTGCAATGTTTCTCCCCATATAGTTTTCTGACACGCTTAAGTAACTGCAAAAATCCCCTCTTGGGCTCCCCTACTATAAGCTATATTAAAAATTCAAAAAAACGTATCATCAAGTGCTTGATTTCGTTAAACAAAATAACGTATCATCACTCATGTATGTAAATATAACAGAGTGTTTGTTTTTTTTTTTATATCGAAGTTAGCCTTCATTTATTGTTTATGTTTATTTTTAGTGATTAAGTTCAATGTGCTTTGGTTAGTTTAGGCTACATGGTTGATCGGACGTGGACTACTATATACACACATATATGTAGCCCTCAAAGTAGCCATAGAAAAGAAGAACCCCTGTGTTCGAACTTGTAAATTAACAAAACGCTTCCCGCCAGTTCGGTGGGATATCTGAAGGTATGCGCACCCCAAGTGATTAAGTCTTGACCTCCCTAACGCAAGACAGCCAAGAAGGAAGTGTTGAGTTGTTTCCACCTAATCTTCTTCCATACAGCTTCTGCAGATGGCGTCTGGTAGGATTCCCAGCCTTACTGCGTAAAAGCCAATAGGGCAATGACGACAGCGTGTGTAAAAATTGTGGCCCAGCGTTGACCAAGCTTTCGCGACGCCCAGCTATTCGGTAATAGAATAAGATACGGGAGCGCAGATCCGCTCCCATTCTACCGATAGCGGTTCTAGGGTGCCTCTTCTTGCTAGCTCATATTTCCTGCGATTCCGCTGTGGTTTGGCGCTCACATCATTCTTATCACAAAGACACCCGATGCTATTGATAGCGAGGTTAGATCTTCGATCAGCTCTGCTCATTGTTAATGAGTTCAAGGCTGGAATCGCCGCCCTGCTTTCTGAGGCGATGGTCACTCCGGAGTAGTAAATCTAACGGAGTTGATAGAGAGCTCCTCACAGCAGACCCCTCCACCTTTGACCCATCCGTGAAGAAGCTCACTGTCCCTTTTCTCCAACGGTTTTTTTCCACCCACAACTCTCTCGGTATATGGGTAGAGAAGGAGCCGCCAGAGTTCGGTTTAGCAACTCCATGATCCAAGTGATCAGACCCGTGCTTTTTTAGGAATTCAGCAGTCTATGCTATTACAAAGTTTAACAATAACTAAGAAGAAATGGCAACATCTGCAGTACCTAGAAGCTTTAATTCCAGCAGACTGTTATTACTTTTATGATAATATACCTTTTGAATAATTAGTTATTTAATAAATAACAATTAAACATTATCCTCATTTTTTAGCTTGAAATATTTAAATTTTTTCTAGTACTTATGTACATATTAATAATAAAAATAACATGAAGTATGAAAAACTTGCAACTGTTATTATTTAAAATTAAAAAAAATATTAATATTCAAATTTTTAATTTTAATACAAATTTAGATTGATCATACGTTATTTTGTTTCAGAAATGAAAATTCAAAATAACGTAAGACACCTACTATAAAATTTGCTTAATTTTTTCTTTATTTTTTTTAAGTATACTTATAGTTTCATGTTAATTCAGATTTGAAAATTTTGTTTCAATATCTCAAGTGGTTTTCTTTTTATATGGTTTTTTGCTTCTCCTGTAAAGCTACGAAAAGTGATGTTACGTTATTTTGCATTTCAGGTGACGATATGTAACTTACGAATCTTTAGGCTTTACTTTTGGCGCACGAAAAGTCTGCTTATCGACTATCCTCGGCACCCCTTTAATGTATCTAATTGTCTTGCTGTTATCCCCGCCCTTAGTTAGATTATCAAGCTCCGTACGTAGATTCCTGAGATGCTCTTGCTGAGCTTGAGTTAGGTTCGCCTTAAATGAGATGCCAGACTCACCAGCTGTCTTGATACATAATAGACTCGTAGCATCTGCTACAGATTCTGTAGTTAGTAATAGCGGACGAATCTTACCTACCACAGGACGATCGAGTCTACGGAGAGCAAATTTCAAGAAAATATTTAACGTTTACCAAAGTTTCAAGTAATTCGTAAAATTTAGTTGTAAGTTACCATGAAAGATGTCAGGGTATAACAGACAATTTGTGAGATTGGAGCAAGTATTGAATAAACATTAGATACACATAGGGGCCTAGCCAAGCACCATTAGTCTCGACTAAGTGTATCAGACCGTTGGTCTCGACCAGGGTTAAATCACTAAGCAATGTATATTTATTTTCAATACACTCCGAAAAAACTAAAGCGACGATATTATAATAATCGCTCTTAATTTGGCAGTTATACCATTTTTAGAAGTTTCGAATAGCTGAATGGATATCTTCAAAAGTATTTCCGCGACAGTTGGGTCTTCGTAACCGGAACGGACCCGGATTTTTACCCAGCCAGGAAAGCAACCTTAGAAATATAAAAAAAAATATTTCATAACTTTGAACACTACTGTTTTATTGTTCATACGTGGCCTTAGTCTAACTTTCACTACCGATCATTCACAGCAATTAGCAGTTATTTTATGTATGTAGCCTCAACTCGGAAGTTTTAGCTGGACCATGAGGAATTAGGGGTTAGTTCGTAAACGCAGTAACTTGGTTGCACTGCATATTTGCAGGGGCAACTCGTTCGTCAAAAAAACCTGCGGCAATACTGCTCTTCGTCAAAAGTTTTTTAATGCATGCAGTTTGCAGCACTTCGGCAAATTGTCGCAGCCATTGCAGTAATTTTTTTGAAACTGCGTAGAACCAAAGGCGAAATGGAAGAGCGAGTAAAATGATTTCTAATTCTACATATATATGACTTTAATTATTAATATGATTATATAATAATAATAGGCCTTATTTACATTTAGATCCCACGAATTTTTTAAATCACTCTTTAGTAAAAGATTTCTTCTCTCAACTTGTTTAATCCTTTTTTTATTGTAATTCAATAAAATATTCTCACTCTGAGTTTCCTGGTTATCAATAATTACGTTAATTAAAAATTCCATTTCTCTGGCGTTCGTAAATGCGAAAAAATTCTTCGCAGCACAATCGCAATGGCAAGGCAGTAGAATCGCAATGATTGTGCAGTAGCAACCACAGCCGGCAAGAATGCAGCAGGATTGCACAAAATTACTGCGTTTACGAACTAACCCTAGTTTTCCTAACCATAAACTTGTAAATTGCTAGCCCTGCCTTGTACACTGTTCAGATGACAGTTCATACTTTAAAGATAAAGTCTAAATGGAAGGAGAACTTTGACATTTTTTAATTGAATAGAGTAATAAATAGTATTTATGTTATATTATTTTATTAAAAAATATGTGCTTAGATTCAAAGCTAAGTTACTTAAAAAAATTAAATAATTTTATTTTTCTATTGCAGGATTCTATCATAGAAGATTTTTAAATTTTCTATATATGCAATGAGTTTAAGAGAACAATATAAATAGTAAATTTTTAGTTGGATTGCTGTTACGAACTAGTAGCTGTAGCTTACGATTACAGTTTCACACATTCACATGGTGACTTATAATAATGCTTTCAGGGAATACCGAAGAGTTCCGGAGAAAGTTTACTGTTGTACAGCAACAGCGCTCAGCCCCGCCAACATTGCCGGTGCCAAATTTCGCATTAACGCCCCAAAGAATTACGGCGTATGGTCATCTGGATGGAGCGCAAACAAATCCTTTACAAGAACCCGAACGTACCTATGTATTTCCCGGAGCTGTAAATATCGGCGGGGGCCTTGGCGGAGGCGTTATCGGTAGTATGGCGACAGGTATACCTGGCGTGGCTGTGGTATCTGCGCCTTCCCATAATCTCAGCGTTGGTACAACTAGTCGCGGCCATATACGATCTGTAAGCCATGGCGGTGGTACCATTTTGGGTCCGAGTGGTCGCCCAATAAAATCAGCTTTGAAAGGACATCAACGCGCTTTTTCGCAAGGTCAAATTACAGATTCACCAGGTACGGCTGGCCCCTCACGCGGTCATAGTCGTGTTGGTTCCAAAACAGATTTTATCCTTCCACCTGGTCACAAGGAAGAAACTGAAACTCGTGAATTTGGAGCATCGGTTACATCGTCATCAGGTGGTCGTGGTCATTCTCGGCAAGCATCCCGCTCGGAATCAATATACACACTGCGGCGCGCCGAAACACCACCTTGGTGGAAGCGTACATTAGTTTGTCAAAGTGAGAAGTTTGATGAACGAAGTTATCGAATAGTTATACCTAATCATACAGTTCCACCAAAAACTCCAAAACGCGATCACCCGAATGGCGATTTTGTGGGTAATAAGATCCGCACTACAAAATACACTTTGCTTTCGTTCATACCAAAAAATCTACTGGAGCAATTCCATCGAGTCGCGAATTTATATTTTATTTTTATCGTATTACTGAATTGGTTTCCGGCTATAAACGCTTTCGGTAAAGAAGTTGCCATGATTCCAGTTTTGTTTGTGCTTGGTGTTACAGCAGTTAAGGATTTATTCGAAGATAGACGTCGTCGTTCTTCGGACAAACGAATTAACAATACGACATGTCGTATTTATGATAGGTAAGTAAAAATTGTGACATTATTTTAGGGAAAGATTTTTTTTGTCCAAATTAATAATATCATTTAATAATATTTTCATAATATTTTTCTAAGTTTAACTGTAATATTTTCTAAATACGAGTATGAAAACTTTAATTTCAATACGAGTATTACTTGATCTAATTTTTGATTACACTAGCTTTAATAATCATGTTTAATATTTCATAGAATTAATGATTATTCACTCTTCACTTCCATAATTTAAATATGTTCTGAATGTAAGTTCATATATTTCCTTGTTGTTGTTGTTTTAACGGTATATCTAATCCCCGTTAGGATGGTAAGGGTCGTTTGCGTTGTTATCGAGGTCATCTAACGGGAGGCCCAGAAAACGTGCTGTTTCGACGGGGTTGGACCAAAGGGAGGAGGGTGTTAGATGAGTAGGGTTTCTGGGGCATGCAAATAGGTGGCCAGTATCATGCGGGGACCCGTTGCATGCAGGACATACGTTGGGTATGTCAGGGTCAATTCTGGATAAGTAGGAGTTTAACCTGCTACAATATCCAGAACGAATTTGCGCTAGGGTCACTCGCGTTTCTCGCGGCAACTGGAGCTCTTCGTCTGCGATAGGTGGTGATTTGACTCCAAGAACGCCATTCACGGGAAGGGAGTCCGTGAAGGTGGTGTTGATGGCTCCACTGTGAATGGCGGTCAGTACCTGTCGAAAGTCAGTTGCATCCGATGTCCGGTCGGCGTACTGTGCGACGTCGTCGACGTAGTCGAGGAAAGACCTTTTGATGCTCCTAGGAGGCGGTTCCGCTCCATGCAGATGGCTACAAGGGTGATTCCTACAGAAACATCCTAGTAGGAACTGCCTGGAGAGGAGTTCATTATGCTCCTTTACAGGAAGCATAAGCGTCTCACTGTGGAAGTATTCTATGGGAGACATCAAAAGGCATCCCGTCGTGGTCCGGAAATATTCTGGCAGGTCTGAAATTTCCTCATATGCGTACCACTGCATCTAGGCGACCATATTGGTGCTGCGTAGTTAAGGACCGGCTGGCCGATTGCCTTGTAAGTTGCCAACAACATTTCTTTGTCTTTTCCCTACTGGCTACTGGCTAGCGACTTGAGGATTTTGTTGCGGCTCTGTACTTTGGCGATAATCGCGGTCGTATGGGGAGAGAAGGAGCATAGACTATCGAAGGTTACGCCTAAAATCTTAGGATTATTGACAGTCGGAACTTTGACGCCATCAACTGCAATATTAAGTTCCAGTCTATACTCCTTCGTCCAGTTTGTAAATATGATCGCTGTGGATTTGGTGGGGGAAAGTGTGAGGTTTCGTGCAGTGAGGAAACGAGAAAGGTCGGAGAGGTAGTTGTTTACCTTCTAGCACATGCCGTCGATTCCATTGCCCGACGTCAATATCGTGCAGTCATCTGCGTACGAGGTTATGGAAACCCGCTCTGGTGGTTGCGGGAGTTTCGAGATGTAGAAGTTAAACAGTAGCGGGGAGAAGACACCACCCTTCCGAACCCCCTGTTTAATTCTTCTCAGTTTAGATGTTTCACCTCGAAATAGTACGGATGACTGACGATCGTTCAGATAGTTCATGGTCCACCTCTTTAACCCTGGAGGAAGCGTAGTTTTTTCAATGTCCTGCAGTAGCGTTGTGTGGTTGACTCTGTCAAAGGCTTTTGACAAGTCCAACGCTACGAGGATCGTTCTCTCACAGGGTGGTTTCTGGTTGAAGCCACGGATTATCTGAGCGTTTATGATGCACTTTTCGGAATCCATGCTGGTGACTGGCTAGGCTCAGGTGGTGAGTGAAAATCGGGAGTAGCAAGGCCTCAAGTGTCTTCACTACTGGGGAGGGGAGAGTTATCGACAGCCGGTTCTACCCACCGGAATTGACTCGGATTTCATCCGACAAAGGGCTGTTTTTTCGGCGATCTAACCCCGTTTGGATCGGTGAGTACTAATTCATATATTTCCTCTTTAATTTTTTTCAAACCTGTTTTGAAATCTTCGTAAATCATATTATGTTAGCAGGCATCATCTTTTCACTGCACATGAAATAATTATCTATCTCTACAAAACAAAATGTCGTAAAATAATTGTATCTTTAAATAGTTTAGGTTTCATCTAGTTTATAGTAAACCTAATTGTTTTCTTAATTTTAAGTGTAAAAGTTGTTTCTTAATTAAAAAATGCCTTTTAAGGGTTAGGTGTAGTTAGAAACAACAGTACAAAAATTAATTTTTTTCGTTAAATTATGTTATTTTATAAAATTAAAACATAGCATCATTAAATAAAATTTCAACTTGACTGAAATTTGATACAAAATTAATAATTTTTAAAATAATCGTTGTTTGTGTTGACCACCACTAATCCTTGGAGATTCACCTAAAATCCATCGGGCAATTATTTTTTCACTCTTGCAACATCTTGCTACAGAGTATAAGAATTTTGTTCACCTAACTGTTGATGCTGATGCAGCATCGTCTCCGTAAACTTCACAAATTTCAGTGGTGACATTCTTCCCTTTTTATGTAAAAGTTTTTCAAAATATAACGAATTTTTTCATTATTTTCACTCATTTTTGTAACAGTTTTAACTTTTTTCAACTTCCCCGAATTTAATTTTTTTGGTTAAATGAAGCTTAAAATCTCCCCTTTCCAACACTATATGGTATGATACAATGTGATTGGTAGCACTGGAGTTATACGACTGCAACGACATTTATTGACAAAATACAAAAATACTTTTTCGACTACCCAATATATAAATGGTCAGAATGAAGAGACGAGTTGAAATCCAGTTGATTTTCTGTCTGTCTGTCCGTCCGTGCAAGCTGTAACTTGAGTAAAAGTTGAGATATCTCGATGAAACTTGATATGTGGTTTCCTTAGTACAAAAAAATATGAATTCGTAGATGGGCGTAATTGGATTTCTGCCTTAAGATCACTTATATCAGATATAAAACACTAATTTGGCACAGCGTATCGCAGTAGCAAGAAGCACCTGTGGGGAAAAAATTAAAAAGTGGGCGTGTCCCCGCCTTCTAATAAATTTAATGTACATATCTCTTAAAGCACTAAAGCTACAACAACTAAACTTGTCTATCATAAATATTATAACAATTCCTACCGGCAGTGTGAAAACGGTTGAATTCGTCATCCCCATATAAGGCTACTATTAAAAGCGCAATAATTCATTAATGACTTTGTCCGAGACATTAAATTTTACACTCGTGATAGTGAGGAAGAGGAGTCAGGTGTAGAACTTCAGGAGGATGGAGTCATGTGTAGAAGTTCATGCAAGTGAGGAAAGTTCTCTGTTTGCCATTCACTTGGGAGTGGCCAGAAACGATTCTTTTACATATGACTCAAGCAGCTCACGACTTCCGGTTTTTGACCAAGTATCCTCTGAATAGCCTAAGAACATCCGTTTGAAGGCGAGCTAAAGTGAGAAGGCGAAACATCCCCTGCGCAGGGTTTGGGACCCGCCACGTAAAAAAATTACACCAATGACCCCCCTTTTGATGACGACCATGGCAAACGAAATAAGGACTACGAATTGAGGGCATGCACCCGGAATGTCCGGTCCCTTAATTGGGAAGGTGCCGCTGCCCAGCTGGTTGATGTCCTCGTAAAAATAAAGGCTGACATCACGATGCCAAAATCGTGCTTGGCGATTCCAACGCCAGGGTGGGCAAAGAAGGTATCTTTGGCACTACGGTCGGTAAATTCAGCCTCCACGATGAAACATCCCCAAATGGGTTGAGGCTGATCGACTTCGCCGGGGCCCGAAATATGGTTATCTGCGGTACTAGATTGCAGCACAAGAAAATACATCAAGCTACCTGGCTGTCTCCGGATCGAAAAACCACCAACCAGATTGATCATGTTGTGGTAGACGGAAGACACGTTTCCAGTGTTCTAGACGTGCGTACGCTCCGAGGTCCTAACATCGACTCGACTATCTTGTTATAGCCAAGATTCGCACCCGCTTCTGTGCAGCAAAAAGCGAACGTCAACAAACACAAGGAAGGTTCGACGTCGAGAAGCTGCAATCACACTCATATCACTGAGAGCACTCGTCAAAAACTCGGTATAAGGGAACTGTGGGACGGCATTTCAAACTCCTTACGTACAGCTGCAACCGAAACCATTGGTTTTCGGAAAGTGCAAAAGAACAGCTGGTACGACGAGGAGTGCCGTGTCGCAGCTTAGAGAAAACAGGCTGCATATCTCGCAACGTTACGATCGACCACAAAACGTGCGGGATGTGATAGATACCGAGAGTTGAAGGGGGAAGCGAGACGCATTTGCAGAGAGAAAAAGTAAGAGGTCGAAATGTGTGAGTAGAAGAGATTGATAAGCTGGCCGACATGGATAATACTCGAAAATTCTACGAAAAAATGCGGCGACTTACAGAAGGTTTCAAGACCGGAGCATACTCCTCTAGAACCCCCAAAGGTGATCTAGCCACCGATGCCCAGAGCATACTTAGATTATGGAGGGAACACTTCTCCAGCCTGCTGAATGGCAGTGAACGCACAACACCAGGAGAAGGCGAACCCGATACCACAATCGATGACGATGGAGCAGACGTTCCATTGCCCGATCATGACGAAGTTAGAATAGCAGTTGCCCGCCCGAAGAACAACAAAGCGGCAGGGGCCGACGGATTGCCGGCCGAGCTATTCAAATACGGCGGCGAAGAACTGATAAGGAGCATGCATCAGCTTCTTTGTAAAATATGGTCGGATGAGAGCATGCCCAATGATTGGAATTTAAGTGTGCTATGCCCAATCCATAAAAAAGGAGACCCCACAATCTGCGCCAACTACCGTGGGATAAGCCTCCTCAACATCGCATACAAGGTTCTATCGAGCGTATTGTGTGAAAGATTAAAGCCCACCGTCAACAAACTGATTGGACCTTATCAGTGTGGTTTCAGACCTGGTAAATCAACAACCGACCAGATATTCACCATGCGCCAAATCTTGGAAAAGACCCATGAAAGGAGAATCGACACTTACAACCTATTCGTCGATTTCAAAGCTGCTTTCGACAGCACGAAAAGGAGCTGCCTTTATGCCGCGATGTCTGATCCCCGCAAAACTAATAGGACTGTGTAAACTGACGTTGAGCAACCCCAAAAGCTCTGGCAGAATCGGGAAGGACCTCTCCGAGCCGTTCGATACCAAGCGAGGTTTCAGACAAGGTGACTCCTTATCGTGCGACTTCTTCAATCTGCTGTTGGAGAAAATTATTCGAGCTGCAGAACTTAATCGAGCAAGTACAGTCTTCTATAAAAGTGTACAGCTGCTGGCGTATGCCGATGAGATTGATATGATATTGATATCATAGCGTCAACACCCCCGCCGTTAGTTTTGCTTTCTCCAGACTGAACAAGGAAGCAGAGCAAATGGGTCTGGCAGTGAACGAGGGCAAGACGAAATATCTCCTGTTATCAAACAAACAGTCGTCGCACTCGCGACTTTGCTCTCACGTCACTGTTGACGGTCATAACTTTGAAGTCGTAGATAATTTCGTCTATCTTGGAACCAGCGTAAACACCACCAACAATGTCAGCCTGGAAATCCAACCCAGGATCACTCTTGCCAACAGGTGATACTTTGGACTGAGTAGGCAATTGAAAAGAAAAGTCCTCTCACGACGAACAAAAACCAAACTCTATAAGTCGCTCATAATTCCCGTCCTGCTATATGGTGCAGAGGCTTGGACGATGACAACATGTGATAAGTCGACGTTACGAGTTTTCGAGATAAAGGTTCTGCGAAAGATTTTTTAGATTTTGGAGATACTTCAATGGCAAAAGTGCTTCGACGATTGGTTCAAACGCATACAAAAGTTTGCGAATATACTTGTAAACCATAAAGCGATTATATAAGATTAATATTTGTTTTTGTTCTTTACTCCCGAAATATAAAGGACAACTTACGCAATTCTTATAATTATATAAGTTTATATTAAATTTGGGAACGTGCGTATTTCATCATGTCAATTAAAGTACTGTATGGTGACGGAAAATATTTACATTTGTAATGGCGTAACGTTAATAAGGTTCGAAATTTAAAAACTGCTTGGAAAACATAGTCGTCATTTGTTACCTTAACACAGGGATGGGCATATTAGCCCTCAGTGGCATTTTTCCCGTGCGGGCACGAGTGCACATTTTGAGGGCTAGGTGAGGGGATCATCGCGGGCAAACATGAAGAGGGAAGTGAGAGCCACGTATTTTACCACTCCATATTTACAAATGAGCGCGCGCATATATGGGAAGTTGTACTGTGGGTAATAACTGTAAAATTACCTAACAATTTTATGTTTCTTTGTAACTACTATAAATTTATAAAATGTAAGACAAATAACAAAAAGTATAATAAATATTTTATTTTAGTAATATTTTTTTTTTTAATATGTCTTTATATCAGCATTTAATTTTATTTATTTGAAATAATAAATTATATGTTTGGTTTAATCTCATTTGCTATAGCTATACGCATTATTGTACCAAAATTTAAATCAGATAACCTACTTCTTATTTTAGATATAATTTTCGAAGTAAAAAAACTTCAAACTTTAAACTTCCTTATAAAAAGTAATTTCAATAATAACTTCAGTTTATTAACCCTGTTTCTTCAAACGCATATGACCAAATGAATTTTATGAGAGCGCAATGTAAATAATTACCCTTCTACCACCCGCCAATCGTAGAATTTTCAACGACTTGTGGATTTCCCAGTAGAAACGACTCACACCGCAGGGTTGCCAGGCTCGATATACTGAAGAAATTATAAAAATTGTCTTCAATATATTTGAAATTTTCTTAAAATAACTCAAATTTAGAGTCGAATGCTATTATTTATAAATATATAAACTATTTTTAATAGTTTGTTTTCAGTTTTGATATTTTATATTATAAAATATTGTAATTGAAAGCATAGATGCGTACAAAACTAGATATGCGTATTGAGTAATGGCAACATTGTTCGAATGAAAGCGAGAACAAAACGCTTGCCGCTCGTAGCGAAGTGATGCTCTGAACACATAACGACGACAGACGACAAACGACATCTGTCAAATATTACACACGTTCTTATGGACACTTATTTTGACGACGACACGAATACACGACTGTAGGCCGACAGCTGTCATTCTCTCTAATTCCTATTTGCCAACGACAGTAGAATGGAAGAAGAGAGATGAGGAAGAGTGGTGATGCCACTAATATGTAAAATGTAAAATTATTCACAGCTCTTACAAACTTGACGTTATTTTACAAATAAAAGCATTAAATAGCTCTATTTTATCATTTGTAATAACAATTGATAATTTAAAACAAAAATATATACCTATTTACTTATTTTTTGCATAAAAAATTTAACTTTGAACAAAATATTAAAATTTCATTGAAGTGCAAGGTATTAGTATGGCCACAACGAAATTGTGTACATACAAAATGGAAAGCTGCGTTGTTTTGTGTACATGCGTTGTTTTGTTTTCATTTCACTTTCGTACTCTCGTTTGTCGTTTGTCGTCTGTCGTCGTTATGTGTTCAGTACATGAGAAGATGTTTCTGCCATTAGCGTTTGTATTCTATTTGTGTACTTAGCCACTCTCAATCAATAATGCCATACCGCACAAATATATTTTTATTTGATGATTTCTTATATTTTTGAAAATATGTGTTCCCTTTTTATAGCGCATATTATTATTTTAATATATTTCCAGAGGCAACTTAGATTTTTAAAATTTAACAAAACGCATATAGAAAAAACCTCAATTCTTTGAATACAGTATACTCTCGAAAAGTAAATTCTCAGAAAGTAAATAATCGCGGAAAAGTAAATCACCTTTAAGATTACACATGCACCTCGAAAAAGTAAATTTTTTAATTTACTTTTCAGAGAGTGTGATAAAAAATTCGAAACGAAGCAAGCAGCGTTTTTTACGATGTTGCAAAAACACTTACTCTCTTGTTTTTCGCGTCTGTTCAGTAAATAAACTTTGAGATATGTACATATGTAAATGACCAGAAAATATATTGCAAAAGAAAAAAAAAAACAAAAGAATATTCAAAATTTTTTCTCTTTATACATAATAAATACATATGTTTTTCATGTAAATCCATATGTTTTATTGAAGCAAATAAATGAATGAATTTTTTAAGTTTAAAAATGCATTTAATATTATAAAAACAGATAATTTATGTATATATTTGGAAAAGTAAATTATTCGAAAAAGTAAATTATCCAAAATACCAATCGATTTACTTTTCGAGAGTATACTGTATTTTGATAAAACAACCAAACTGAAAATATCACAAATCATATATTCATATAAGGATTTTCATTAAATGGAACTGCAATATGTTTAAACGCAATATATTATATATAATGGTAACAAGTACCTTTTCTTTTTTATTTATGCAGATATGCATATGTACGTATAAAAGCCCACAACTTGAGATAAGTTTTCCCAATTGTAATTAAAATGAATTTTTACAACTGGCATCACTACCATTAACTGATCTATCACATGTACAGTGATGTGAACAAAATAAGAACAACAATTAGGTGTTGTGAAGTTTTAAAATATGCTGTTTTCTTATTAAATAAAGTTGTTTTTAGATACAAGTATAACATACGAGGTG
Organism: Bactrocera dorsalis; assembly: GCF_023373825.1. Lineage (NCBI taxonomy): Eukaryota > Metazoa > Arthropoda > Insecta > Diptera > Tephritidae > Bactrocera > Bactrocera dorsalis. The sequence goes on from NC_064303.1 coordinate 44,932,411, forward strand.
TGTTCAAAAATTATCGCGAATTTTGTGTTTTTTCAAAAATTATTTATTTATTCATGAATATCTATTTTGTCCCCTTCAAAGTAATCCCCATGAGATATTATACACTTGTGCCAACGGTTTTTCCAATCTTCGAAGCACTTCAAAAAATCAATTTTTTTTTATCTTCTTCAGCTCCTCCTTCGATGCCGTCTTTATCTCGTCAAGAGAAGCGTAACGTCGTCCTTTCATGGGCCTCTTCAGTTTAGGGAACAAGAAAAAGTCACAGGGGGCCAGATCTGGGGAATACGGTGGCTGCGGCATCATTAGTGTATTGTTTTTGGCCAAAAAGTCGCGCACAAGCAACGATGTGTGAGCAGGGGCGTTATCGTGGTGCAAAAGCCAATTTTTTTTCTTCCACAAATCCGGGCGTTTCTGGCGGATTGCTTCGCGCAAATTACGCATAACTTGCAGGTAATATTCCTTATTGACCGTTCTTCCCTGTGGCAAGAACTCATGATGCACCACGCCCCTGCAATCGAAGAAAACTGTCAGTTACGATTCGCGATACTTTTTGAACACACCTCGTATATATTTTTTTCCTAACAGTGATTAGAATTTCCAGCATACAAAGGTAAATTAAAACAGATATTAATGCGAATCTCTAAAACGTGCAAATTATGTTTACCTCTTTCTGTTCACACAACTGTACTATTCCGATATGAAGTAAACTTCCGCTCTTAAATGTGTGTACAATGTCAGTATTGCCGCAATCATTCTGCGATTAACATTAAGTTGCGGAGGAATATAATTGATTTTTTTTCGCAACTTCTTATGCCCTTCCCTCCGTACACTGATATTCCCCTCATCTAGCCTCCGTGCGCAATTTGCTAACTTTTCGGCAAAAATGTGCCCATCCCTGCCTTAACACAACGAGTCTATAAAGTGTTAAGATCCGACAAATGTTGAACCCACTAATAACATCCAATTTTTTCTCTGAAGTTGTCCAGTTAGAATTAGTGGGAATGACCAAGTGTCATAACTATCCGCATTCGACATGCGCATTAACTAAAATTATTGGGTTTGTCTCTTTTATTCTTTTTTCGACCAATTTTGTTTCAATTTAGCTTCCTGAAACTCTTTTAATGATTGCCAAGAAAATTGATTTATTTCCAAAGGATCGATTTTCTTTTCGACAACAGTTTAATTCTTCATAAAGTTCGAAAATATTTAAGAAATTTAAAACTGAATATTATATTTTATATAAATATTTATTTCAGACGTTTAGAAAGTTAACGTAAGCATATTACAGTCTGCATGCACATAAATGCGTGAATATATGTATATTAGAGCGGGTCGATTTTTTTCTATAAAATCGTGGTGCGGGGAAATGTTCAACGGATCATTCTGATCAACGTTTCCTAAAAGTATATAGCTCTAAGCCAACAATTTTTTAAGTGAAGTTTAATTTTTCAGGATTACAAGGAATGAAATTCAATCCATAGGTGCATTTTAACATTCTATTCATCATTTGTCAGAATCAGCCAGATGGAACAACTATATCACATATCTCCCAACCCACCGAATTTAGAGTTATTTTATTTTCCGGCTGCCTGCCTTTAAATAAAAAATTAAGAGCACGTAATTGTCCCCTAGGACATACTAATCAATGACAGTTAAAATAAATAAAATCGTACAACTATATCCATATATCTTCCATAAAACCGATTATTAAGATCTTTGTCCAGTTAATGCTTTCAATTAAAAAGCTAACAGATTGTATTTTTGCAGAACAGTCTTTTAATACATATATGTATACTAAACAATGACAGTAAAAACAAAGCAAATGGAACAGCTATAACTATGTACATTAGGGTGATTCAAAAAAAAAAAAATTTTGTTTTTTTTTATTGGTACTCGGAAAAATGGGTTCCTAGACACCTCTAAGAAATCCTCTCCAAATATGAGTTTTTAATTGTAACGGGAAGGTCCTCCGCCTAACGGTTTTCTATTTTTTCTTATTATCAGATAGAAAAATTTATATCTCGCTTCCAACTACTTGAAAAAATATCTTGTTAATTAGGTTTTGTAGGAAATTGAATGCTCTAAAATATGGTCTCTTATGATTTTTTCGTAAACCCAACCGTTTAAAAGATATTAACGGTTGAAATTTGACTATTTTTGGAAAAATTCTTTATTTCTTATTAATTTTATAACTCAATGAAAAAAAATTATTATGAATAGGTTTTTGAAGAGGATTTCTTAGAGGTGTCTAGGAACCTGTTTTTCACAGAACCAAACGAAAAAAAAATTTTTTTTTTTTGATCCACCCTAATATGCATTGATGTTTGACGATGAATATCTCGTAAACGCTTAACTTAATCGAAAAATCATAGTAGACCATTTTTATAGAGCAGTAAATTTCCTACAAAACTATGTGTTTCATCATTCATAATTTTTTTTCATTGAGTTATAAAATTAATAAGAAATAAAGAATTTTTCCAAAAATAGTCAAATTTCAACCGTTAATATCTTTTAAACGGTTGGGTTTACGAAAAAATCATAAGAGACCATATTTTAGAGCATTCAATTTCCTACAAAACCTAATTAACAAGATATTTTTTCAAGTAGTTGGAAGCGAGATATAAATTTTTCTATCTGATAATAAGAAAAAATAGAAAACCGTTAGGCGGAGGACCTTCCCGTTACAATTAAAAACTCATATTTGGAGAGGATTTCTTAGAGGTGTCTAGGAACCCATTTTTCCGAGTACCAATAAAAAAAAACAAAAAAATTTTTTTTTGAATCACCCTAATGTACATATATCTCCCATACAAACGATTTTTTCTTGTGTCTTCGAGTTTTTAATTGAAATTTATAATTCATTAAATGGGAAATATTATTCGAATAAACTTTAAAAATACTTATGAACATAGATTTAAAACATATTTTAGGTTTTTTTGTATGGAATATATACATATAGTATTATACATAGTTGTGCGATTTTCTTTATTTTCACTGTCATTGTTAAGTACATATATATTGGAGGACTATTCTGCAAAATTACAAGATCATAGCTTTTTAATTGAAAGCATTATTTAAAAAAAAAATCTGACTTATCGGTTCTATGGGAGATATGTGATGAAGATGAGAATGTCTAAAGCATCTATATTTCATTTAGATATTTCAAAGCTAACGAAGAAATTTATATAAACCAGAAAGATTAAACTTCATATAAATAATTGCTGGTTCGACACCGGTTTTAGACCCATATTCTCTTAGGCAAAGTTGTTCAGAATGATCCGTAGAATATCCCCCGTTTCGTTTTTTATGACTACCTGTAAATCAACCCACTCTAATATCTATATGTAAGTATGTAAATATGTACATATAACATATCGTTATACTTAACTAAATATGTATATACGAGTATGTGCATGTATACATATATAGTATGAGCCGAGACTATTGACTTAAAGTTCTATTATTTTGTAAATTCCAACAAAGATTTCAATTCACAGGCGTGCTAGGGAGTTAAATCAAATATCAATAAATGTGTAATCTAGCCAAAATTGATTTTACGTAATAATGTTCATATGTAACATATGAAAGTATACATGCATATTCGTAAGTTTTTAAACAGGAGCAATTTAATAATCAACCGCAAATTGACAAGGAGTCGCTTGTTGGCTTTGGTCAAAGTCAACAATGTTTATTTTGAATTAATCGTGCCAATGGACACTAAAAAGCTTTGCTGACGTAAGTGTTTCCTTTACTTGACAATTGTTACGACCTTGTGACTTAGTTAATAGAGTATACCTTTATAAATTAGGGAATAAATGATTAGAATTCGGTCTCTAAGGCCTTTATTAGGGGTTTTCTACAGTTTTCAGATTAGGGTCATTATTAGACAAAAATGGAAAATTCTTAAAGCGATTAAAGTCTTGTCATAAATTCTGTTACAAAGTTTCCAATGCATACGGCGTGGACAAATTCGCAGGAATAAACGCGAATATTTTTACTCGTCAACTCGAAAATAATAAGTTTAGTATTTGCATCCGCTTATTAACAATGAAGTGGGAAGCCAATGAAAATCATATTACGATGATTGTTTTACTTGAGTATGGAGAAAGTGGGAAGTAAGAGCTTCTCCGAAGACTTTTTCGAGCTTCTTCCTAAACGTCTATAGTTGATGACTAAGGCTACGTTTATGACTGAGCGGATTCGCGTCGCGCGATGCGATGAAAATCGCTTTATCGCTATCGTAATCAGCGATTTCGCCATCGTAATCTCTAGCGATTGAGTGTTTACTGTACAGCAAAATCAGAAGCGATTGAAAATTTATAACGTCAAATCCGTTCGTAGTTTCTTTTACTTTTCATTAAAAAAAGACATGTGTGCACGTGTTCGTAAAATTTTGCTTACAGAATTTAATATTTATACTTGTTCACTTACATACGTAAGTATGTATTTAATATAATATTACACACATTAATATTAAGTAGCTTAGTTAAAATTTTGCACATTTGGAAAAATGAAGCTGTTTGAATCCTGCGTTTCAATATTTGGGCTGCTACTCACATAACTAATAAAAGAAACTGGCGTAGCCGATTCCTGATTATCTCTGCTGTACATAATGTCGTACAGAACCTGCTGCATTTTTATGCGAAATTTTATTTTTTTTTTCTTCACCCATATTTTTCATATACTTTTTGAAACTCATAAGAAAATGGTAATCATCATCCTCCTCATCGTTGCTTTTTTCTAGAAGCTTAAGCTTCTTTTTCTCCAACTCCAAAAACGCTGAGCTTTCTGTAAGTTTTTTCTTTAATTTTTTTAGGTGTAGGCTGCATCAATTTTATGGATTCAGGAGTTACCGATTTATCTTCATCATCAAGTTCCACCAATTCATCACAACTTGTTTCATTGATCAAGTTAACTGACATGGAGCGCGATTCCATAATATCTTGTAAAAAACACATATCCTTAAAATGTGTCCATTTTGAATGCGGCATTGCAGCGCTGCCTGAAGCCACCACAGTTTCCTTACGAAGTTCTCTACGATAGGTGTCTTTCAAGTTTTTCCATTTTTTTGCACCAGAGCCAGCTGAAACACATGTAAAAAGAATAATTTCGTTTAAATTTATTTTGAGGTTTTTAGCCACGGGAAATTCATTCCCATCTTTGGCTTTTTCTTATCGCATAGGTATTGCTACAGTGGCCAAAATTACTAGATAAGTATGTGCCGCCCTTTGGACGTCTCTGGTTTCCAAACATTTGAATCGCAAAACAAATGAAGAATTGATAAAAATAGCAGACGAATTTTACTCCAAATAGGGATTTCCGAATTGCATTGGAAGTATCGACGGCAAACATATTCGTTGCAAAGGGCCACCGCATTCTGGCAGCATGTTTTTCAACTACAAACACTTTTTTTCCATCGTTTTACAAGGCGTTGCCTCTGCTGACTACAAGTTTACCGCCATTGAAGTTGGAGCATATGGCAAACAGAGTGATGGTGGCATTTTTGAAGCTTCAACATTACATAAGCTTATAGAAACTGGAGAATATGAAATTCCAGAAGAGCGGAATCTACCAGGCACAGAAATTGCAGCACCATTCGTAATGCTTGGGGATGAAGTATATCCACTCAGAAAATATTTATTGCACCCATATTCTAAAACAAATTTGAACAATGACTCTGAACTATTCAACACAATGCTATCTAAATCCAGAAAATCCATTGAATGTCCTTTTGGTATTATTACAAACAAATGGCGTTTACTAACCAAATCAATCGAAACTGATATTTATGGTGCAGAAATATTTGTTAAAACTATTTGTTTGCTACACAATATTATAATTCATAAAGAGGGAGTTTGTATGCAAACCTTAATGCAAGTTCAGCAAACTATTCCCATAAATATGAATAGGCAGAGGGGGTATAACAGAAACTCTGAAGCTGCTACGACTATACGAAACAATTTTAAGGAATATTTTGTTAAAAAAAATGTTATATTCACTAGACACAAGTATAGGTTGTTTATTACATAAAAATAAAAGAATACTATTACTTACCTTCCAAACCGCATTCTTTTTCTACTTCTTCCCAAGCTTTTCTGATTTTGTTTCTATTCTGATAATCTGGATGACGCAGATTCCACAAACATTCTTTATTTCGCACTTTTTCAATAAATTTATCCATCGTGTTTAACGCGATTCGCTCAACTGAATCAAAAATTTTGATCGCTGATTTTCGTTGCTTGCAGTCGCTCCATTTTCGCTGAAACCGCTTTTCGCTGAATCCCTGTACGATAAACACCTCCGTATGGATTTATGTATTTGATCGCTAGTAGCGATTTCCATCGCATCGCGCGACGCGAATCCGCTCGGTCATAAACGTAGCCTAAAAGAGAAGTTGGAATTAACTAAAAGATTGGCGGAAATAAAATTATCGGGATCTTCTAGTAAATATTGGTTGATTATTGTTAAAAGCATTCGGGTTGCAGTTATAATAACGTATCCTAAATACCGTTGGATGCAAGTAGTTGCCTGTATATATCTTCTTCTTTAATGGCGTAGACACCGCTTACGCGGTTAAAGCCGAGTTAGCAACAGCGCGCCAATCGTCTATTTTAGCAATTTGGCCCCAATTCGAGACACCAAGTACAGCCAGGTCCTTCTCCAGCTGATTTCTCCAACGGAGTGGATGTCTTCCCCTTCCTCTGACCTAGCCAATGCACCCGCTGTCTCTTAATGCGCTGCACTATGTCAATGTATTCATATACATAACTTGTACAACTCATCGTTCCAGCGAATGCGATATTCGGCGTAGCCAATGCGCAAAGGATCATAGATCTTCCGAAGAACCTTTCTCTCGAAAACTCGCAACGTCGACTTATCACTTGTTGTCATCGTCCATGCCTCTGCTCCATATAGCAAGACGTGAATAATTAGTGACTTATAGAGTTTGGTCTTCGTTCGCCGAAAGAGGACTTTACTTCTAAATTGCCTACTCAGTCCAAAGTAGCATCTAGTCATAGAATTATTTTGCGTTGGATTTCGAGGTTGACGTTGTTTTTGGTGTTAATACTGTTTCCAAGATAGACGAAATTATCTACGACTTCGAAGTTATGACTGACAATAGTTACGTGGGAGCCAAGTCGCGAGTCCGACGATTATTTGTTTATGACGGGAGATATTTCTTCTTGCTCTCGTTCACTCCCAGACCCATTTTCATTGCTCCCTTATCCAGTCTGGAGAAAACAGAACTCACGGCTGAATGTTGTGCCCAATGATATCAATATCATCAGCATACTCTAGCAGCTGTACATTTTTATAGAATATTGTACCTGCTCGATTAAGTTCTGCAGCTCGAATTATTTTCTCTAGCAGCAGATTGAAGAAGTCGCACGATAGGTAGTCACCTTGTCTGAAACCTCGTTTGGCATCGAACGGCTCGGAGAGGTCCTTCCCGATTCTGACGGAGCTTTTCGTGTTGCTCAACGTCAGCTTACACAGCCGTATTAGTTTAGCGGGGATTCCAAATGCAGACATCTCGGCATGAAGGCAAATCCTTTTCATGCTGGCAAAAGCAGCTTTGAAATCGACGAAGAGGTGGTGTGTGCCGATTCTCTTGTCACCGGTTTTTCCCAAGATTTGGTGCATGGCGAATATCTGGTCAGTTATTGATTCTCTATGTCTAAAGCCACACTGATAAGGTCCAATCAGTTTGTTGGCGGTGGGCTTTAATGTTTCACACAATACGCTCGATAGAACCTTATATGCGATGATTAAGAAGCTTATCCCACGGTAGTTGGGGCAGATTTGGGGTCTCCCTTTTTGTGGATGGGGCAAAGCACACTCCATGCTACATGCTCCTTATTAGTTTTTCGCCGCCGTGTTTGAATAGCTCGGCCGGCAATCCATCGGCCGCCTCCGCTTTGTTGTTCTCCAGACGTGTAATTACTATTTGAACTTCTTCATGGTCGGGCAATGAAACGTCTGCTCCATCGTCATCGATTGGCGAATCGGGTTCGACATCTCTAGATATTATGCTTTACTGCCGTTCAGCAAGCGGTAGAGGTGTTCCCTCCATTTTAGTATGCTCTGGGCGTCGGTTACTAGATCACCTGTAAGGGCTCTACAAGAGTATGCTACGGTCTTGAAATCTTCTGTTAATCGTTACATATTTTCGTAGAATTTTCGTCATCTAAAAGGGGGTCTCTCATCCGAGGCTGTTTGTACTTTTTCATTGGGCGTGTTTTTTACGTGGCGGGTCCCAAACCCAACGCACAACCCTGTGGAGGGGATGTTTCGCCTTCTCACTTTAGCTCGCCTTCAAACGGATGTTCTTACGCTACCCAGAGAATACTTGGTCAAAGATCGGAAGTCGTGAGCTGCTTGAGCTATATGTAAAATAATTGTTTCTGGCTGCATATGTGGGCTATGTAAAGAGCTTTTAATAGTATTTAACAGTACCGTTATGTAAGGAGTGAGCGAAGTTATAATCCGATTTCATTCATTTTCAAACTGTATGTAGAAGTACTTTAGGATTTATTTTGACCGAATTTGGTTATTTTGGCTTTAACGGTTTCAGAGATATGTACATTAAACTTATTAGTGAGCAGTGTCACATTCACTTTTTCAAAAATTTTAGTCCACAGGTACCAATTACTACTGCGATCTTCTGTGCCAAATTACAGTTCTATATCTTGATTTAGTGCTTAGTTATTGCACTTTATAGTTTTTCCTTTAATGTCGCTGGGTAAGCTGAGCGTGGCAGTGGTTTCACGGACGAACAGGCAAACAGTCAATCGGATTTCTACTTGTCTCATCATCCTCATCATTTATATATATAACCTTTTATCTAACTCGATTCGTTTAAGGTGATACATACACTTTATAGAAAAATATAACTATTATTAAATAAATATACTTATATATCATGCAGTAGCACAGCATATTTCAAACAGTGCTTAACAAAACCTTTGAAGCTATATATCTACTGAACTAAAACGAATATTAAACCAGTTCAAATATGGATTTTTGGTGTGACATTTTAAACTTGAAAATTTATTTTATATATACTATATTTTAAATTTTCATAAATATATTTTTAAACTATTAAATTATAATAAATAATATTCGAATTTTGTATGGCCTCCCTTATTAACATTTTGATCCCAAATTGTCAATGACATTGATGACTGGTGCCTTAGTCTGCATCCTTGGATTAATTGCAAATCAGCCTAGTCTTGGAAGGAACGGAAATTAATCCGAATTCCCAGTATTTACGCACTTTCTAACAAATTGGCCTTCAAGACTTCGAGGTATTGAGGCTTGTCCGTAGGTAACTCTATTTAGTGTAGTTTTCCAATCCCAACGACATACTATGAAACACCAGGTTGTAATATCGCTTTAAAATTTTTTTCTGTATTTAGTTTACGTCAGACGAAGGCGACTCCCTCAGAGCCACAATATTCAATTTGGACTCGGACTCATCTCCTAATATTGTACCACTGTACCAAAAAAAAATTGTATCGTTATTTAAACACTCCTTGGAAAACTTTAAAATCTTGAGCCCGTCGAACTCCGCCCTACTCCGTCTATACTGGTTTAGCCACGATCGTCAGTTTCGTTAAAAACTTTGTTGGGTGTTTTTCATGCATAAGCATGCGTTCTGTTTTCGCAGACAAAACGATAAATAATAATCCACACTGCTGAATCATTTAGAAAGACATTTCAGCAATATTCCTTAGTGAATGACCGTTTTTCGTCTTCTCGGTCTCGCGTCTACTCGGTGCTATTTTCTTGCAGGTAGATAATTTTGTATAATACCATATATATTGCGTTGTCAAAAAAGTCTTGCGGTATTTTCGCTAGTTGGAGCTGAAGTCGCATCGGGTCATGCTATACCTTTTTGGAAAGCTCATTTCACGCGCTAACACGTGTTTGATTGATTGTCGTTTCTTTTAACTCTTCAATTCCCATGTCCAAGTTAGCAAAAAAAATATTATCTCTTTATATAAAACAGTTTGGATACATTTGGATACGACAAAAAAAAAATAAAAAAATATGTAACCTACCCCTGTTTTTTTTATGGGGGTGTCACCTACAGGTGACACTGAGCATTGGGCAATGAAAACTCCAAAAAGCAGGCGTTTTTTCTTTCGGTAGGAATAAGGCTTCAGTTTTATTATGATAGGTAACACTAGTTTACAGTACATTTGTTGCCGAAGAAATTTTAGCTGTTGCTGACTACATATACGTAGGCTGCTATATATATTTCTGGCCTAGGCAACACTAAGTGTTGCCAGGTGCAATCTGACATTTCCATTGGAAAGTTTGACATTTTTTAGCATAACATCACTCAGAACGTTTTGTCATTTAATCGTGAATTGTTTTATTTACAGGGAATTAAAAAATTCATCTCGGCAAAAAAATGGAATTAACTCGTGAACATTTTCGTGCGATCATTTTTCACAACTTTCGACGTGGATTGTCCTTTGTATGGCTATGAAGCACCATCCTATAGCACTGTGAAAAACTGGTACAACGAATTCAATCGTGGCCGACGCTCGGTCAAAGACGAATTCCGTGAAGGTCGTCCAAAAACAGCCGTTGTGCCAGAAAACATCGATGCCGAACGTGAACTGATAATGCAAGACCGTCATGTAACATACCTTCAGATAGAGGCATGCCTATGCATTTCTCCCACCAGCATACATTCGATATTGCATGAACACCTGGCCGTAAAAAAGGTTTGTTCTCGTTGGATCCCGCACAACTTGACAATCGCTCAAAAAAAGGCTCGTGTGGATTGGTGTAAAGAAATGCTGAAAAAATACAATCGCGGTGCTTCAAAAGACGTTTATAAGATTGTCACAGCAATCGACCGTGTGGGTCTTCCAAGACGAGCCAAATTCAACGAAAGTTGTTCGTGGAAGAAGCACTTCGAAGCAAATGGTCACCTGTTTCTTCGGCAAAACTGGTCATGTGGCGACTGTTCCGCTTGAGCAACGTAGGACGGTCGATTCTGAGTAGTACACCACCATTTGTTTGCCTGAAGTCTTCGGAGAAATTCGAAAAATGAACAAGAGAATACGAATCATTGTGCACCATGACAATGCGAGCTCTCACACATCGGCTCAAACCAGCGCCTTTTTGACCGGCCAAAACGTCGAATTGATGGGTCATCCGCCGTACAGCCCTGACTTGGCACCCAATGACTTCTTTTTATTCCCACACATCAAGAAAATAATGCGTGGTCAACGATTTTCGTCGCCAGAAGATGCTGTTAAAACATTCAAAAAACCATGTTTTGGAGGTGTCTCAATCGGAGTGGAAAAAGTGCTTCGAAAATTGGTTTGAGCGCATGCAAAAGTGTATAAATCTTGATGGAGAATATTTTGAAAAACAATAAAACCATTTTCGTTGATAAATATTCCTATTTTAATTATTAGGCCAGAAATATATATAGCAGTCCTCGTAATATGCTATTTCCAAAAATATAATTTAAATATTTTTATCAGCTCTAGTTTCAGAGTTTCAGCTATAAAGGTATTACACAGAAAAAAACATGTGTTTATTAAGAAAAATAATTAATCATTAAGTTCTCAAAAACTTCGTTTAAAAGCTCTTCTCCGATGTGTAGACTTTGGAAAATGACGTATTAGAGACCAACAATAATCAGACATCATATTTGTATCTCAGAAACCCTGATAGCGCTCTTCCATGACGCATAAGTCTTGATGCATACGCTCTCCCTGCTCTTCGCTCATATCTCCTAAATTTACCAGAAACCTCTCTAGGTGACTATGGAGGAAGTGGAGTTTTATACTCATATTGCATCCCACATTTTTTAATTGTAGCTGTAGTGATTTTTTATTTCCGAGAAAATTCTGCATAAGAGATACGAATGCTGTCCAAGCCTTTAGTTCTGACCCAGTCATAGAATTTCAAAATTGAGTATCTTTCGTAAGTTGTCTAATTTGAGGGCCATCAAAAATTCCGGCTTTAAACTTTTCCATAGTGAGCTGAGGAAATTATTGGCAAATGTAAGAGAAGCAGTTCCCATCTTTATCTAGTGATTTTACAATCATGATGCCCAGTTTTTATGTAATGATGGAAGGATAATTGAATGAATTGTGGACTATATTGTGCTTTCCAGGCTCCATTTTTTCTCTCAACGGCCAGTTTTTTCTCACCCAATGCTCTTGTTTAGCTCTACTGTCCCAAAGACATATAAAACAGGGAAACTTGGTATAACCACTTTGTTGACCAAGAAGAATGTTGACCATTTTTAAATCGACACAAATTTGCCACTTATCGTCATTGTATTTTATTTTGTTCAAGACTAAAGAAATGTTACAATATTCCTCCTTTAACTTTGTACTGTGGGCAATAGGTACGCCAGCGTATTTATTTCCATTATGTAAATGAATACATTTAAGGCTACGTTTTGAGCTGTCAATGAATAAATGCCAGTCGTTTGGTTCGTATCGCTTCAAGCCCATTTTTATCAACAAGTTTTTGATATCTGAACAAAAGGTAATGCCGTTTTCTTCGGAAAAATAAGGCCGTAATTCTGCATCTTTTTCACGATAAAAACTTATTTTAGTATCCGAGGATAGCAAGTTTTTTTCTTTTAGTCTTCATGCTAACAATTCTGAAGCTTGTTTAGAAAGATTTAAATCTCTTACAATATCATTCAACTCATTTTGGGAAAAGTGTTTTGGCTCATTAGACATACCTTCAAAATCAGCATCATTTTATGATGAGCTTGGTCCTTCAACGTCTTGCTCTAATGGTTCAGATATATTTTTAGGCTCTGAAGAGTGAGGTGAACGCTGCACTGGACGTTGAACACAACTAGTACTTGGGTACTGCCATTTAGCTCGATTTTTAGTGTTTAAAGCTTAGTACGCAGCTCTCAAGAAACGTAAAAACTTCATATAAAAAAACGCTTAAGAAACGGTCCAGAAACGTTCCTGCGATAAAGTTACTTGTGCTAGTACGCAGCTCTTAAGAAAGCTAGTACTAATTTTTAATACTTTTTTTCAATAAAATGTGAATATGGCAAACCTGGTTTTGCAAAGAAACATCAAATCAGCAATTGTTTCTTGCAGGAAATTCGAAGTAATCGTCAAATTCATCCTAAATTAGTTGAAATCATTATTATAAAGTATATTCCATTTTGAAATGTTGTATAAAACCAACCAATCATCAACAACATTCCTTAAATCTCAAAGAAAATATTTGTGTTACCATACACATACATACATACATACATACGCACAAAGTTTGTTTTCTTTGTTTATTCTCTCTTGCTCTTCTAATGTGGATCATTCACAATGCGTAACCGGCTGTCAAAATTACTTCAGAAATAATGTATTTTTGTTCTTGAGCAATTACTTGAGAGCTGCGTACCAACCTTAAACCGTTTATATTCACACTACAAAAATAACAGTCTGCGAGATGATTTCGTGGTTCTCGCCAAATAGTCGGTGTTTCAAATTTAAAAGCACTTTTACCATTTTTCATAATCTTAAACATTCCACACAAGATTTACAAACACAATTGGGAGCCCAAGAATTTTTATTTTTATTCAAGAGCACTCCAAAATACTCAAAGTAGGTATTTTTCACCAACTCTGATATAACTTTTCTACAATTTTTAAACACATAATCTCCGCATATGTAGCAAAAATGACGTTATTTAAACAACGTCTTCTTGAACTACTCATGACGCAAAAACCTGAGAAACTAATCTTAACACAGTAAAATATTCCCCTTTTTATACTCTCGCAACAAAGTTGCTAAAGAGAGTATTATAGTTTTGTTCACATAACGGTTGTTTGTAAGTCCTAAAACTAAAAGAGTCAGATATAGGGTTATATATACCAAAGTGATCAGGGTGACGAGTAGAGTTGAAATCCGGATGTCTGTCTGTCCGTCCGTCCGTCTGTCCGTCCGTCCGTCCGTGCAAGCTGTAACTTGAGTAAAAATTGAGATATCATGATGAAACTTGGTACACGTATTTCTTGGCTTCATAGGAAAGTTAAGTTCGAAGATGGGCCAAATCGGCCCACTGCCACGCCCACAAAATGGCGGAAACCGAAAACCTATAAAGTGTCATAACTAAACCATAAATAAAGATATTAAAATGAAATTTAGCACAAAGGATCACATTAGGGAGGGGCATGTTTGGACGTAATTTTTTTGGAAAAGTGGGCGTGGCCCCGCCCCCTAAAAAGTTTTTTGTACATATCTCGGAAACTACTATAGCTATGTCAACCAAACTCTACAGAATCATTTCCTTCAGGCATTTCCATATACAGTTCAAAAATGGAAGAAATCGGATAATAACCACGCCCACCTCCCATACAAAGGTTATGTTGAAAATCACTAAAAGTGCGTTAACCGACTAACAAAAAACGTCAGAAACACAAAATTTTACGGAAGGAATGGCAGAAGGAAGTTGTACCCAGGCTTTTTTTAAAAATTGAAAATGGGCGTGGTGTCGCCCACTTATGGACCAAAAACCATATCTCAGGAACTACTCGACCGATTTCAATAAAATTCGGTATATAATATTTCCTTAACACCCTGATGACATACACGAAATATGGGTGAAATCGGTTCACAACCACGCCTTCTTCCAATATAACGCTATTTTGAATTCCATCTGATGCCTTCTCTTTATAATATACACAAGGAACAAATGATGATAGCGGAATAAAACTTTACACATACATATATATAACTTTTCAAGGTCCCTTATATCGAACACGAAGAACTCAGTGCCTAACCTAACCTAATTTTTCACCGAAAATATCGGTAAATCTCTCAGAATTTAATTCTAATTAATTTTACAGCAAAATAAAAAGATATGTAAATGACGGATAATGAAATCTCGATTATCACTTTATCATGCGAGAGTATAAAATGTTCGGTGACACCCGAACTTAGCCCTTCCTTCTTCTTCTTCTTCTTTACTGGCGTAGACACCGCTTACGCGATTATAGCCGAGTCAACAACAGCGCGCCAATCGTTTCTTCTCTTCGCTACGTGGCGCCAATTGGATATTCCAAGCGAGGCCAGGTCCTTCTCCACTTGGTCCTTCCACCGGAGTGGAGGTCTTCCTCTTCCTCTGCTTCCCGCGGCGGGTACTGCGTCGAATACTTTCAGAGCTGGAGTGTTTTCATCCATCCGGACAACATGACCTAGCCAGCGTAGCCGCTGTCTTTTAATTCGCTGAACTATGTCGATGTCGTCGTATATCTCGTACAGCTCATCGTTCCATCGGATGCGGTATTCGCCGTGGCCAACGCGCAAAGGACCATAAATCTTCCGCAGAACTTTTCTCTCGAAAACTCGCAACGTCGACTCATCGGTTGTTGTCATCGTCCAAGCCTCTGCACCATATAGCAGGACGGGAATTATGAGCGACTTATAGAGTTTGGTTTTTGTTCGTCGAGAGAGGACTTTACTTTTCAATTGCCTACTCAGTCCGAAGTAGCACCTGTTGGCAAGAGTAATCCTGCGTTGGATTTCTAGGCTGACATTGTTGGTGGTGTTAATGCTGGTTCCTAAATAGACGAAGTTATCTACAACTTCAAAGTTATGACTGTCAACAGTGACGTGAGTGCCAAGTCGCGAGTGCGACGACTGTTTGTTTGATGACAGGAGATATTTCGTCTTGCCCTCGTTCACTGCCAGACCCATTTGCGTTGCTTCCTTGTTCAGTCTGGAGAAAGCAGAACTAACGGCGCGGGTGTTGAGACCGATGATATCAATATCATCGGCATACGCCAGCAGCTGTACACTCTTATAAAAGATTGTACCTGCTCGGTTCAGTTCTGCAGCTCTAATAATTTTCTCCAGCAGCAGATTGAAAAAGTCGCACGATAGGGAGTCGCCTTGTCTGAAACCTCGTTTGGTATCGAACGGCTCGGAGAGGTCCTTCCCGATCCTGACGGAGCTTTTGGTCCCGCTCAACGTCAGTTTACACAGCCGTATTAGTTTTGCGGGGATACCAAATTCAGACATTGCGGCATAAAGGCAGCTCCTTTTCGTACTGTCGAAAGCAGCTTTAAAATCGACGAAGAGGTGATGTGTGTCGATTCTCCTTTCACGGGTCTTTTCCAAGATTTGGCGCATGGTGAATATCTGGTCGGTTGTTGATTTTCCAGGTCTGAAGCCACACTGATAAGGTCCAATCAGTTTGTTGACGGTGGGCTTTAATCTTTCACACAATACGCTCGATAGAACCTTGTACGCGATGTTGAGGAGGCTAATCCCACGGTAGTTGGCGCAGATTGTGGGGTCTCCTTTTTTATGGATTGGGCATAGCACACTTAAATTCCAATCGTTGGGCATGCTCTCATCCGACCATATTTTGCAAAGAAGCTGATGCATGCTCCTTATCAGTTCTTCGCCGCCGTGTTTGAATAGCTCGGCCGGCAATCCGTCTGCCCCTGCCGCTTTGTTGTTCTTCAGGCGGGCAACTGCTATTCGAACTTCGTCATGGTCGGGCAATGGAACGCCTGCTCCATCGTCATCGATTGGGGTATCGGGTTCGCCTTCTCCTGGTGCTATGTGTTCACTGCCATTCAGCAGGCTGGAGAAGTGTTCCCTCCATAATCTAAGTATGCTCTGGGCATCGGTGGCTAGATCACCTTTGGGGGTTCTACAGGAGTATGCTCCGGTCTTGAAACCTTCTGTAAGTCGCCGCATTTTTTCGTAGAATTTTCGAGCATTACCCCTGTCGGCCAGCTTATCAAGCTGTTCGTACTCACGCATTTCGGCCTCTTTCTTCTTCTGTCTGCAAATGCGTCTCGCTTCCCTCTTCAACTCTCGGTATCTATCCCATCCCGCACGTGTTGTGGTCGATCGTAACGTTGCGAGGTAGGCAGCCTGTTTTCTCTCCGCTGCGACACGGCACTCCTCATCGTACCAGCTGTTCTTTTGCACTTTCCGAAAACCAATGGTTTCGGTTGCAGCTGTACGTAAGGAGTTTGAAATGCCGTCCCACAGTTCCCTTATACCGAGTTGTTGACGAGTGCTCTCAGAGAGCAGGAGTGCAAGCCGAGTAGAAAATCGTTCGGCTGTCTGTTGTGATTGCAGCTTCTCGACGTCGAACCTTCCTTGTGTTTGTTGGCGTGCGTTTTTTGCTGCACAGAGGCGGGTGCGAATCTTGGCTGCAACAAGATAGTGGTCCGAGTCGATGTTAGGACCTCGGAGCGCACGCACATCTAAAACACTGGAGACGTGTCTTCCGTCTATCACAACATGATCGATCTGGTTGGTGGTTTTTCGATCCGGAGACAGCCAGGTAGCTTGATGTATCTTCTTATGCTGGAATCTAGTACTACAGATAACCATATTTCGGGCCCCGGCGAAGTCGATCAGCCTCAACCCATTTGGGGATGTTTCCTCGTGGAGGCTGAATTTACCGACCGTAGTGCCAAAGATACCTTCTTTGCCCATCCTGGCGTTGAAGTCGCCAAGCACGATTTTGACATCGTGGCGGGGGCATCTCTCATAAGTGCGCTCCAAGCACTCATAAAAAGCATCTTTGGTCACATCGTCCTTCTCTTCCGTCGGGGCGTGGGCGCAAATCAGCGATATGTTGAAGAACCTCGCTTTGATGCGGATTGTGGCTAGACGTTCATTCTCCGGAGTGAATGATAGTACTCGGCGACGGAGTCTCTCTCCCACCACGAATCCAACACCAAACTTGCGCTCCTTTATATGGCCACTGTAGTAAATGTCACAAGGACCTACTCGTCTCTGTCCTTGTCCCGTCCATCGCATTTCTTGGACGGCGGTGATGTCAGCCTTTATCTTTACGAGGACATCTACCAGCTGGGCAGCGGCACCTTCCCAATTAAGGGACCGGACATTCCAGGTGCATGCCCTCAAATCATAGTCCTTATTTCGTTTGCCATGGTCGTCATCAAAAGGGGGGTCTCTCATCCGAGGCTGTGTTTGCTTTTTCATTGGGGGTGTTTTTTTACGTGGCGGGTCCCAAACCCAGCGCACAACCCTATGCAGGGGATGTTTCGCCTTCTCACGTTAGCTCGCCTTCAAACGGATGTTCTTAGGCTACCCAGAGGATACTTGGTCAAAGACCGGAAGTCGTGAGCTGCTTGAGTCATATGTAAAAGAATCGTTTCTGGCCACTCCCAAGTGAATGGCGATCAGAGAACTTTCCTCACTTGCGTGAACTTCTACACATGACTCCATCCTCCAGCCCTTAGCCCTTCCTTACTTGTTTATTAATATATATGCTTAAATGATAAAAATCAAAAACAAAGTAAATCGAGCTGCTCAAAAATTTTCGAGGGTAGATTTGACAAAAGCAAGTAATAAGTGAACAATATCAATCGCAGAATTCGCGGCAACAGACAAAAAGTTCAATTCTGTAAACTAGTGTAATCTTTATTTATGTACTTATTACAAAAAAATTAACACTTATCATGAAAGTTGTAACAGCATTTTACATGCAAACCAATATTACACTTGGCACACATTTTTCTACTGCGTTGGTGACAAAATCCGCATCTTCGTTGAGAACAGTCGATTTGCGAGTGATCATCCGCACTCCTCACCTCGATAGGCCCTCTCATCTGCACAGGAACACTACAAACAGGATTGCGGGTGGGAGATTTGCCATATTTTTGCAGGTAAATAGTTGCCACATTTCAACGGAAATCGCAGTAGGTCCAGTTGTTATCTGAATTTCTTTTGATTAGCCATGCATTTTGGCAACTTGCCAAAAGCAAAGAGCGGGAACCACCACTTTTTGCCGCGAAGAGCTACTTTCATGGAGTGAACGTTTTCGTCAAAACGGTCTACTCCACCCATGTACTTATTGTACATATTGATAATAGATGGGTAATCAACTTGAATTTTAGCCCGCTTTTTGTCCACAAATCCAATTCGATGGGATCTAATCCATGGCAGTTGGATGCCATGGTGACGATACTATTATCATGCCATTTAGCTGCAATAACCTCCTCCGATGCTTTATGACATAGCTTACCTCTTGGCTCTTTTTTCATATCCCTTGAGTTTGGCAAATTGCAATTCTCCAGTCGATTTTCCCGAACAGTACCTGTGCTCCCAACATTGTGCTCTCGCAAATACTTTAGCAACGGTAATCCAGTAAAAAAATTATCAAAATATAAGTTGTAAGGTCCTAACTCAATTGGTAATCTTGAATAGAGCTCTAAAATAACAGCAGCTCCTAGGCCAAACTCAGACTGCATTTTCAGGCCAGGGCCGGACGCGCCCTGATAAGGCTCACAATTGACCAAATATCCATGTCGTGTAGCTGCTGACCAGAGCTTGTAACCAAATCTTATTGGTTTTCCGTGTATATGTTGCTTGGTACCGTGCCTTCCAAAGTATGCTACTATAGTTTCGTCTATGCAAAAGTGTGAAGAACCAGCTTTTTCGAAATTGGCAGTAAAATTTACGTTTAGTTTCGTGAAATATTGTCGAACTTTAGCGAATTTGTCGTTGGGTGGCAAGGATGTACTATCTGAAAGATGAAGGTACTGCTGAATTTCAAAAATCTATTTCGCCTTATACTAGATGCCACTAGTTCATTGCGCGTGTCACTTTTTACTTCCCAGAACATTCGCATGTACTTTGGCGTCAAATATCCCGTAAGTAGCAGTATTGCGATGTAAACTCTAATTTCATCACTAGTCACATTTAGAGTGTGATTTCTCTGCAAAGTATACAAATTGCTCATATCAGTTATGAACTTTACTATGTCGTGGCTATAAAGCAATTCAAAACATTCGACGGCATACATCTCCTTCTGAGAGTTCAAGAAAACTTCTTCATCACAGTCTCCTTTACCGCAAGTAATAAAAGAAGTATTGCTGACATTGCTGTACCATTTCTCTATAGTATTTTCTTTTTTCCTTTTTTTCGGTGCGGGTATTTCCACTTCTTCCCCTTCTTCTTCCAGATTATCTAAACAATTGTCTCCAGAGATCGAAGGTCTCTTTTGTATTTCTACTTGAGATCGAAGCATACGACTAGAATGAAGAATATTAGCTTCATTTTCATCCCCACTGTCTTCGTCCGTTACCACACCATCATCAGGAGGAAATAAAATAATATCGCCTGGGTCGGCAATTTCATCTAACGTCAACCTTTAATACGTAAACAAGCTATAAAGCAACATCACCGCATAGCAACAAGCCCTATTATAAACAATACTCTTCTTATTACTTATGAATTCAAACAGTAAAGTTATTATATTGCCCAGTGTCACCTGCAGGTGCCACGGCATATTTCCAAAGTTGTAGCAATGATACGATAAGTTATTTTTATTGTAAACAATATTTGTATTACAGCTTATATATTTGTTTATTATATGTAATAACAAAACAATCAATACTTACGGTCTAGGCATTTTAATTCACTTTATATCGCAAGAAATCACACAAACTCAGACTGTTGAAGTATCGCGCTAAACGAATGAACGAATTTGACAAATGACGTTTGACTAGTGTTGCCAGAAAAAAATAATAATTAGTGTTATTAATAGGCTGTGCTACAATAGTGGTAGAATTTAAAAATTAAATTTCCGTGTGGTAAAAATAAATATCAAACTTGTGTCACCTACAGGTGACACTGGGAATTGAAGGAATAAGTCGTTCGTGACTTATAGCGTCGCAAACATGGAGCAGAATAAAGAGAAAATACGGCATATTTTACAGTACTACTACGATAAAGGCAAAAATGCATCTCAAGCCGCCAATAAAATTTGTGCAGTTTATGGACCCGATACAGTTTCCATTTCCACCGCTCAACGATGGTTTCAACGTTTTCGTTCTGGTGTAGAGATGGTCGAAGATGCGCCACGCTCCGGAAGGCCTGTCGTCGAAAATTGCGATAAAATCGCTGAATTGGTCGAAAGAGACCGGCATAGTAGCAGCCGTAGCATCGGTCAAGAGCTGGGCATGAGTCATCAAAAATTCACTTCAATTTCAATAAAAAAAAAATTCAATAAAAATACCGCAAAACTTTTTTGACAACCGATTATTTTTCCCAGAACAACTCATGGTCAAATAATAAGCCAAAAGCAATTAAGCAATAAAAATCAATTATATTGAAATACAACGGTTTATTGCAAAGTGTTAGTTATAACTTTAAAAATAAATGAAATTTACATTTGAATTACTTTTGCCAAAACTCCCGCTTTAATAAGACACGTACTAACAGCTGAAAATATCATAGATTTTCGCATAAAATATTAAAAAAGTGAAAAATCGAAACAAATTATTTATTTATTGTGTATTCGTTCACAACAGGTGCGAAGTCAAAATGAAACAAGGGATAGTACTGGATTATTGACATTACTTATTATTATTTATTGAAGTGGTTTAGTCAATTTGTCGTTTACAAACATGTGCACACACAGCAATTAAGCATATGCTTATATGTATTTTTCAAAAAATTGTAACATATAATTCGTCTAACTTGAGTTCAGTCATTCTAGAGGTCGATCACTGGATTTCTTTATTTCTTACTATTGTTTTCCGGGGCTTCGCTCGCATTGAGTGCCTTAAGTAATAGTACTGCGTCGAATGAAATTGACCGTTAAAAAATGATGATATATTTTGTTTAAAAAATTTATTTTAGATTTGAAGAAAGGAACAAAAAACCAAGAATTTTGTTTTATTAATAAAAAGTTTTAATTCTTCCGGAACTTCGTCCATTAGTGTTGTTATGGTAGTGTTCGATACTCTCATATCTGCTGAAAACTACTTTCTTTTAAGAGATCGTCTCAATGCGAAATTTTTCGAAAAATGGATTTTTTAGTTACATTATCGGATAGTATCAACATTCTTTCAAATTTTGAAACCGAAATTCAAATTATTACGGTCGCTACAGGATTTCTTGTATAAAGGGAACAAAGGGGAACGGGGCGAGACAATCTTTAAATGCGTTGTTCTTAGAATGGTGTTTTCAAAACGGTTTCATTTTTAACGTCATTCTCTATCGCGCTTTTTTTTTTTAATCTTCCTATTCTTTTCTACGAAAAACTATCGAAAAAAGGACCAAATTCGATACTTTTTGTCCGCCACCATTTTGTCAATTTTCAAAAAACAACTCTCCATATCGCGATAGCAACTTTCCTCAGTCGTCGGATTAGCCATGTAGCAAGAGTAGCAAATGCTACTGGCCCCGCGAATCGGGGGCCCCGCGCTCCAACTAACCGTAATTAAAAAAATATCAATTTAGATGGAGCGTAAAATATCCTTGTATGCTTTAAACGCGAAGCGCTTAGGCTATGCTTCACATCCATCTGAAAATCTAAAACTCAGTTTCGTCACGTTAAATTGTAAAAATAATTAGGCAGTTTACAAACTTCTTAACTTTAATGTTCTAATGTTTAATTATAAATATTGTAATCGATATATTTAAACTAGTATCTATACTAGGTACATTTCTACCCTTCAAGCGTCCAGATTTTTATTTTTGTGTTAATATCCATTCATTTTTATATCAAAAATTTTTATATACCTAACGAAAGTAAAATATACTCCAACGATATTGGTGAATGGCCGAGCAACTTTGATAGAGATTATTGGATTGAAAAAGGAAGCAGCGAACTGCAATATATGAATGGAGAGTTTTTGTCTTCAACGACAATTTACGAAAACGAAAATAATCCACGTTGCTGCCATAAGTAATTTTTGACCTATAAACATAAACTAACGAATAAAACCCACGTCAGAGACTGGTTGTGTTCTTCGGAAACCAAAGGACGATTTTTCTGTTTTGTTTGCAAAGTTACGAATTTAGATAGTTCATAACCACGGTTTACGAAAGACGGATTAGATGACTGGAAGAATGCGCACAATTTGTTAACAAGACATGAAGAAAGCACTCCGCGTAGACAAGCCATAATTTCGCTGTTAAACCTCAAAAACAAGAATATGCGTGTTGATTCTCAACTTGTGACCCAAATTGAGACTGAGAAAAAATATTGGAGGCTACTCTTAATAACAAAGTTTTGAGCAGAACGAGGTCTTGCGTTTAGGGGTAGTGACGAAATTGTTTGTTCACCTCACAATGGAAATTATTTAGGCTTGTTAGAATTAATAGCCCAATTTGACGCTTTTATGGCTCAACATATTCAAAGTCATGCTAATAAAGGAAAGGGACATACGTCATATTTATCAAAAACAACTTGTGAGGAATTCATTCATCTAATGCAAATCAATATCATTGAATTCTTCTCCAGATATATCGCATGTAGACCAAATGAGTCTGATAGTACGCTATGTTCTGCCATTTGCACCAGTGGAAAAATGTGTTAAGTTCTTGGACATTTAAGGTCATACTGCTGAACAACTCGCTCAAAGTTTACTAGATTTCTTGAGTGAGAGCGGCATTAATATCAAAGATTGACGTGGGCAAAGCTACGATAATTCCAGCAACATGAGTGGAAAATACATCGGCTTACAAGCCCGAATTAAGAAAATAAATAAGTATGCATAATACATTCCCTGTTTTGCATATTCATTAAATTTGGTCACTAAGTGCGCTGCAGACTGCTGTACAGAAGCATTAATTTTCTTCGTTTTCATTGAAAACTTCTAAACATTTTTTCCCCTTCTACCTATCGATGGGTTCCTCTTACGAACGCACTTAAAGATTCTACTTCAAAAATTCCGATAACCGTTTCATCCCACACTAGGTGGTCAGTCCGAGCTGATGCTACGAAGGCTTATAAGTGGTTTTATCACTATTAAGCAAGTATTGGAAGACATTTTCAATAACGTGGATCAAAAAGCGGAGTGCCATAATGAAGCTTACGGACTACTTTCAACGATGGGAGAAACGGGAATAATGACAATTACGTGGAATGGAGTCCTAGAACGCTTGCAAGCGACCAGTGCTTCGCTGCAGTCGTCTGATCAAGACCTTGATAAAGGGATACGCCCTTTATGAATCATTATATGGCTACGTCCAAACAATGCGATCTACTTTTTCAGATATTGAGGCAAGAGCCAAAGATCTGACCTACTGTGAAAAATACCATCAACAGACATCACGACGAATCAAGCGAAATACAAAGTATGACCATTTCAGCGGCTCCACTACACTCGACGACTTTGTTCGAAAATCAAACACCTGGACCACTTTTCAAATTAGAGGTGTTTATTGTCATTATTGATAACGTACTGTCTGCTTTAACTAAACGTATGACAGCTAAAATCTCTTACAACAGAAGAGATTTTGAAAAAGTCCTCTAGTATGGTCAGTGCTTAAGAAGATGATTTGGGGAGCAGCCTAACTGTGAGTTAGTGCAGTTCGCAGATCTGCTACTGAGGCTACTGTTATTGACAGCAAGAAACAGGAGTCTCTGGAACAGCAATATTATAAACTTTTATTAAATAATTCTTTAGAATCGTGGTTCCCAAACTTAGAAATTGCTTTGCGAATTTACTTATCTCTCATGATGACTAACTGCAGTGGCGAACGTTCTTTTTCACTATTAAAACGTATTAAAAATGAATTAAGGAATACGATGGGCAAAGAACGTCTTAATCATCTCACTTTGTTGAATATAGAGCATGACTTGCTTAAAGAAGTCGATATTGCAAGTATTATCTCTAAATTTGTCCATAATAAATCCAGAAAAGTTTATTCGTAACAATTTTGTTTTATTTAATACCCTATTTGACACTTAAGAACCTTTAGCAAATTAAGGGCCTCTTGACAGAATTTGCTACAAGCCCCGCGCTGGCTTAATCCGGCACTGACTTTCTTACAGATTAATAATCTTTTGGAAATTCTTGTTTTAGATGAAAATAGTAGCCGAAATCGAAATCGTGGACATCGTACAGAGCCGTTTTTTACGTATCATTTCAACAATTCATATAATAAATTATTCACTACAGTGAAAATTTATGTTTTATGAATTAAGTTTACAACATCTAACAGTCCTATAAAAAAAAACGTTCTTTACAAAAAAAGGAATCTTGTCTTTGTTGCTGTCATCTAATAACATGACTGCCAAAAGGATAATAACTGATCGTGTTTAATTATGCTATACTGAATATTTTTATCTCAGTTTTAACAAAATGCATTTTAAGATCTGAATGGAGGACTTTGTTAAAACAAGGGACGTTTGTAGACCTAGAGTTTTTGATTGATACTAAAATTACAAAATTTAAATCTGCACACTGTGGATCTATATATGGTAAATAAATATAACAAGAAAGGAAGGGCTATCTTCCGGTGTAACCGAACATTTCCTACTTTTACAAACTTGCAGGGGACCAAAGCCAGGGAAATATCTTAGGTATACAGGAGATGGAATTGACCCGATTGTATCTATTTTTTGCTACATGTAATTAAAAGTCTACAAGCTAATTAAATCTCTCAATGTTTCATCAAAGTTCTTCACACACAACCGCAATCATAAAGTCTGTTCGATAATCCTAATATTTGTTATATGCAGCTCAATTATTTAGATTGAAGCAGTCACACGAAAGGGAGTTGAGTTGTCTGAAACCTCGTTATGTATCGAACGGCTCGGAGAGGTCCTTTTCGATTCTGACGGACTTTTGGTGTTGCTCAACGTCAGTTTACACAGCCGTTTTGCGGGAATAACAACTTCAGACATCGCGGCATATAGGCAGCTCCTTTTCGCGCTGTCAAAATCAACATTGAAATCGGCGAAGAGGTGGTAAATGTCGATTCTCTCTTCTTACGGTTTTTCCAAGATTTGGCGCATGGCGAATATCTTGTCAGTTTGATTTTCCTGGTCTAAAGCCACACTGATAAGGCACCCCATCGGCCCCACCACTTTGTTGTTCTACAGACGGGTAATTACTATTCGAACTTCTTCATGGTCGGAAACGGATCGTCTGCTCCATCGTCATTGATTGGGGAATCATGTTCACCATCTCCTGATGTTATGCCTTCAGTGCCATTTAGCAGGCTGTACTTATCATTAAAAAAATATCTAGAAAAATAAGAATGTCATCGTTTTATGGAAGAGTACGTTTTTTTTAAAGATTTATTAAGTTTTTTATAATGAACCCGATATTGTTAGTGCCGTAAGGATTTTGTTAGATGATATGTTGGAAGTTTCTTTATGTTTCTTAATCGTCATTGATTAATATAATGTATTACAAAAGAGAAATTTCTAATTTTAATTTTATTTTTTTTAGTTTGTTAGAAACAATAAGTTGTATTATCCACATCATATATAAATATATATAAATTCATTTATTATTATTTTATTTTTATATTTACAATATTTAAATGTATTAAATTATATAATGTGTGTTGTTATAGTGAAACGGAGCGGTATAAAAAAATAAAATGGCAAGATGTTCGCGTTGGTGACTTAGTTCATTTATCGAATAATGAAACGGTACCAGCAGACATATTACTTTTAAGAACTAGCGACTTGCATGGCGCCTGTTACATCGACACTTGCGATTTAGATGGTGAAACCAATCTTAAACGAAGAGAAGTAAATATTTCTTATTCAGTTATTTTTTGCATAACTAGATAATGTCGTTATTAGGTTGTTCGGGGTTTCACCGATAAACAGAATATGTTCACCCCAAGTAAATTCGTGAGCCGTATTGAAGCTGACGCGCCCACCACAAAACTTTACAGATTCCATGGAGCCTTAATACATCCGACAGGGGAGCGTGTTCCCATTGCAACCGAAAACTTGCTCCTAAGGGAGAGCCGCTTGAAGGTGATTTTTTTTTTATATTTTATTCTTGAAATTATTATTGAATACCTTTAAATTGTTATATTTCAGAACACTGATTTCATTGAAGGAATCGTGGTATATACAGGCCACGAAACCAAATCAATGCTTAACAACAGTGGACCTCGATATAAACGTTCGCAAGTCGAACAGCAGATGAATATTGATGTGATATGGTAAATTTAACTCTTAATTATGATTGATGAATCTAGGGATATAGTTTCTTGTTTTTCGGAAACGAGATTGAAAGTGACTATAGTACTATAGTATAGTTTTGAGAGGAAAGTAAATGATTAGTGTTGAAAAAATTCCTATTGGTTTCTTATGCATCACATATTGGCAATAATATATGTATATTTAAAAAACCAACAAAAATTAAATATTTTTGGATATCACTTTACTATTTAATTTAAAAAGTCTTTACAGTTTCTTCATTTCATTCCTTGACAAACATAAGTTGAAAGTTGTATTATTCTATCTTATTGCTCATCTAAACAAATATGGAAGAATTAAGTTCGGGTGTAATCCAACCTTTTATTATGTTGCATTTAGCGCGTTTTGTATAGACAAAACTTAATATTAAAGAAATAAGGAAGAGGTATCAACATTAAACAACGTTATGTATAGAAAAACATATTCACTTAATTTCATTTCAACATCACACATTTTGATCGACATTAACCGTTAAAATCAGGTGGAAAGTTCGAAATCACTATATGAGATATATTGGGGCTTGGAGAAGGTCTGGTCTAATTGTATTAACGTGTGCCATTAATCAAGTATACTCAATGACAAAAATCGGTTTTATTATGTATGGTATTTAGGATAATTTATAAGATAGGGTTATTTATGAAATAACATCGGGCAAACGGCTTAAAGAGCTTTCTATACATATGCGTACAAGTTTGTCAAAAATTTCCTAGATTATTCTGTATAAATGTGAATGAATTTCATTGATGCAATGCTGAATCTCATCCTTTAAAGCACACGTGGATGTAGGCTTGTTGCAATAGACTTGTGATTTTAAATAACCCCATAAAAATAAATATAATGGTGTTAAACCACCTAATTTTAAAAAAAATATGGTTAAAATTTGCCTCCAGATCAAAGTCCATACCAAACACTGGCACATTTTGGATGCATTTCGAACAGCGGCCACCAAGTTTGATAATTTTTGAAATATTGTATGGTAATGAAGACAGAGCAACCTGTTTTTACTTGTAAGAATAAACTGGCAGCTGTCGTTTTTTTAATTTTTTTTAACATATATTGCGGCAAATTTTAATATGTTGTTAATTTTCAGACACCCTTTATCTTAATTTCGTTAAAAAGGGAACTTGGTATATACAGGCCACGAAACTGAACAACAGTGGGCCTCACTATATATCGCTCATTTGCTGCAAGACCGGCATAATTCAAAAAACGTGAATTTTGAGTTAATGCTGCAGAATTGTTCGTTATATCATACTTCATGTTGAGTGAAAAATTCATATGAATACCTCTTATATGCTCCGCTTGAGAAGAGGTGTAAGGTTGGAGTCACCGTGTAAGGTTGTAGTAAGTTGAAAACTTTAAACGCGTTTCCTGGAGAATCGATTTTTTTGACTTATGACGGTCTTGCAGCAAATGAGCGATATGTGCTCGCAAGTTGAGCATAATAGATGAACATTGCAGTGATATGGTAAATTGAACTATTCGTTCACTTCATTTTGCTAACATATCTTCTAAAACAACCCATACATACGGTATATATTCCATTAGTACTTTGAAATTACCAGGATATCCACTGGGTGAGTTTCATAACGATGCCTATCATTCCGACTTTACTATATATCGATTTTGAAATTAGTGAATGAGATATATTTGAGCTAAGGGTGGTATTGTCCGGATTTCACCCAGCACATATTGTTTTTAGAGATAAACGCTCTCTTAATTTCGGGAAGATATCTCATATACAGTGGACCAATAAAGTTTACATACACCTAGTTCTATTAAATTACGACACGTTTATTTGTTTTAAAATCAATAAATGTTTTGTTTTTTTTTCTATCCATTTCAAAATATGTATATTTAACATTAAATATAGCATATCAAAATATTTTTTTTTACTCAAATAAAAAAAAAATAATGCTAAAGCTTAAAATGCGCCTAATTCATATCAAAAAAGTTTACATACACTATTGATTATTTATATAAATCAAAAATAATTACAATAGTTTTAGCGGTTTTTTGCATACATTTTCGTGCTATTTCCCTAGACGTCGCATGCTCCCCACTCGATTTTTAGTATTATTTCCGGATATTTTGACCGACTAAGTCGATGATCCATTTGTTGGGCCTTATTTGGAAGAAATTCGATGTTTCCGAATATGATTTTCCAAAAAGTTCCAGATATTTTGAATAGGATTAATGTCTAGTGATTCGGGGACCTATGAAGTGATTTTTAATTCCATGACAACCATTCACGTACAAGATAAGACGTGTATTTTGGGTTGTTATCCTGTTGTAAATAAAAGTGACAGCTATTAACAGCCAATTTAAGCACACTTAAAATTACATTTTTTTCTAAAATGTTCAGATACATATGCTTTTCCGTTTTTTCACTAAACAAATCCAAATGTCCAACTCCAGATGCAGCCATGTACCATTACTCTCACCGTGCGTTACAGTTGGCAAAACATTTTTTCCTCCTTTATTGATCTTTCTCCACACTTTTCGTGATCTATTCGTACCAAATATATTAAATATTGATTCGTCGGTGAACACAATGTTTTCCCAAAACCAATACGGGTTGTTTAAATATTGTTTAGCAACTTTTTATTAACCTTACTTATGTATGTCTTACGACGTGCGATTCGTCTATGAAAACCAGCACTATTCAACACATTAATTAGCATTAATTTTCTTTATTTGTGTAAAAAAAAAAAATATTTTGATATGCTATATTTAATGTTAAATATACATATCTTGAAATGGATAGAAAAAAACACAAAATTTGTTCATTTTAAAACAAATGTAAACGTGCTGTAATTTAATAAACTTAGGTGTATGAAAACTTTATTGGTCCACTATATTAACCGATATATACAATACAAAGCCAAACGCAAGTTTGAAAATCTTTACATTATGTCGATGCACATTAGGTATATGGGAGCTAGGGAAAGAATTGATCCGAGTGTACCCCTTTTTGAAACAATCGCATTTTTGTTTTGGAGATACTAATTATGCAAAATTTATTACAATAGCTTCATTCATCTCAATACAACATAACAATATTGAAATGTAATGCAGTAAATTTCATTATATTTCGTCGAGTAGTTTCTGCGATATAGAATTTACCTCTGTCACATAGAATCTGTTTCCCTATGTGTGAGATGTACCTCGCCTATTTTCGTATGTCGGGTATGGTTCTCATCTGATTCCATTTTTACAGAGTCTGCGCAAAAAGAACAACTGCCCTGGAAGTTTAATGGAAATAGCTCTCTTGTTTTGCGAGACATGCACATTAGAGCTATTAGAGAGTGGGACCACGTTCTCTTTTAACATTAAAACAAATGCCCTCCTCTTTTGATTCTCTGTATTAATTTGTAGTTTTTTTTATCTTAATTAGAGCTTAGGTTTTTCACTTTGTATCCTTTCGATTAACAGCCTCTTGTGAGCATGAAAAAAATCTGAATGCGCTCATCTACAATACTAAACTAGTCTAAATTTCATCAAGGTATCTCAACTTTTACTGAAGTAACGCTGCACCGACGGACAAACAAAAATTCATCGGTTTCATTCAATTCGTTTCATCATCTCGATTTTGTTTATATTTTTATAACTCGATATTTATCTCAGTTAGTTTTAGGTGATACAAATAACCGTTATGTGAACAAAACTTGTATATTCTATAGCAATATGTTGAGAGGTTAAAAACAAATTTAATAGTGTAAACCTTTTAATCAACGATTTTATCACAAGAAGTGAGTTCATAAAAGTATTTTCTCTAACTTAAGCATAAGTGTACTGCATTTCTCTCCTAACACATACATATCTAATTATCAGATTTCAACGAATTTCAATTAATTCATGTTTGAAACTTAAATCGTAAGGTACCAATGACTAGAGAGAGATCTTTCTCACTAATTGAATTAGAAAATATTTTAGGTAGAAAACAAACACAGTATTCGACTGCTAAACTTTACTAAATGTTACAGATTTAGAAAAATTATGTTAAGGTTAACGCTCTTAAATCTTTAAATTCTTTTCTTCACATATTTTTATACAAAATTAATATTAAATAAAAAAAATGTCGTTCAGTAAAACAGATCGGGCATATTTGCATCCATCGAACATTACACATCCATAACACCTTTTTCTTGTCTTTATGTTTGCCATAAATGGTATTGACGATCTTCCATTTGTACTATTCGATTTGGTTTTTAGTTGTTTTCTGCACTTATTTTTTCCAATTCATAGAATAAGGCTACCAAGGCTCAACTACTATAATAAAAAATCGACAAAAAAATTAAAAATCAAATATTTCGTTCATCCACGTTTATGGATTAGTGCTAAACATGAACTTATAATATTTAATCATATTATTAAATTTTATGTTTTAAATAGAAATTTGTCTATTTCTATTAGGTGTGTGATAATTTTACTGATATTATGTATTGTGGGCGCAGTTGGCTGCAAAATGTGGTTAAGCTCTTTTGAGCAATTTCCTGTACCATATCTACCTTTTGATGTTCACCCAAGCTACGAAGGTCTCTTGACTTTTTGGACATACATTATAATATTGCAGGTGATGATTCCATTGTCTTTGTACGTTACTATTGAATTATGCAAAATTCTGCAAGTATACCACATTCACAACAACATTGACTTGTATGACGAGGATACAAATAAAAAAACAGAATGCCGTGCGATGAACATTACTGAAGAGTTGGGGCAGATACAGCATATATTTTCAGATAAGACAGGAACGCTGACTGAAAATAAAATGCTATTTCGACGATGTGTTGTCAATGGCATAGACTACGGTCATCCCCCTTCAGAGCTGGAACGATTGCACTCAAAGCCTGGAATACCAGCACCACCGCTGATAACTAATTCCACATTATTAAATGATATGCTAGAGTTGATAAATTCTGGTCAGTATTTGTCATCAAATGCCCAAAGGCTACAAGAATTTCTTTTGGTAATGGCAATTTGCAATACGGTGATTGTAAGTGCCACACCACATCACGATTTGATGAATGCCAGTGGCATAATTGAAGTTCAAGGAGCAGCCAACAATGATTCAGTAATACTAAAAAGTAAGTGTTGTTAATAATGTTTCTCAATTCTACATATAAAATTGAATCATTTCAGATGTAAAGGACAACCATATTCCTTTACAACATATAACACAAACAGATTCATCCGCTACATCATTAACTAAAGCTAATAATAATTTAGCATCTGCTATACCAATTGATCGTTATACTCGCTTAGCTGAATCACGTTCAGTAACACCATCACCACCACCAAACCTTGCCTATGTTTTGCCAACCCATACACATATTCCATCGTTATCCCCAATAAGCAGCTCAGCAGAGACTACACCTACTTCTGATTCACCTCCTATGAAAATGAAGTCATTTTCAAATAGCATATCACCGACAGGGCGAGCAAAAGCAGTGATAAACTCCAAAATAACTAGCCTTACCTCATTCTTGAATGTAAAGGTTCAAGCAAAAAAAATTACAAACAAGTTAAAGTAAGTAAGTAACACACATATTAAAAATATATTAAAAATATTTTACTTGTCAGTCAAACAAAAATTCAGCAATCATTTAAAACGGCCAACGGTAGACCTTTGTATGAAGCTGAGAGTCCAGATGAACTGGCGCTTGTAAATGCTGCTTATAGTTATGACTGCTGTTTAGTCAATCGAAGTCCAAATCATATACTAGTTAGCATTCCTAATTCTGGAATGGTGGAGTATGAAGTTCTAAAAATTTTGCCATTTGATTCGAGCCGCAAGTGCATGTCAATTGTTGTGCGCCGTACAGGAACACAAGAAATAGTGCTTTACACAAAGGGTGCTGACAGCTCTATTATACCCGTATTAGTACCGTGCGCTCCAAATACGACAGAAGGTATTAGATTTTCGATAAACTAAAAAAAAATAAAATAATGTTTACCAAACGTTTTGTGATAGGTTTAATGCGAGAAAAAACTCAACAGCAGTTGGACCGTTATGCTCGTGATGGTTTGCGTATATTAGTTATGGCAAAACGAACATTGAATTCCGCCGAATATACAGAATGGTGGGCACACCACCAAGAAATTGAAATGTCGTTGGAGAATAGAGAACGACGCATTCGTGATTCTTTTGCGAAGCTGGAATGTAATTTGACATTACTAGGTGCTACAGGAATTGAAGATAGACTTCAAGATGGTGTTCCGGAAGCGTTAGCTGCTCTGATTTCGGCTGGTATATCGGTGTGGGTGTTAACTGGCGATAAGCCAGAAACGGCAATAAATGTTGCTTATTCTGCAAAACTTTTTACTCAACAGATGGAGTTATTGCGGTATGTTCATCTTATTATTATTATGTTGTGACTTCATGTATTGTTAACATGTACAGTCCATAACAAAAAAAAAATAATATTAAATTAAAACGTAATATAAAAAAGTAAATATAAAACAGCACTTTAATTCGTAATAAAATTAGTTTAGTATTATTTTAGATAAATTATAGAAATACAATAATTTCTATTATTATTATAAAATTTAATTAATATGTATTGTCGTGGGAAAAGAATAATTTATGTTTGCTATTAATTTAAAGTTGTGGTTAATATTTTAAGAGAACCAGCGGTATTGGAAAAAATAAGTCGTAAAGTATTAGGAACTCATTAGTAAATCCCAAAACCTACGGGAAAGCGCTCATTCTTTACAACAACCAAGGAAAAATAAGCTATTTGACGTGTTGTGTTAAATTTAATTCTAAAATTTTCAAAAATGCAAAAAAGAACGTAGAAAATATTTGTGAAAAGAGTTTTTAAAAATTCTTCTTCTTATAAGGTATTTAAAAGCTATGAAAGCTCCTACCACTATGAAATATGATCTGTTCATAGAACTTATGTATTTTTTTCCAGTACAAATAATCATTTTCAGTCTCTTTTTGTCTCACTGCTTGAAGTATTTTTAATTTATACTAAAATTGTTTAAATATTTCACGTACTCTCGTACAATCCAATTTTTATTGTGGACTAAAATATCCTAAAAAAATGGAAGGAATTTAATTCAAACGTTTTTTTTTATTGACTATCCTAATTTATTATTATGTTCAGTCTAACGGCTCGCTCTCGTGATGCTGCGGAAAGTGCAATCAATTTCTACTTAGCTGATTTGGATACCAGCAAATCAATATATGATACTCATACCCGACTGAAAACACGTGCTTTGGTTGTAGACGGCAAAACTTTGACTTTTATCCTGGATTTACGGTAAGTATTTGCTAATAGTAATATGTGTATAAAGTTAAAAACCTTGTAGCAATATTATTGATATGCAGCATATCTTTTTTAATGTATTTGGATTTAGCTTAGAAGTCTCGTTGGCATTCTTAAATAAAAACATAAATTAAATATAAACTTTTACAATTAAAAAACTAAATGTTTCAAAGTTTTTTGGGATTAAAAATCTAAAGTGATGTACTTATTGGTGTAAAATTTTCCCTTATATCTTTATTAGTTTTGATTTGTATAATATATTTAAAACTGTGCTATATGGGCATTAGTGGTTGTATCACATAAAGATTACAGGATAATGTTATTCACCAAATTTGAAATTGGCCGAGTAGTCCCCCGACGAATGGAATTTGATCTATTAGTGGGAGCTTCCGTACCATTTTTTGCTTTAAGAGGATTCTGGTTTAGAAATTCGAAAAAATCGATTTTTTTTTGCATATTTTTATAGTATAATCCTTCAAGAAAATGTTCCTTAGAGAATTTTTCGAAATTCAAATTATTTTCCGAGTTACAGCTCAATTTATGACGCGCCGACAAAACCGTTTCGCAGCCTTTCTCAAACTTTAAACTCGTTTTTCTCATCACTTTTCTAGAAACGGTGTGCATGATATCTTAAGTTCTACTAAACCGATTCACATGAAATTTTACACAGAGCTTTCTTATACATTATAGTATCGCACCACGAAGAGCTTTCGAAAGAACTTAAAAAAAAAATTTCGAACCACAAAAAAAAACAGGGAAAATGCGAAATATTTTTTTCAAACCTCTACCATTTTGTAAAAAAAAAATGTTTCAACAACGTTTCGTAGTGCGATAACTACACTTTTACTCTTCACGGATTTCGCATAAATTTTCATTTTAGGCCACGGAAAGGATTTATATCCTGTACTTCAGGTTTCATCAGTCGAAGTAGAGACTTGCAGTTTTTTTTTATTTAATTTTTTTTCTTATATTATTTATGTTTTGTATTCATAGAATATCAATAAAAAGCATGAAAAAAATGGAAATGGATAGTCAAAATAATTTTTGATTTCTTTTATCGCGTCAAAAAAATAACAAAAATTCGGGCGTCTAAACCAGAATACCCCCTTAAAATATAATATAACGTTCCTTCAGTCAGATATTGAACTTCAATACGTACATTTTCACACAGTATGATAAGGTTCTAGAAGGACTTATTTATAGCAAGCTCATCTGCATTCAAATAATTTAAACCCCAGATGCCCCTCCCGACTAAAATGATATAATTAATTTCTGTTTAAGTTATAGCATTTTATAGGTTTTCGATTAGTGGTGTTTTGTGGGCGTGGCAATCTAATTGGTTGTGTTGCACATCTCTAGTGCTAAGATATTTTAATTCTTAGTTCAGTTATCGCTTACACGAACAGACAGATAGACATCTGAAATTCAACTTATCCTGATGTTTTTGATATATGTGACCTGGTCTACGGAAAGGGGGCTTAGGTGTCAAAAATCAATTTTCAACGAGAAACTGACGAAACGAGTTGTTTATTTTTAACAGCTGTTTCCCAGAAAACTAGTTTTCGCACGTTAGCTCCCTTTTCGTAGACCAGGTCACATATGTATATGCATTAGGGGTATAACTTTTTTGCAACATAATATTTACATGGCCGTACATAATGAGCAATTGTGAAAAAATATTAACTGCGTTTTTACTTTTTTGTTTTCTTTCAAAAAGTTCCCGCACCAACGCAATTGAATTTTTTTTATTTTGATAAAAAAAAAAATGTGCAAAAAACGCCTTTAAAGTTTTCAAATCCCATAAGCCTCAATGTAAAAATTTGCACTATTTTGTGGATATCTCAGAAACCATGCATGATATTGATATAAAATTTTGATACGATATAAAAAACTATAAAATCTACGTTTCGGCATAATTAACTCAAAAAAAGTATTTTTTGATTATTTTGCAACAAATATTATTTATTATTATTTATATATAAGAAAAATACAGTTTTTGTTAATTCATTTTCTTTATTTTTTATTAAACATATATTTTATTTAGAGTTAGAAGCAATAAACTTAAGATTTAAACTGCGCTTAGATTTACATTTCGGATAAATGTCTTGTATCAATTTGATGGCTTTGATGGCAATAAATGAGTCTTCCTTCACCCAGTGTTTTAAAAAACATTTGTGCGCTGCTTTAAAAGGCTTTACCGATGTTTCTAATTTTGTGAAGTCATTTGCATGAAAACGGTGGTCGGAAAACCATACGTCATACCAAGCGCCGCATATAAATTGACAAATAGGCAACAGTTTTGTTCGGTGTTTGGCAATGAGTATGAATGTTAAAATGCAAAGTATAGCCCTTGAGTTCCAACGGGCGTTGCTTAGCGATGGTAGAGTCTTAAATTTTATATAAGGAAAGATTTTATTTTTTTCATAATATTTGAACGCTTGTCCCAGCTCATACAGATACTGCATGTCATCGCGCCATTTGATGCATCTTACTTTCAATTTTTCTTTGCCTTGAGCGAAACTTTGTTTTAGAGCATCGAAATTATTGATCATTTCTGAAAATATATCGTAGGGAATATTTGGTGATATTGATTTTCCATCCAGTGACTCATCCATTACATGTCTTAAAATCAGATCTAAAATATGATGTTGACAGCCCACATATTGCGGTTTGAAAAGTATTTTTGGAGTGAGACAACAACTCCATTTTTATGTCCTGTATTGACGGTTGTTGTATCACACACAATCATTCCGATGGAGCCCCACAGTTGAAAATTATCGAGAACTTCCTTGATGCCTTCAAATATGGTTGAACTTCTTCCATTATCAAGATCCAAGACCGCCAATCTTACTTCTCTGAACTCATTTTTTAGCACCACGGCCTGTATTTCTCTTTTACCGAATTTCTTCTCATCAAAATGAAGACACCAAATATTATTCTTGAGTGAAGTCTTATAATCTTCTTCCAAATGTTCTGCTGCTTTTTTTGCTGCTTTTAAAATTCCTGGCTGTGTTGGTGTTGTTATATTAACTCCTGATTTCGCCAATTCTTTGCATATTTTAGCAGCATTTTTGGTGGTCACATTGGCAGTTGTTACTATTTTCACTGCTGCCTTTGTTGAACAATTCGCTTGTTTAAGCCTTGAAGGTACTTCAAATTCTTCATAATTCGGGACGCAGCAATCATCGTTCGCGTCGCTTGATGATATTGAAGATATTGATGAGTTTAATATATTATTATTTTTGACGGAGGTATTTTCTTTCATTTTGAAAGCTATGGATGGGTGAAGCTTTACATCCTTAGTAGTTGTGTACCCAACTTCTCCGTTCGTTCTTATTTGGAGTTCATACAGCTCTTTATCTTCAGTACCAAGCCACATACCGTTTTTATTCGTTACATCAAATAATTTGTTGAATGCGATTACCATGTTTGTTTCACTGCGTTTTTTTAACGATTTCTGGTATGTTTCTATGAGTTTTTGTATTTTACGTTCAAGGGATACTTTTGCTATGATTGGAAAATTAAGTTTTGACCACAAATCAATCAGTTCTTTTCCAATAATCTTGCACCTCTTCACTTTGCTTTTTTCAATTTTTGCCAATGCATTGTATCTTCCAATTATAGCGGCCTGCTTCGGAATTTTGCACAATTCGGTTAAACATTTTTCAATGTTTACTATTTCACGTCTTTTCGTTGTACTTTTTTTAAAAGCAACTAAATTATTTGTCCACACTTTTGAATTTTTAAGAACATCTTTTTCACTCTTTTTAAAAGACATTATGTTTTTGATGTTAAATAGTTATTTGTCCACATTCAATAGCTTTCGCGATGCTGGCTAAACCAAGACTGGTAAAGAGTAGCAATATAAAGACAATGAATACAAAACGAATTGAATTAACTGTAAAATGTTACAGTTAGTCGACGCTTATCGCATATTTACGTTGCGTGAGGAAGAGAAGCAACGACAATGAATACAAAAGCAATTGAATTACTGGGAAAATATTACAGTTAGTCGACGCATATCGTAAAGTTTTGTTGTGTGGTTTTGCGTTCTTTTACGTATTTGATAATATTCGGTGATGCTTTTTTTTCTATTTATGGGTGTATTATTTTTTTTCACAAAATGTAGAAATATTTCTGCGTTTTCTTATCGGAATATTGCTCCCGATAAAGAAATCATACCTACTCAAAAAAAAACGTTTTTCGTGTTAATGATGCCGAAACGTAGATTTTATGGTGTTTTATATCGTATCAAAATTTTATATCAATATCATGCATGGTTTCTGAGATATCCACAAAATAGTGCAAATTTTTACATTGAGGCTTATGGGATTTGAAAACTTTAAACGCGTTTTTTGCACATTTTTTTTTTTTTATCAAAATAAAAAAAATTCAATTGCGTTGGTGCGGGAACTTTTTGAAAGAAAACAAAAAAGTAAAAACGCAGTTAATATTTTCTCACCATTGCTCATCATGTATGGCCATGTAAATTTTTATTTTTGAAAAAATTGTTAAAAGTTATACCCCTAATATGCATACAGAGTATTTTTAAGTGTATACCATTAGGTGGACAAAACTATTATATAAACATAAACACAATATGAGTTTTACTGGAAGAGACAGTTTCCCGAAAAAATGTCACCATGTTGTATAAATTCGCTTTGTATAAATAAGAAACGGCTATGATTAAACATATGTTTCATGTATAATTTTATAATTCACAAAATGCTTAAATAAATCGAAAGCCTTTGCATTATACTCCATAATCTCAAAACTTATGTAGAGTAAACGAGTTTATTTAATTATTTTTAATATGATAAAATTACACTGTGGAACATTTTTGGGATTATTGCCTGGGGGGTGAGAAATTCCAAGTCAAGGTGATGGTACTAGGTCAGTATAGAAAAACCCTCAAAGGGTTTGGCGTTCGTAGTCAGTTTTTTTTATGACCTTTTAAATTTTTTCCTTATCTTGATGTTTTTTCGCGAACCACTTGTCCGATTTTGATGAAACAAATTTAGAAAAATTAAGAATTACAATTTCTATTTGTTTTTATTCAAAAAAGTGTCATTTATCGCCTTTTTTATAAATTTTCCCCAATAACTCCAGACTTCTGGCCATAAACTACTAAAAAAATAAAGAACATTTTTATAATTTTTTATTTTTATTTTATTTATTTATTTTAATAAATATTGCCTAAAAAAAAATTATGAAAAAGGACAAGTGGTTCGCGAAAAAACATCAAGATAAGGAAAAAATTTAAAAGGTCATAAAAAAACTGACACATACGAACGCCAAACCCTTTGAGGGTTTTACTATACTGACCTAGTACCATCACCCTGACTAGGAATTTCTCACCCCCAGATTTGCTGTTGTACTGTGTTATTATATTAATTTAGCAAATAATTTTTCACAGAATTGTTAATAAGTATATTTTACATTGCAAATTATTTTGTAGATCGAAACTCATAAGACCTTTCCTGAAATTGGCTAAAAGCTGTGCATCTGTGTTGTGTTGCCGTTCGACACCTCTTCAGAAAGCATATCTTGTTAAAGTGGTAAAAGAAGAGTTGCGTCTATGTACCTTGGCGATTGGTGATGGTGCGAATGATGTGTCAATGATACAGGTTTAGTGAATTTCAGTTATATATAATCATTTATTGTTCATATGTCTTTGTAAAGATGGCAGATGTTGGCGTTGGTATTTCCGGTCAAGAGGGTATGCAAGCTGTTATGGCCGCTGATTTTACGTTATCACGCTTTCGCTACTTGGAACCTTTATTGTTAGCTCATGGATACTGGTGTTACGATCGTTTGTCGCGTATGATACTTTATTTCTTCTACAAAAATGCTGTAAATATTTTATAAGCTTTTGATTTTTTTTATATTTACCCTAATTTTTTCTAAGGCGTTCGTGTTCTTAATATTTTGGTACCAACTATACTGTGGCTTCTCTGGATCTGTTATGATGGATCAAATGTATCTGATGTTATATAATTTAATATTTACTTCTTTGCCGCCGCTTGCCATTGGTGTCTACGACAAACGCGTGCCTGAGGATTTTTTACTACGAAATTGTTATTTATACAAACATGTTAGTACGCAAGCACAAAATTTTAAACTATCTTATGTTAGTGTCTAATTTTTCTTTAGGGTCGTTTGGGTCTTGCTTACAAACCGCATGATTTCTGGATAGTGCTATCCGATTCGTTATACCAAAGTTTAGTGGTATTTTTCATTGCCTTATTCGCCTATGCGGAAAGTGATGTTGGCATATGGGAGTTCGGAGCAACCATAACAGCTACCTGTTTATATACGAATTTAGTTCATGGTGCACTCGAAATTAGATCATGGGTATTTTATTTCAATACATTGTAACTGTAATAATTTTGTTAAATTAGGTTATTTTTTGTTTTTTTTTTGTAGACTGTATTACATGTGCTCTCTATTACCATTAGTCTTGGTTCCTTCTATGTTTTTTCTATTATTTATAATGCAACTTGCGTAAACTGTTTTGGACTACCTTCTACTTATTGGGTAATATTTCGCTGTTTAGGCTCTCTAGTTCATTGGCTTGTGATACTTATATCGACATTGGTGGCTGTCTTGCCTCGGTAAGCTATTCACATTGCACCATCGCAATTAATCAAATATATTTGTTATTAAATAATGTCACGTAATTTTTATTGCAGGCTGTTGTTTACGACAATTAAAAACTCATTATTTCCTGACGACAGTGCAACAGTTTTGTTGCAGAGAAAAAAAGACCGGAGTAGAGGTGAGGGTTTGTTAGTTGCTTGGTCAAGGTCAACATCAGCTTCATCAATTTATAGGTAAAGAACACACAACACACAATGTAACCGACA
This sequence comes from Bactrocera dorsalis, assembly GCF_023373825.1. Classification (NCBI taxonomy): domain Eukaryota; kingdom Metazoa; phylum Arthropoda; class Insecta; order Diptera; family Tephritidae; genus Bactrocera; species Bactrocera dorsalis. Next base: position 44,973,521 of record NC_064303.1, read on the forward strand.
ATTACCTGCTATGCGTTTCCATAGTAAAATATTTGTTGCCTCTTGTAGCTTACTAGGATTTTGTATACATATGTATTTGCAAAATGAGTATAATTTGGTTTCTTTCTTAAAAAAATATAAAAATAAAGTGTTAAGAAATTCCTTAGACACATAAAAAAAAAACTTTAGTTTCACGTCAGTTAAGTTTGTTTATATTTTGAAATAAATAAAATTTTACTTACATACTTTGACCCAATTTATCTTCCATTTTGGGAGAGCGACTTGATGTTTTCGAAACTTTGATAATCTCATAACTTTTAAGCCCATTTTCGAACGGCTGATCTACTGAGACTGATCCACAGAAAACGATCGTATTAGAAAGAAAAAAACTTGTCTATACAGGACAGGACAGGACAGTAAATCCAAAGCTCAACCTGAGTTGGATTTTCGCGCGCTGAGCACGGTGAACTATAATATGGACACTAGGTGTATATTTGAAAATTATTCTACAACTCTGCCGTCCTTTTCAAAGTAGTCCCCTTGGGCAGCTATATAGCGATTCCAGCGCGTTTTCCATGCTTCGTAACATTTCTGGTAACGCTTCGACTGGGATGTCCGCGAGTACTCTCGTCACGGCCGCCTGGATGTCCGTAATCGACTCAAAATGGGTTCCTTTGACCACCGATTTCGTTTTAGGAAACAAAAAAGTCACAGAGTGACATGTCGGGCGAATAAGGCGGATGAAGGATTCAGTTATCTGCGATGTCTGGGCGCACCCTGTTGACTCGTTTTCGCAATATTTCGGGTACTTGGCAATAGTAGACCTGATTCACAGTTTACCCCGGTGGAACGAATCTTTTTGGACGATTCCACGGCTATCAAAAAATGTAATAATCATCGTTTTCACCTTCGACTTGGGTGGGGGGCGCGGAGACAACCATTGTGAGCTTTGGCGTTTGGTTTCCGGGTTTCCATACACTCTTACAATTTTAACGTACGTTTCCGAAGCTGTTTCGCCCAATCTGGCACACAATTTTATCGCGACGCGTTGCTCTTGATTTCGTTTTTCCATTTTCGTGACGAGCACTACAAACACACGTCTACTCAACTTCACGCAGCAGGCGAACTAAACAAGCTAGAGCGATGGTACATATATCAATGGAGAGGGAAGGAATGCCGGAAAAAGAGAAAGGAAATTTCAAGGTCACAGATTTACCACAGTCGCGGCAATAAAATCAGCCTCATTACTTGTCAAACCTAGTATAATATATATATTCTCCAATATTCTACATATTAAAAGCTTCGGATACTAATGCCTAAAAAAATAATGGGAATTGAAAAAAGAAAGAAATGTTTTATAAAAATTTGTAAAATAATATAGTTTTTTGTTTTGATTGCAAAAAGCTAAATTATCTTACTACATTCTTCCTTTACTTTGAAGCATTGTAAGGGTCATGAATATAATGCTTTATACACAAATATATACTATAGTATTTAACCCTTTGTACTCGGGGCCTTTTTCGCGTGGCGCACCAGCAACTCGAAGCGTTTTGTAGCATATTTGGGTAATTTCTTACCCCTAACTTAATATCTAACTTAAAATGATTACATACATAAAGCAACACATAAAACTTTTGTATTTTAATATTAAATGCATATTTACATATTTAAGATGATAATTTTTCAAACGTTACTCTTTTTTTTTGACTTCTGAAACCTCTCACTTCGTCACTACTGCTGTTATTCTCTGTATTTTGAATCCGTGAAATCAAACTTTTCTGCACGTGAACTTAAGGGGGGAGCCTCGTTTAGAGGCTTCAAAAAATCGATTTGAGAATTAAGTTAGTATGTTTTTGCAGTATATGTAGTAATATTGGTTGCAAATGTTGTGTGTTTTTTATTTACAATGTTATTCGTTTAACATTTCATTTTAATTTTTCATATTTACCTTTTTAATTAGGTTACTGGTTTTATTTTAATATAAATTTAGTATTTTATGATTGACGTTCTTAGAATAGGATAAAGAGTGTATTGACAAATGTTTAATTCATATTCATATTTAGATATTGTGTAAGTTTATCCTTTAGGATGTTACATAACATCTTAGACGTTAACTTATATTTATTAATAGTTTCACGCCTAAAACAGTTATATTAAAAAAATTTTTTAAAATTTTCTCAATTGTAAAGTTTTGGATAAATCCCTCCCTTCTATTGTTTTGAAACCCCAGTTTTGATGTTATTTAATTATTATCTTATATATTTATATACCATCCTGTTTTTTGTTTTCTTTTTCAATACTAACAATATAAGGTAAAAAAAATATTCGAAAAAATCACGGATTAAATTATTATATTAAGTCAATTCTAATTACAATTATAATAACAGTAGTTGTATGTATATATCAGCATTATTTAAGTATGGTAATATTGTAATATTTACAGAATCACCGATTATGGGTCTAAGAATCAAATTATAACAACTATTTCTTGATAAACGCTATCGAAGCAGATATTTTATACGACAAAGATTATCATCGGGACATTTAATGCTGATCAATTCTTGGAAAATAAACACCTGTAAAAAGAGTTATTCAAATAAATTAATAATGGTGTGAAAGTGTAATACTGATATATACACGAGTATGACTGAATTATTTAATACATAAGTTCAATAGTATGTTCTAGGTTCGTTTCTGTTATTATGATAATAGCCTAAGGCTATATTAAAATTTGTAAGTATGTGAAGGTCTCCTTGATATACATGTAAATATTTTTATCGTATTCTAGGGTAAATATGTGTAATACTTATATATTTTTGTTAAATTCATTTGTATTATAACTCCAATTATTTTAGTGTAATATTAACTTAAAATAATTTGTTCCAGTTCTTAGTATATTATAATGATGTATTATGAATTAAATTTATGGTATTCCATTATAATTTATTTTATTATGAATCATTATCACGGCTCTGTAGAGTATTTTCTGACTGAGTCACAATATGAAGATAATCCATTATGTTATCAATTTATCTAAAAAAGTATTTTCATCAGTTTATTGTTTTTGTTATCAACAACATTTATGTTAACATTCCGAGAACTATGCAGGTTAGTAAAATTATATATATAATGTCAGAATATCCTAAAATTTGATGATTTCTTGAATTTCTATGTAATTCTAACTTCTAGTTTGATTGTTTACAAATTCGAAATTCAAATATTTTTTTTTTTTTCAAATATCTTGTTTAAAAATACTAAACTTTTACATGTTCAATTAAAATTAAAGTCTTTATTGCCCTAATTTTATATTACCTTACTTTACCGTTTTCTATTCTTACATATCAACATGACGATTTTTATACTCTTGCAAAATGTTGCTACAAGAGTATAATACTTTTTTTTCATTTAACGGTTATTTGTATTACCTAAAAATAATCGTGTTAGATTAGGTTATATACATATATATAAATGATCAGGATGATGAGTCGAGTTGAAATCCGAATGACTAGCTGTTTGTCCGTCCATCTGTACAAGCAATAATTAAGATATACCTATTTCTAATATTATGAGTCAATGAAATTTGGTTCACGTGTTCATTGGCCAAAACGTGAGGCCTATTAAATGAAAATCTTTAAAGTGCCATAGCGAAGTACTAAATTAAGACATAACACTCTAATTTGGATCGCAGTAGCAATGCCAACCCTTGGACTAAAACTTAAAACAAAATGGGCGAGGCCACACCCACCAAGAGGTTTAATATGCTTAGGAGAAATCACTTAAGCACCCCAATCGGCACCGTAAAAATTTATGAAATCGGGCGATAACAGCGCCTACTCGCCATATAATGGTTCCGTTAAAAACCACTAAAAACGCGATACATAAATAAATAAATACTCCAAAGGCATTAAATTTTACTCCTAGGATTATACAGGAGGCATTTATTAGAGCCAGGGTGAAAATTTTGCGATAAGCGGGGCACCACGCACATTTCGTTGAAAACTCATATTTGAAGACCTACTTTACATTACTATGTTCCACTGTGAAAATGAGCGAAATTGGATTACAACAGTGCCTACGTCTCATATAAGCCAATTTTAAATTCCATCTGATTCTTTCACTTTCCAGTATGCAAATCAATAAACAATGCATGTAGGCCAAAACTGAATGTCGGATAAAAACTTTTCAAGCCCCTAGATACCGAATATGTGGATCAAAGTTCCAATTGCGAACTTTTTATTGAAAATATCGGTCATTCTCTGAGATACATTATAGAAATTCGGAGAGAATCTTTTCTAAGTAGTATGCCTGTATAGCCTCATATACTTTATAAAAATATTTTCGAAATTCCAATTTAATTTATATTTATTATATCGCCAATAATCGGATGAAAACTTCCCATAGACCTCATATAATTTACAAACCTTTGCATCTGAAGGTATTTCCCTGGTTAGGTCATAGCAATTTGCAAGAGTATTAAATGTTCGGTTACACGCAAACTTATTTTTTACTATATATGTATATGGATAGTATATATACTTATTCAGCATAAGTCAAGAATTTAGTAAATTTCTAAATGATTTCATCGAACAAGAGTCCTGAATTCTTTCGTAACATTTTTTAATATAAAGTTTTGCCAGCACCTGAAGGAATGTCGCCGGCTTTGATTCCTGCAAGTTGCAAGAGTATAAAATCTTCGGTTACACCCTTCCTTACTTGTCTTAATTCATATTTTTCAAAATGAATTTCAAACATTAATTAACTAATATAATTCAATCAGTTCTATATTCTAGATACGTAGTCGACCAACTTTATTATAATTATTAATTTGTAAAATAAATTAGAAAAAACGGTCAGATGTAACCTTAAATATTAATAATTTCGTAATTTATGTTAAAGTGTAATAGTTTGTCTTGTTGTTTGTTTGAACATAGTAATTTTGATGGTAGTTTTGTACTTAATTTCAAAAACCACCATTTTCTGACCGTCTAATTTACTGGCTATAACAAATCTCAGATAGAACAAAATATAAATCAAACAAAAAACGAAAAACTGGCGTAATGTGAAAAAACTTTCTTGCTAAGGCTGTGATATGTGCACTCATTAAAAAATTATAATTCTAGATCCTGCTTTTAATTATAACATTTTCGTCTTTGAATTTATGGGAACATGGCTATGTTCGTAAATGCATCATGACTTGCAGCATAAGCAACAGTAGCAACACTGCAAGTTTGACGTTTGATACTTCTTATACAATTTTTGACAATTTGCAGATACATTTGTTTGCATTTTTGAACGCGTATAATACTAAAATGGAAAGTTTGCTGAATCTAACACTAGACGAAATTTGTGAGCAAAGAAATGATAGATTTTCTTTAAATTTAAGAAAATGAAGGTTATTGAAGTCAAAAAGAAACATTTTTAACTTCGGTCACAACTTTCTTCCACAATACATTTTTTTTTCCTTCTACCCGATTTAAACTCGTCCTCCATACTCAACCGTACTCTCAGCAATAACTGTGTCTCCGCATTACTAAGATTTTCACTAAAAATTTAAAAATAATAATTTATACAATTATTATTAACATAATTTAACTAAATTTCAATACAAAAATTAAAATAAAACAGTTTTGCACTTACTTTTCGTCAGACATCGTAGTTAAATGCAGTAAACAATTTTTTGATAGAAATTATGAGTGACAGCTGATAGAAGTGTTGTCTTTTTGAACGCTTGATTATTGCAGTGCTGCAATATTGGCATTTCTGAACGTTCTGTTTGTTATGCAATCGTCATGATGCGCGTCATGATGCATTTACGAACATAGCCCATATTTAATTTGATTACAATAAAAACAGGCGTAAAATAAAATGTTTTCTAAAATTAAAAAAAGTTGTAATGCCTTATTCCTATTTCTCTTGGTAACTGTACATCTAGCTCTTGACAGTAATAAATATAAATACATTTTTCTGAACTAAAATTCTTTGTAAATACAAATACATATGTATGTATGTATGTATAGAAAAGAGCTGAAGAGCTATGACAATATGTATACGTTCAAAAAGTTTAGAGAGAAATTACATATGTATGTGTTTATAAATGAAAGTATTTTAAAAGAAAGAAAAGGAACTCAATATAGATTTAATTCTGTAAATGTGGTATGCTTAATATTATAATATTGATAGTTTTTCAATATTACTAAGCACAATAACACGTATATATGTATTATATCGAAAGGAAATTCTAAAATAGCGAATAGTTTAATTATATTAAGTGAAAGCGAATCTTTCGACGATCTACTATATATAATTAGTAATGCTAATTATTAATGAATAAACTGTTGAATAAATAAAAATAATGTATTTTTAATATAAACTAAATAGTTTTTTTATTGTATTTAATTATTACAAAAGGGGGTTTCTACTTCGGTTTACATTTCCAATTTAATATATAACTATCATTTAATCCCTTGAATAGATATTAACAATATCATATAACAAAATATATAATATTTAAACAAATCCTATAACGGGATGATCATATATGTGGTGGTGATGTTAACCCAAATTTTGTCTAATTAAAGATTTTAATGCATTTTTGTTTTAGTAGATTTTGACATTTTTAGACAAACAATCATACCTGCCGAAATAACTTTTTTTAATTTTGACTAGAAATTCCCGTCAGATATTTTCCCATGAAAATATTAATAGCGGGTATTCTAAATATGGTTCTACCACATTCATTATAATTCCTTGTAAGCAAAATATGAGACTAACATACAAATGAACTATGCAACATGTGCATCGGCTCCGAAAAACGCATCAAAACTGTTTTTTTTCTTTTATTGATCAACTTTACGCACGGCTTCGATCAGCTTACGCTCAACGCTGTCAAACAGCGCAATTAGAGTTCGCAAACTATCGATAGTGTTGAACAATCGCGACTATCGATGTTTTATTCCAGACTACTATCAGCCGCTGTCTTTTAATTCGCTGAACTATGTCAATATCGTCGTATATCTCATACTGCGAATCGTTCCATCGAATGCAATATTCGCCGTGGACAACATGCAAAGGACCATAAATCTTCCGCAGAACCTTTCTCTCAAAAACTCTTAACGTCGACTCATCAGATGTTGTGATCGTCCATGCCTCTGCACCATATAGCAGGACTTTACTTCCCAAATGCCTACTTAGTCCGAAGTAGCACCCGTTGTCAAGAGATATTCTGCGTTGAATTTCGGCGCTGACGTTGCCGTGAAAATTATCACCTCCTACGAAGTTATGACTGTCAACAGTGACGTGGGTGCCAAGTCGCGAATGCACGATTGTTTGTTTGATGAGAGGAGATATTTCGTCTTGCCCTCGTTGACCATCAGACCCATTTGCTTCGCTGCTTTATCAATTCTGGAGATAGAAGAACTAACGGCGCTGTTGTTAAGGCCAATGATATCAATATCATCGGCATACGCCAGCAGCTGTACACTCTTATAGAAGATGGTACCTTCTCTGTTTAATCTTTCACACAATACACTCGATAGATCCTTAAATCCCATTTCTTGGATGGCGGTGATGTCAGCCTTCACTCTAACGAAGACATCAACCGGGTAGGCAGCGGCACTTTCTCAATTAAGGGACCGGACATTCCAAGTGCATGCCCTCAAATCGTAAACCTTAGTTCGTTTACCATGGTCATCATCAGAAGGGGGGTCTCCCATCCGAGGCGGTTTATACTTTTTCATTGGGGGCGTTTTTACGTGGCGGTTCCCAAATCAAGCGCACAACCCTGTGGACTTTAGCTCGTCTTCAAAGGAAGTCGTGAGCTACTTGAGCCATATGTAAAAGATTCGTTTATGATAATCAAAGAACTTCCTCACTTGCGTGAACTTCTACACATGACTCCATCCTCCGAGTAATACCTACGTGTTAGTGAAATTGACATTTTCTTAAATACCTTTTATTTTTTCAACTTGGCAAGATTGTTTATTAATGTCAAAGTGGAGCTGAAGTGCGCCTATTCGTTCGTTTCCACCTTAATATAAACAACCAAACGATTTCAGCTTTAAGTGTGCTAATTTTTGCTTAAAAAACCTAAATAAAAGTAAAATTTATAATAATAATAATACCCAACGGTTAGCCAAGTCATAAAAGGCAAGAGAGTTTTAAGCGTTGCGATCTTAAGCTGCTCAGCTACAGAAACAAAAATTCCAAAAGCCAAAATTAAAAATTAAATTAAAATTTTATTTTTTAAATGTTACTTGTTAAGAGTAGATAAAATAATTTTTTTAATTGTAAAAAGTGAGTCTGTTAATTCTATATTTATTTCAATGTTGACAGTGTAATTTTTAATATGTGGAGTGAGGAATATGAGAAAATTGTGTTAACGCATTGAAATAAAATGTGTTATTTATACAAAAAATTGGACTTTTAAATGTCAATATTTTAAAAACTATAAGTCTTAGCCATATTTATATATATTCCTTATCTGGAGAGTCTCCTCTCCTCATTTATAGCAGAATACATTGTCAAACTATGACCGCCAATGTAATCGGAATCGTGCCTTCATTAGCAGCAACTTCAACTATGGACACATTTTTAACAAAAATGACAAAAGGTCATAAATGGTTCAATGTACATGTATGTTTTACTAATTAATTTGAATTTTTTGTTGAAATAAATCAAGTTATAATTGAATAACTAAATTTTGTGGAATCGTCCGTGTTATTGTTTGGCGTCTGACGAAGAAATTGAAGGAAAAAATATACAAAGTGAAAGAATGGGATTTTTAAAGTTTGGAAGTACTTTAGAAGGCCCGGAAATAAAAAGTTTGCCAAATGTCTACAGTGTGGTAAAGAATATAAAACAAACGTGAATACAAGAAATCTTTTTGACCACCTAAATAGATTTCATTCAAATCTAGAGAAGGATGAAGAAGAAGACATTTCGCTAAATATTCGCCAATCTAACCTAAGTTAACTTCAAATTAAAGAAAGTAGGTGAGCAGCTAATTTAATTGTTATTTATTTATGAGAGAGGCTTCTTATTTCAAATGTGCCATACAATATGAAGAACATTCGAAAAGAAAAGCGGAAATTGATTCCGCATTGCTTAGATTACTTGCTCACGACTTACTGGGTACTGTGTTTCGGCATTCCGTTAAAATTTTAAATCCTAGATATATCTTACTTACTCCCAATGATTTACGTAATATACATTATAAAAATCATTACATGGATTTGAAAAAAAAATTGAGGAATATATTTCCCATGTTGCCTTGACGACGGATGGTTGGACACCATGCGCTCTGCGGCTCTATCCACAAACAAATTGGAAGATGTAACCAGAGCAGAGAACATAAAGACATAGAGAAGGTGCAGCCAGAGATAAAGAGATGCCCAACTCTACTGAAATTATACCAAAAATATATGTGAACGGAGGGATTTGTTGCCAACGGTCAATATCGTTAATAAAAATGTAAAACAATGAAAATCAAAGAAAATGCGAAATTTATATATACGAGTATTTCATGAAACGTTTTGCAATTTGATACATTCTTCTTCTTCTTGATTGGTGTAGAAACCGCTTACGCAGTTATCGTCGAGTTAACAATAGCGCGCCAGTCATTTCTCCCCTTCGCTACGTGGCGCCAATTGGATATTCTAAGCGAAGCCAGGTCCTTCTCCACCTAGTCTTCCCAACGGAGTGGAGGTCTTCCTCTTCCTCTGCTTCTCCCGGCGTTTACTGCGTCGAATACTTTCGGAGCTGGAGTGTTTTCGCCCATTCGGACGTGAGGACCTAGCCAGCGTTGCCGTTGTCTTTTAATTCGCTGAACTATGTCAATGACGTCGTATACATAATTCGTACAGCTCCTCGTTCTATTGAATGCGATGCAGACGTTGTGGTTGGTGTCGATGCTGGTTCCAAGATAGAGGAAAATATCTACAATTTCGAAGTTATGACTGTCGTGGGTGCCTAGGTGCGAGTGCGACGACTGTTTGTTTGATGACAGGAGATATTTCGTCTTGCCCTCGTTCACTACCAGCCCCATTTACTTCGCTGCCTTATCCATTTTGGAGAAATAAGAACTAACGACGCAGCCAATGATACCAATATCATCGACATACGCCAGCAGCTGCACACTCTTATGGTACCTCCTCGGCTTAATTCTACAGCTCGAATTATTTTCCCCAGAAGTAGGTTGAAGAAGTCACACGAAAGAGAGTCACCTTGTCTGAAACCTCGTTTGGTATCGAACGGCTCGCAGAGGTCCTTCCCGATCCTGACGGAGCTTTTGGTGTATCTCAACGCCAGCTTACACAGCCATATTAGTTTTGCAGGGATACCAAATGCAGACATCGCGGCATAAAGGCAGCTCCTTTTCTTGCTATCGAAGGTAGCTTTGAAATCGACGAAGAGGGGGTGAGTGTCGATATTCTTTTCACGGGTCTTTTCCAATAATTGGCACATGGTGTATATCTGGTCAGTTGTTGATTTACCAGATCTAAATCAGTTTGTTGACGGTGGGCTTTAATCTTTCAATACACTCTTTAGAACCTTATACGCCTCCCTTTCCGTGGATTGGGCAGAGTACACTTAAATTGCAATCGTTGGGCATGCTTTCGTTCGACCATATTCTACAAAGAAGCTGATGTATTCTCCTTTTCAGTTCTTCGCCACTGTGTTTGAATACCTCGGCCGGCAAACCCATCGGTCCCACCACTTTGTTGTTCTTCAAATGGGTAATTACTATTCGAACTTCTTCATGGTTGGGCAATGGAACGTCTGCTCCATCGTCATCGATTGGAGAATCAGGTTCGCCTTCTCCTGGCTCTATGCTTTCACCGCCATTCAGCAGGCTGCAGAAGTGTTCCCTCCATAATTTTAGTATGCCTTGGGCATCGGTTGCTAGATCACCTGTGGGGGAAGAGCTTTTCACTGATTTGGTCAGTGCTTGATTATGAAACTGTGTCTTAGGGAATTGAACGTTCCAAGTGAAGAAACGATCATTTGCAACTCCGGTAAAAGTAGTAGTCGATGTGTTTTATAGCAATGATGCAAATTAGTCGGGTGAACCGAATGCATAATGTCTCACAAGGGAGCAACTGAAGGACTAGATCGAAGCTTGCAAGATATTCGGAGCAATCGAATCTTGAAGGATGGTGTTCAAATATCATTGAACATGCTTACTTATCAGCAAAGCCGAAATTCTACTGAATATAAATATCTATTTATATATTAATATACTTACATACATACATATATACATAATGCATTTCCATGCAATGCACATCTAATAATAATAAAAATGCATGGGACACAAATCATAAATTTACAGAAGAGATAACACACACACACACATGTATTAAATTGTACATTTCAAAATAACCCCATGTCAAGCAGCAATAAACAATATGCTGCAATAGATACAAACATACACACATACACATATATTTAGTTATTTAAGATAGTTTTAAAATTTGTATATAAGCAAGAAAAATACGAAATAAAATTAGAACGAATAAATTCTCACTCGATGAAGGTCTTTTCATTTCCCCCCACCAGAGGCAAGGAATGATAAATCTTTATAGAGTTATAACCAGATGGATTGGTCCTCTTGTTGGCTGGTGATTTCCGGACGTTGCCGATTATCTAGCGAGGTACATGCCTCAAGGTTTCAGCGTTATGAGCGAAGGTAGAGTGCTTACAACTGAATACTAACATAAGAGCTCAGCTCTTCAATGATCAGGAGTCCGCATTTTTCGCACAAACAATTCGAAGGTCGCATGCCGACAGATATTATTGGCCAAATAATTTTTGATAGCCTATTTAGCAATGTTGTTAGCTCAGAAGATAATCTTATTAATGAGGTATTTCCTGACTAAAGAGGATCGACCCGGTATCCATTCTTTCTAGAGGGACCAAATGAGAGGAGGTGTTAATACCTAGAAACCCTATAATACCCACAAACTTACCCCTCCAGTTTAAACTCATAAAATTTTTTTAAAAAAACTTTATCTATCATAAAAAATAAATAAAAGTCAAGTAAAATAATAATCCGTTATGTCAATCATCAAATTATATAAATTGATCCTTCCGATGTTTAAATTTAAATTATTTTGCTTCTGAAAATGTGAATAGTTATTATTTTTACTGTTAATATACAATTTATACTACCTAATAAACCGCGGGTACCACCGCAGAGTAAACTGGTACGGACATAAGTGACAACAAAGACAACATTTTTCGCAAAATTGTCGATTCAAACAAATCCTGTAAACTCCGCGACGATTCGCGAACCCGGTAAAACTGGCGCATCCTAATAAAACAGCGCAATTCACCACAGGATGCTACTGCAACGCAAAACCAATAAGTCACCACACCTATACCAACCCAACCAACAAAAGGAAAGACAACGGGGAAGCTGACACAATTCGTACGCTAACACTCGAACAGGCACTGCGCTTATCACAACCCTACAAGATATTCGATTCTACGCGCCACATCAATATCTTCTACCATCGCTCAGCGGTCCGGTTTGCGAATCATAACCACTCGCTTCATACATTCGGTTTTCGAATATAACTTTATATTTTGTATACATACATACGTCTTAAGTAAACAATAAATTAAAATGATTATACATTTAAAACGTGTGAGCATCTTTATTTAAGTGCGAAAGTTGTTAGTATTATTATCAGGTTAAACACCACTGTCGAAAAAAAAGTGATTTGGGTATTTTAAAAATAACTGTTGAGCAATTTTCATTTCCTAATTATTTTTAGGTTCTCAGTTCCCAAGGTCTACTATATCATGCATATACAACGCTAAATACGTGTACTCATATAATAAATATATTCTTAACAAATTAATTAACAAAATCATAATCTCACGGGTGATCAATAAAATATATGTTTGTTCTAATAATATGTGTTTATATATAAGGGGTATTCAGACCGAAACCTGTGAATTTGGTACTTCTTTAGTTGATACTTCGTTAAAAGGCTTAACTGGGAACATATCTTTTGTGTATGGTAAATTTTATTCCGAAACAGCTGATTCAATTTTATTAAAGAGTAAAAATGCCTCAACAAAGTTCAAAATCAAAAATTGTCAGTCGTTTAATTGAAAATTATGTGGAGCAGATCAAATTTATTACTGGTAAGTACTTTAAATTGATGTACAGAGGGGCATGGAACTAACTTTCAAATTATTTCAAGACATATTCAGCGAAGATGAAGATTTGGTAGAGGATACCATTGACGAGGTGTATGATGGTTTGCTCATTACATTAAACTGTCGTAGAGGTGTAGAAAATATTGTTCCAAAGTCAATTCACGGGTGCGATGATATTTTAACTACAATGGATGACATTCGGTTCCGTCAAATGCTGCGTGTAGACCGAACTCAATTTACTCACTTATTGACTTATTGACGAAGTTTTTAAAAAATGTAGTGGGAAGCAATTCCCGATTGATATACAGCTAGCTTGTCTATATAGATTGGGCTCTTCAGGGCTCGATACGAAAAATTGCGTCAACTTTTGGGATTGGTAAACGGGGGAACGTTAACAAATATTACTCGCAGAGTATTCAATACATTTTTAAAACAACTCTAATTATATATATATTGGCCGGATAATACTGAGCGCTCTTTAATAGTACGAAAAACGTTCAACGAACTACCATTTTGTGTAGGTTACGTGGATGGCACTGAAATAAAACTCGCCGAATCCCCAATAAAAAATCATGAAGCGTTCTTTTCCAGAAATCATGTATAGGCAATTAAAGCTCAAATGGTTTGCGACTACAAGCTCAAAATTCGCGATGTTGTCGTTGGCTACAGTGGCTCTACTCACAATGCAAAAATATTTAAAAACTATTCACTAAACAAATATCAGCCAAGATTTTTTTCAGGACAGGAGTGGATTCCTGGAGACTCTGCTTACCCCCTCAGTAACATTATTATATCGCCTTTCAGAATCAACTCTCAACAATTTGAACTACATACCTAAAAGAAAAAATTCAACAAACAGCATAGCAAATACCGCGTAAGAATTGAACACTGTTTCGGCTTATTAAAAGAGCGATTTTGCAGGCTAAAAGAGCTCAGGACTCTACATATCATCACCTGAAATGCAAATTAACGTAACATCACTTTTCGTAGGCTTACAGGAGAAGCAAAAAACCATATAAAAAGAAAACTACTTGAGATTTTAAAACAAAATTTTCAAATCTGAATTAACATGAAACTATAAGTATATTTTAGAAAAAAAAAAATAAAAAAATTTAGCTAATTTTATAGTAGGTGTCTTACGTTATTTTCCATTTTCATTTCTGAATCAAAATAATGTATGATCAATCTAAATTTGTATAAAAAATTAAAAATGGAATATTAATACTTTTTTTTTAATTTTAAATAAAAACCGGTGCAAGTTTTCCATATTTCATGTTATTTTTATTATTAATGTGTACATAAGTACTAAAATAAATTAAAATATTTCAAGTAAAAATGAGGACAATGTTTAATAATTGTTTATTAAACAATTAATTATTCAAAACGTATATTATCATAAAAGTAATGACAGTCTGCTGGAATCAAGGCCTTTAGGTCCTGCAGATGTTGCCATTTCTTCTTGGTTATCGTTAACCTTTGCGGGTGCAAAAGATTAGGCTGCTGAATTTAAAAATTCCTGACAGTCCTTTGTGGAAGAAGCTGATACTCGTCCTTAAAACAGGTTTTGTAATATATGGATCCCGTTGTATCATATGCCAAAGCACGAATCATATTTACTGTGGGGTCTCCAACTTTATTACCTGAGAGAAAAAATAAATATTAAAATAACATAATTTACTTATTTTAAAAATCTATAAATATTTTAAATAAGTAAATAAAAATAGAATATAAAGTTTCGCGTAAAACTTGTGAAAGTTTTGTGCATGTACGTATGTAAATATATGTAAAATTGTTTACCTGGTCGAATAGATGAATACCGCTTTGGAAGATTTTCATAATCCAGAAAATAACTGTGTTGTAGGTGATGAACAACTAGTGGATATGGATTTTTTCGTGCGTCTTTCATTAGTTCAACTAGTTGGGAGGGCAAATTTATTTGTTTATTATTTATTTTGCGTTGTGTTAATGAGTGAGTAGAGTCACATTCCATTTGTGTATGCCCCACGACTAAATACTTATGATCAATGGTAATGTGGTTTTCTACACAAAACGATATTAAGGCATTGGATAATATTGCATTCCGATTTTGATAAAAGCAGCCATCAGAATATGAAATAAAGTGATGGATGTTTGGCATATTAAGTACTTCTTTCTTTATGTGCTTTATTATAATTGTTGCGAAAGTCGAAGCAACAAGACTGCCTTCAGTTTCATCCCAGACATAGTTGTCAGATTTATGAGTAATAACGTTATATATAGTAAAATTATGAACTTGAAGTTTCATTTTGTAATAAGATGAATTTGCCTTTGTCTGCGGAATAAGCTTTACCGCTTGCATGTCCATACATAATAAAGAGCATAAGCCCGCTTTAGCTCTTTCAATGTCATTATTTTTTTCTTCTCTCATTTTCTTTATATCTTTTCTGTGGATATCATATTGTTCCACTGAGATATTTTTTGATTCGAACGATATGCAAGTGTCACACATATCATTTCTTGGTTTAAAAATCGATAAATTATTTTTATTTAAAAATTTCATAAAATTTGGGAAGGATATAGGAGCGATACCATTTGCATTATGCGATTTACAGTCTCGAGAATAAACTTCATAGACATTTGCATACGATTTAAATTCTGATTGAAAATACAGTTTATTTGTGTACTGACGTCGGTAATGGGATTCTAGTTTCGGAATGCCTTCCAACCATTTAATTAAAAAATTTAATCTATCTTGATGGGTTTTTTCCCGTTTTGTGTTTCTTCGATTTTCCACTTGCAAAATTTTTTTATTTTCAGGACCCAATTGAGTGCTATAAAGTTCACTGGAACTCAACCAACTCCTTACCATAGTTTCCGAAATACCAAGGGTTGACAAAAACATTTTACTGCACACTTGATGACGTACTCTTTTATGATGCAAAAAATAGGATTTTGAATATGAACGTCGGGAGTTTTCCACATAAATCCGCTTTTGAAGCATGAACTTTAACACTGCTTATTACATAAACTTTCTTTTGGTCCCATGACATTTGCCAAAAATTTTCAAATATCTCCTTCCGCACATTTTCCGAATAAAGAGAACAATGCCGAGTTGAACTTTTTACACAATAATTAGATGTGCATGCTGCTTTTATTTCTCGTGCTTTCCTTTCGCAAATATTTCCTTTTGATAAGCTCTCATATTGTTTACCATACATTCGATTTTTTAAATTTTCTTCCCTTTTGTTAATTTTTTTAAAACCTTGCAAATTTTCTTTATTATTCTCAGCATCTTTAATTATGGAACACATCTTGTTATTTCACAACACTTTTCTTTTTTACCTGTTTTATAACTTTCAGTATAAAAACCATTTAAATTATATCACCAAAGCACATTGAACATAACTAATAGAAACAAACATAACAATAAATCAAGGCTAACTCCGTTATAAAAAAAAAACTCTGTTAGTTTTACATAAGTGATGATACGTTATTTTGTTTAAGGAAATCATGCACTTGTTGATACGTTTTTTTGAATTTTTAATAAAACTTGGGTATTTTGGACCGCAGAAGCCTAAAATTTTTAACACTTATGTAATATGATGTGGTGAATCGTAATCAATAAAAAAACCAATTTCGAATTTTTTGATGTTACGTTAATTTGCATTTCAGGTGACGATATATACTACTTGATATTAGTGAAAATAAGAATTTCAACGAGAGTAAAAATGAAGACATTTATGAAGAAGAAGTGGAAGAAACGATCTCAAATAGCTTTGAATTAAAAAGACAATCGTTATATCATTTTATGTTTCCAAAAACTGTTTTATTAAATTAAAAATTATAATTAAATCAAAAATTCATTTTTCATTTATATATATAAATATATATATACATATATATAATGTTGTATATACAAAACATATGAAATTGTTATATATTATATTTGTACTTTAGTTCAATCATTGCCAGTCTTTCTTTTTGCTCTAACTCCAATTTTTTTATTTCAAAATCTTTATTTAACTCTTCTCTGTCCAATTCTAGCTTTAACTTTTCCAAATTTACCTTTTTTCAATTCCTATTCGTTGCCCAAAAAACTGTTCTCTTTTCTTTTGTATATCTTTAAGTTCACTAAGAATATTCTTTGGAGCACGTTTTTTCACTTTTTCGAGGAACCACGGAGTGGTAGGAGGAGCTGTTTCTACCTCTGCTCCTACTATACCTTGCAATTTCATCTACTTTTTTCCATTTTTGAAATTTTGTTGGAAAGGATGTCTTGAACTTCGGCTTGCCTTTCCTGAGCATAAGGTCCTCCTCCTGTAGCAACAGTTTCACGTCGGTTTGTCGCTATTTTTTTTTTTAGTTTTAGTTTATAATCTAACCAAACCTCAATGCTACACATAAGTAACTTCAACCAAACAAATTAATTAAATTTTTACCTTATTACACTCGCGTCCGTTTCGCAATTGTGGACCAATGGCATTGAGTTCGGCAGCGAACAGGTCCCATTGCTCTGCCCTGCTTTTCTTCGTCGATCCAAAATTCCCCATTCCTCTGGCGACGTCCGGATTATTTTCCATTAACGCAACCAATTTTTGGAATTGTTGCGTTGTTGTACGTTTTGTTCTAGAAGTATCGTTTTGTTAAATATAATTAAATAATTACAATTGTTCAAATAACGATCAAAATTTACTTACGTCTTTTCCAATTCAAATAGCGAATAAAAAATGCATTCGTCAAATTTTGAATGACGTTTTTTCGCCAGTGGCAATACCAGAAATTTATTTTCGCCACTCGTTCGCCATTTTCTGGCGAATTCGTTAGAGATTCGCAACTTACAATTCGCCACGGCGAAACTCGCCAAAATTTTCATTCGCTTCGCAAGTGACAATACCCGCCAAAATGTAGATATCCTCTTTTGAAAAGACACTCCTCATTAGCTTGAAGCAAGCTTGAAAAAGTAGAACGTACAAGACCACTATTATTTAGGCTGGTATTGTCACCAGCGAAGCGAATGAAATTCTAGGCGAATTTCGCTATTTCGAATTGCGAGTAAAGAGCGCATAGTTAATTCCACAGTATATACAGTAGATAACCTTTTCGTGGTAGCTTTCTGAGGGGTGAACAGCGGCCATCTTGGATTTTCAGTGGTAGCAACGCAGTGCTGTATAAATTGAGGTAGTAAATACTTAGCAAATTTATTCTATTAAATAACAAAACTATAATGACATATATTTACTAATATGTGATTTAAACGTCATAGTGTGTCATGTTTCGTCCATAAAAATATCATTTACTGATAGTCAGATATTCTTTATGTAGTGAGTTCTTGTTAATAAAAAGCAGCCCTGTTTTTAGATTTCTCGGTGGTGAGTTTTCTTCTGAATGTATTTGTTTACATTTGACCGACAGAAAACATAAAAGGTGCAGCTTTCCATATTCGAACATTTAAAATAAATCAAAACAAAGTTTAGTTTGTATAAAGTTACTAAATATTTTATTTAAAGTTTAATAATTGGAGTGAACATAGGTTTTATACAATAGGAAATGTCCGTGGAACCAGACATCGCCAAATTTTTTTAATGCACATTTTTATGTATGCATAAGAACTAATACGCATTAAGGGGCTATGCCAGTGTGACACTTTCAAAAAATCGTTTTTTTTCATTTTTTTTTTGATAGTTTAAACGACGTTTTCAAAATTGCTGACATCAGAAGTCAACGAGATATTGACCAATCGACTTCAAATTGAAACTGAGTATTCTATAGTATATTATTTACTATACAATGACCTATGATCTTTTTGATTGGTTGAAAATTGTCAATTTGCCATTAAAAAACGACAATTGTTTACCTAAAAAAGACATTTTTTTCGGAACCTCCGAAGACAGCACATAACTTCGTTATTATTCAATATTTTTGTAAAAAAAGGAACTTAAAATATAGCCGAAAATATATCTTATTAAGTCCAAAGAACTTCGAAATATTCGACTGAGTACTTTCTTTAAAAAATCACGAAATTCGTCTAATTTTCCATGGGTAGCACTGGTATAGCCCCTTAAATATTTGATGAATGTACATATATACGCATATATATAAAAATTTACCCAAGTATCAATAAAATACCTAACACATATTCCAAAATAAATTCATACCTTGCTTCAGCTGCCGCACATCCACCCACACAAGATTTCGGCATTCTTCTGTTACACAACACCCTAAGATTTCTTAGAGGTGAGTATATGTATGTATGTAAACAAAGCAAAGGTTGTCTACTGTATATACTGAGGTTAATTCGCCACGAAGTGGCGAAAGAACTAGCGAAAATGAATATTTGGTATTTCCACTCAGTGATCTGCAGTGAGTGAGTTAAACACAACTTTGAGCCACTTGCGAAAAATTGAGTATGAAGCAAGCAAATTATTCACGCAATGAGTATAAGTGTGAATACTGCTCACTTACAATTATGAGAGAGAGAGTTTTGGCTTGTGAGCTGCTTATGAGCTCACAATACTTATGAATCTTTGCTTAGGATTCTCTGACATTCATGAATATGTTGGGTTATCGTTATTTACTTCCATATTTTACACTGATTGTATATGGCGAGTATACTTGCCCACGCCACAGTCAACTTGAGAATGCCGCCAACATTCTTAGCATACCGAGAATGCCATTCAGAAAATGTTGCACGAACATACTTGTGTCTTTGTCTTCCGCAGTGGCTCAAGCATAGAGCGCTATTACATGAAGCAACTTTTGTTGCTAATTCTCGGGCGATTCTCTTTTGCTGTCGTCCATTACCTTCACACGAGCAACTTGTGTTGCGCAACTCTGTTCGAGTTTTTTTCTCATTCTCTTTCACCTTACTTTAACCCATTGTCTACTCTTTACTTTAACCCATTGTCGTTTCTTTTTTCTTATAGATATTTGTTCCACTCTATCACATATATTAATCAGTTCTGTCAATTAAGAAATACATTTTATTTATAATTCAAAATTAAAACAAAGATTATATGACAGACTTTCACATATATCACCCTTTTCACTATCGTCTGAATCAATTTGTATGGCTTTCTCCATTTTCTAAAATATTTATATTATATTATGTATATCTGTATACATATTTGCAAATTATTTGCCAAAAGATGATATTAAATTTTTTAAATATATTCAAAATATTAATTTCAAAAAAAAATACACTCAAATGCAACTATGTACTACGAAAGAAAGAACACGAATGCCGAAAAACGTCGCAGCGAACTGCTACGAATGAGAACACAAAGCGAGTTGCTGAACACTGGAAACTCGGCGCGATTCTCCTCTCCTCGTCGCCCCCTCGCCTATAAACCAAGAGTTGCCGAGACAAAAGTTGCTGCGTGTAATAAGCGAGATACACGCACAACAGTCGTAGTGCGTATCTTTCTTTCAAACCTTTAATCTCACGCAACGTCTTTTTCTCATATTCGCATCGAACTATTCTGACCATCTGGCGAATAGATGGAATAAAGCGTACCAACAAACGACCATTAGAATACAGAAATGAGAATTGTCATGTGGCACATGTGTTTGATTTGAGTCTTTTACACTGGTTACCATAAGTTAAGATCCGACAAATACAAAACACTTGTGAATATACGAAGAAGCTCAATTGTGCGCAAGCCACTTGAGCCGTAACGCTATGAACCAAAGGCTAAGAAATCCATTACGAAATTAGTAAGAGTTACTATTATATTATTGTATAACAACAAGGATTTTGTAACTGGTTCTAATAATGACTAGATATAATGAAATAAAAAACTGGATTTTCATATTTTGTGTTAATTTTCTCTATTATTAAAAAAAATCACATATGTATATGTACATACTTACATTATTATGTTATCACTTATAATATTACATTTTATTTTATAAAATGATAATTCAGTTCCTTTCAATGGAATTAAAATTAAAAATAAAAATCACGTCAGTTTAATGGTATAAAAATTAAATGAATTATTAACAAAATAACACATTTCAGTTAATTTCGGTAAAAAATAAAAATACTAAGCATAACATTTACTTCAAGATTTATGTACATATGTACATAAGATTCAACTCCAAAGATACAAGTATATACTATAAGTATAGCTTCTAAATTTATGTATATTAAGATTGAGGTATTGCACAAAATTACTTTTCAATATCATTGTATATTTTTGTTTTTTAAGTTTCTAAGGTCTTGTTGTCATATTAGTTAGTTTATATTATCTACGGTTTTGGGTGCAAGTCCATTTCTTTTATCAATTAAAAATTGAAGGAAGTACAAAACATATTGACACAAAACCCACCCACATTTCTTGTATATATGTATCTCTTAGTAATTTTACTATGTTTTACTGTGATTTATTGTGCTATTTTAAAAGAAAACTGAATAAAAGGATAAGAAATAAAGAATTTTCAGTTTTGTAGTTTTTACGAAGTCACTAGACTCACTCGTTCCTTTTAAAACCCCTCCGCGTAGGTATAAACTTCAGGGACTCATCTACCTAAGCTCTTCACTTTCTAGAATGTAAGATAAAGCTTCCATCTTCTTCTTCTTCTTAATTGGCGTAGACACCGCTTATGCGATTATAGCCGAGTTCACAACAGCGCGCCAGTCGTTTCTTCTTTTCGCTACGTGGCGCCAATTGGATATTCCAAGCGAAGCCAGGTCCTTCTCCACTTGGTCCTTCCAACGGAGTGGAGGTCTTCCTCTTCCTCTGCTTCCCGCGGCGGGTACTGCGTCGAATACTTTCAGAGCTGGAGTGTTTTCGTCCATCCGGACAACATGACCTAGCCAGCGTAGCCGCTGTCTTTTAATTCGCTGGACTATGTCAATGTCGTCGTATATCTCGTACAGCTCATCGTTCCATCGGATGCGGTATTCGCCGTGGCCAACGCGCAAAGGACCATAAATCTTCCGCAGAAATTTTCTCTCGAAAACTCGCAACGTCGACTCATCTGTTGTTGACATCGTCCAGGCCTCTGCACCATATAGCAGGACGGGAATTATGAGTGACTTATAGAATTTGTTTTTTGTTTGTCGAGAGAGGACTTTGCTTCTCAATTGCCTACTTAGTCCGAAGTAGCACCTGTTGGCAAGAGTTATCCTGCGTTGGATTTCTAGGCTGACATTGTTGGTGGTGTTTACGCTGGTTCCAAGATAGACGAAATTATCTACAACTTCAAAGTTATGAGTGTCAACAGTGACGTGAGTGCCAAGTCGCGAGTGCGACGACTGTTTGTTTGATGACAGGAGATATTTCGTCTTGCCCTCGTTCACTGCCAGACCCATTTCTTTTGCTTCCTTGTCCAGTCTGGAGAAAGCAGAACTAACGGCGCGGGTGTTGAGGCCGATGATATCAATATCATCGGCATACGCCAGCAGTTGTACACTCTTATAGAAGATGGTACCTTCTCTGTTGAGTTCTGCAGCCCGAACTATTTTCTCCAGAAGCAGGTTGAAAAAGTCGCACGATAGGGAATCACCTTGTCTGAAACCTCGTTTGGTATCGAACGGCTCGGAGAGGTCCTTCCCGATCCTGACGGAGCTTTTCGTGTTGCTCAACGTCAGTTTACACAGCCGTATTAGTTTTGCGGGGATACCAAATTCAGACATCGCGGCATAAAGGCAGCTCCTTTTCGTGCCGTCGAAAGCAGCTTTGAAATCGACGAATAGGTGGTGAGTGTCGATTCTCCTTTCACGGCTCTTTTCCAAGATTTGGCGCATGGTGAATATCTGGTCGGTTGTTGATTTACCAGGTCTGAAGCCACACTGGAGGATGGAGTCATGTGTAGAAGTTCACGCAAGTGAGGAAAGTTCTCTGATCGCCATTCACTTGGGAGTGGCCAGAAACGATTCTTTTACATATGACTCAAGCAGCTCACGACTTCCGGTCTTTGACCAAGTATCCTCTGGGTAGCCTAAGAACATCCGTTTGAAGGCGAGCTAAAGTGAGAAGGCGAAATATCCCCTACTTAGGAATGTGCGCTGGGTTTGGGACCCGCCACGTAAAAAAACACCCCCAAGGAAAAAGCAAACACAACCTCGGATGAGAGACCCCCCTTTTGATGACGACCATGGCAAACGAAATAAGGACTATGATTTGAGGGCATGCACCTGGAATGTCCGGTCCCTTAATTGGGAAGGTGCCGCTGCCCAGCTGGTAGATGTCCTCGTAAAGATAAAGGCTGACATCACCGCCGTCCAAGAAATGCGATGGACGGGACAAGGACAGAGACGAGTAGGTCCTTGTGACATTTACTACAGTGGCCATATAAAGGAGCGCAAGTTTGGTGTTGGATTCGTGGTGGGAGAGAGACTCCGTCGCCAAGTACTATCATTCACTCCGGAGAATGAACGTCTAGCCAAAATCCGCATCAAAGCGAGGTTCTTCAACATATCGCTTATTTGCGCCCACGCCCCGACGGATGAGAAGGACGATGTGTCCAAAGATGCTTTTTATGAGTGCTTGGAGCGCACTTATGAGAGATGCCCCCGCCACGATGTCAAAATCGTGCTTGGCGACTTCAACGCCAGGGTGGGCAAAGAAGGTATCTTTGGCACTACGGTCGGTAAATTCAGCCTCCACGAGGAAACATCCCCAAATGGGTTGAGGCTGATCGACTTCGCCGGGGCCCGAAATATGGTTATCTGTAGTACTAGATTCCAGCATAAGAAGATACATCAAGCTACCTGGCTGTCTCCGGATCGAAAAACCACCAACCAGATCGATCATGTTGTGATAGACGGAAGACACGTCTCCAGTGTTTTAGATGTGCGTGCGCTCCGAGGTCCTAACATCGACTCGGACCACTATCTTGTTGCAGCCAAGATTCGCACCCGCCTCTGTGCACCAAAAAACGCACGCCAACAAACACAAGGAAGGTTCGACGTCGAGAAGCTGCAATCACAACAGACAGCCGAACGATTTTCCACTCGGCTTGCACTCCTGCTCTCTGAGAGCACTCGTCAACAACTCGGTATAAGGGAACTGTGGGACGGCATTTCAAACTCCTTACGTACAGCTGCAACCGAAACCATTGGATTTCGGAAAGTGCAAAAGAACAGCTGGTACGACGAGGAGTGCCGTATCGCAGCGGAGAGAAAACAGGCTGCCTACCTCGCAACGTTACGATCGACCACAACACGTGCGGGATGGGATAGATACTGAGAGTTGAAGAGGGAAGCGAGACGCATTTGCAGACAGAAGAAGAAAGAGGCCGAAATGCGTGAGTACGAACAGCTGGATAAGCTGGCCGACAGGGGTAATGCTCGAAAATTCTACGAAAAAATGCGGCGGCTTACAGAAGGTTTCATGACCGGAGCATACTCCTGTAGAACCCCCAAAGGTGATCTAGCCACCGATGCCCAGAGCATACTTAGATTATGGAGGGAACACTTCTCCAGCCTGCTGAATGGCAGTGAACACATAGCACCAGGAGAAGGCGAACCCGATTCCCCAATCGATGACGATGGAGCAGACGTTCCATTGCCCGGCCATGACGAAGTTCGAATAGCAGTTGCCCGCCTGAAGAACAACAAAGCGGCAGGGGCCGACGGATTGCCGGCCGAGCTATTCAAACACGGCGGCGAAGAACTGATAAGGAGCATGCATCAGCTTCTTTGTAAAATATGGTCGGACGAAAGCATGCCCAACGATTGGAATCTAAGTGTGCTCTGCCCAATCCATAAAAAAGGAGACCCCACAATCTGCGCCAACTACCGTGGGATTAGCCTCCTCAACATCGCATATAAGGTTCTGTCGAGCGTATTGTGTGAAAGATTAAAGCCCACTGTCAACAAGCTGATTGGACCTTATCAGTGTGGCTTCAGACCTGGTAAATCAACAACCGACCAGATATTCACCATGCGCCAAATCTTGGAAAAGACCCGTGAAAGGAGAATCGACACTCACCACCTATTCGTCGATTTCAAAGCTGCTTTCGACAGCACGAAAAGGAGCTGCCTTTATGCCGCGATGTCTGAATTTGGTATCCCCGCAAAACTATTACGGCTGTGTAAACTGACGTTGAGCAACACGAAAAGCTCCGTCAGGATCGGGAAGGACCTCTCCGAGCCGTTCGATACCAAACGAGGTTTCAGACAAGGCGACTCCCTATCGTGCGACTTTTTCAATCTGCTGCTGGAAATTATTAGAGCTGCAGAACTGAATCGAGCAGGTACAATCTTTTATAAGAGTGTACAGCTGCTGGCGTATGCCGATGATATTGATATCATCGGTCTCAACACCCGCGCCGTTAGTTCTGCTTTCTCCAGACTGAACAAGGAAGCAACGCAAATGGGTCTGGCAGTGAACGAGGGCAAGACGAAATATCTCCTGTCATCAAACAAACAGTCGTCGCACTCGCGACTTGGCACTCACGTCACTGTTGACAGTCATAACTTTGAAGTTGTAGATAATTTCGTCTATTTAGGAACCAGCATTAACACCACCAACAATGTCAGCCTAGAAATCCAACGCAGGATTACTCTTGCCAACAGGTGCTACTTCGGACTGAGTAGGCAATTGAAAAGTAAAGTCCTCTCTCGACGAACAAAAACCAAACTCCATAAGTCGCTCATAATTCCCGTCCTGCTATATGGTGCAGAGGCTTGGACAATGACAACAACCGATGAGTCGACGTTGCGAGTTTTCGAGAGAAAAGTTCTGCGGAAGATTTATGGTCCTTTGCGCGTTGGCCACGGCGAATACCGCATCCGATGGAACGATGAGCTGTCCGAGATATACGACGACATCGACATAGTTCAGCGAATTAAAAGACAGCGGCTACGCTGGCTAGGTCATGTTGTCCGGATGGATGAAAACACTCCAGCTCTGAAAGTATTCGACGCAGTACCCGCCGCGGGAAGCAGAGGAAGAGGAAGACCTCCACTCCGGTGGAAGGACCAAGTGGAGAAAGACCTGGCCTCGCTTGGAATATCCAATTGGCGCCACGTAGCGAAAAGAAGAAACGATTGGCGCGCTGTTGTTGACTCGGCTATAATCGCGTAAGCGGTGTCTACGCCAGTGAAGAAGAAGAAGAAGAAGAAGCCACACTGATAAGGTCCAATCAGTTTGTTGACGGTGGGCTTTAATCTTTCACACAATACGCTCGACAGAACCTTATATGCGATATTGAGGAGGCTTATCCCACGGTAGTTGGCGCAGATTGTGGGGTCTCCTTTTTTTTGGATTGGGCATAGCACACTTAAATTCCAATCGTTGGGCATGCTTTCGTCCGACCATATTTTACAAAGAAGTTGATGCATGCTCCTTATCAGTTCTTCGCCGCCGTGTTTGAATAGCTCGGCCGGCAATCCATCGGCCCCTGCCGTTTTGTTGTTTTTCAGGCGGGCAATTGCTATTCGAACTTCTTCATGACCGGGTAATGGAACGTCTGCTCCATCGTCATAGATTGGGGAATCGGGTTCGCCTTCTCCCGGTGTTGTGCTATCACTGCCATTCAGCAGGTTAGAGAAGTGTTCCCTCCATAATTTAAGTATGCTCTGGGCATCGGTAACTAGATCACCTTGGGGGGTTCTACAGGAGTATGCTCCGGTCATGAAACCTTCTGTAAGCCGCCGTATCTTTTCGTAGAATTTTCGAGCATTACCCCTGTCGGCCAGCTTATCCAGCTGTTCGTACTCACGCATTTCGGCCTCTTTCTTCTTCTGTTTGCAAATGCGTCTCGCTTCCCTCTTCAACTCTCGGTATCTATCCCATCCCGCACGTGTTGTGGTCGATCGTAACGTTGCGAGGTAGGCAGCCTGTTTTCTCTCCGCTGCGACACGGCACTCCTCGTCGTACTAGCTGTTCTTTTGCACTTTCCGAAAACCAATGGTTTCGGTTGCAGCTGTACGTAAGGAGTTTGAAATGCTGTCCCACAGTTCCCTTATACCGAGTTGTTGACGAGTGCTCTCAGAGAGCAGGACTGCAAGCCGACTGGAAAATCGTTCGGCTGTCTGTTGTGATTGCAGCTTCTCGACGTCGAACCTTCCTTGTGTTTGTTGGCGTGCGTTTTTTGCTGCACAGAGGCGGGTGCGAATTTTGGCTGCAACAATATAGTGGTCCGAGTCGATGTTAGGACCTCGGAGCGCACGCACATCTAAAACACTGGAGACGTGTCTTCCGTCTGTCACAACATGATCGATCTGGTTGGTAGTTTTTCGATCCGGAGACAGCCAGGTAGCTTGATGAATCTTCTTATGCTGGAATCTAGTACTACAGATAACCATATTTCGGGCCCCGGCGAAGTCGATCAGCCTCAACCCATTTGGGGATGTTTCGTCGTGGAGGCTGAATTTACCGACCGTAGTACCAAAGATACCTTCTTTGCCCACCCTGGCGTTGAAGTCGCCAAGCACGATTTTTACATCGTGACGGGGCATCTCTCATAAGTGCGCTCCAAGCACTCATAAAAAGCATCTTTGGTCACATCGTCCTTCTCATCCGTCGGGGCGTGGGCGCAAATCAGCGATATGTTGAAGAACCTCGCTTTGATGCGGATTTTGGCTAGACGTTCATTCACCGCAGTGAATGATAGTACTCGGCGACGGAGTCTCTCTCCCACCACGAATCCCACACCAAACCTGCGCTCCTTTATATGGCCACTGTAGTAAATGTCACAAGGACCTACTCGTCTCTGTCCTTGTCTCGTCCATCGCATTTCTTGGACGGCGGTGATGTCAGCCTTTGTTTTCACGAGGACATCAACCAGCTGGGCAGTGGCACCTTCCCAGTTAAGGGACCGGACATTCCAGGTGCATGCCCTCAATTCGTAGTCCTTATTTCGTTTGCCATGGTCGTCATCAAAAGGGGGGTCTCTCATCCGAGGCTGGTTCTGACTATTCACTGGGGGTGTTTTTTTATGTGGCGGGTCCCAAACCCAGCGCACAACCCTATGCAGGGGATGCTTCGCCTTCTCACGTTAGCTCGCCTTCAAACGGATGTTCTTAGGCTACCCAGAGGATACTTGGTCAAAGACCAGAAGTCGTGAGCTGCTTGAGTCACATGTAAAAGAATCGTTTCTGGCCACTCCCAAGTGAATGGCAATCAGAGAACTTTCCTCACTTGCGTGAACTTCTACACATGACTCCATCCTCCTGGTTTAAGAAATAATTGAATAAAAGGATAATAAACAAACAAGTTTCAGTTTTTTAGTCACTACAATCGCTCGTTTCGTTCCTTTTAAGCCCCTCCGCGTAGGTATAAAATACATTTTGAATACGCACGCAATTTGTGAATGTAGTCATGGATAAACAGTGAGTCACTTATTAGTAGAGATGAGCGATATTGCGATTTTTAAATCACTGTGATTTCAGTGATTGCTAATTTTAAATCACTGCGATTTTATATTGCTATTGCGATCGCAACTAAGTCGACGTTAAAACGGAGACTTTTTGTTGTTGTTGTTGTTGTAGCGGCAGATTCTGCCGATTTGACAGTGTTTGGCCGAATACAAGTCCGGGTCCCGTCCAGTTACGTACACCCGACTGTCGTGGGAACGACTGAACCCTTTGTCGTTATTGGCGGTAAATTCTCTTTTGGTTCCTGTAATTCGAGTCAAGTTTTTACGCCTTTCTTTTCACTACATTTTCGAGAATGTTGGAGCGGTTCGGCTACCTGACACTGACACCTGACACCAGAGCGTATTGCATAGTTCATTTGTATGCTGGTATGATGGTTTCAAACATTTCTTAGAAGGAATTACCATTAGTGTGGTTGATAATTTGTTTGTTTAGAATACCCGCTTTTAATATTTTCAAGACCAAATAATTAACGCGAGTTTCCTAATCTTTGGGAAAATATTAAAAACCCGTAATTTTTTTATTCCATATTTTTTCTGAAATTAATTAGTTACAATTCTTGTTTTCAACACAAAAAGCTTTCAAATTTGGTTTTAACAATAAGTAAAATTAAAAATTTTATTAAAACAAATTAAAATATTCCATTTTGATTATATTTCATCTTCACTTCTTTTCCTTGATACATTTTCTGCCATTATTAAAAATTACAAGAACGTTACACTCAAAATTTCAAACCGCTATGACGAAAAATAGCATATGCGATATATATAATACCCTGAAGAAAGTTGTTACTTTTCTGCTATTTGCTATTGTGATCGTAATTCACAGGTTCGAACTGCGATCACAGTTTCGAACTGCGATCGCTATTCACTGGTTCGAACTGCGATCGCAATTCACTGGTTCGAACTGCGATCACAGGTTCGAACTGCGATCGCAATCGCAGTTCATAGAAGCGAACTGCTATTTATAAAAAGTGATCGCAGTTGCGATTTGTGATTTTTCAATCACAGTGAAAAAATCACCGGTAGTGAAATATCGCTCATCACTACTTGTTTAAGAGTGTTGGTTGCATATGCAAACGGGAGTACAAACCACTTTTATGATCGCCAAAGAAAACACCAACTTATTTAGAATGCACAATCGTTTTAATTTAATGTTTATTTAATATATGTATGTACAAATGTTTTTTATAAAAGTAAACGTTTTTAATGTTATTAAAATGCGGATGCCAACCGAATTGGGTGCCCAAAGAATTTATCGCGCAGGCTCGTCGTCGTATCACGTCACAGGATCGATGTACCACGAAGTAAATAAATGGAAGTTGGTGTCGACGTGACCCTACGTGGAAATATCAAAACCGAAAGTTGAATGCTAATGCAGGATTGATCCGATTTATTGTGCGAGATTTTATTGCAGCGCGAGATCGGTGAACGTATGTTGATATGCGAACTGTATGTAACGAAGTGTGTCCGCCCTTTTTTGTCCATCCTTTTGCGGAGTGGGTTGGTTTACAGATGTGGTGAGTTCTGTTTTAGTGTCATCTGCTGTGGTGAACTGAGCTGTTTTATTAAGGCGCGCCAGTTTTTCCGGGTAGAGTGGGCGGATGCTTAACTCATTTAAACACTACTTATTAGTGAATATATTCATGAGCCTTTCAACTCATCTAATGGTATGCAACGAATAGCTCAAACAATTGTATACAGAGAAGCAAGCCAAGCCAAGTGTGAGCGATAAGTGATTGTGAGACATATTCACACTCATTATTACACAAGCAAACCATGTGATTGTGAGAAGATAATATTTTTAGTGAGAGCAAGTGTAAGTGAACATTGGGGTGATTCATGAATATGAGAGTGTATTCATAAGCCAAGTATTCACTGCAGATCACTTTCCACTTGCGAATTTATAAAATTCGTTTCGCCTCAACTGTCAAAATTTGGCGAACGTTTTTTCGACTCGAGAGTGTAATTAAAAATGGAGAAAACGTTAGTAAAATTTTGAAAATTTATTTATTGTATTTAATTCATTACAAATTTAATTATTTTTAGAATAAAACGAACTACTCAGAAGCAATTTGAGGTAATGGTGAAGTTGCTGGAAAGAAATCCTGAGTTAGCCAGAGGAATGACGCCGTTTGGTTCCACAAAAAAAAAAAGTGAGTGTGCTTATGACCGCACGACTGAAGTAAAACTTCTTTCTCTCTATCTTTATGTATATATATGAATGTGTGTGTGCAATATATACATGTATGCACATATACATATATTAATTTCTTACAAATATTTAAATTTATTTTATGTTTTCATTAGTAAATTAATATTTTTGCATAGATCTTTTATTTTTTTTTCATTGTTTTATTCGTTATTTTCATTATTGGGTACATCAGTAATTACTGTGGTTGGTTGTAAAACCGAGACAATAGGCTTATGATACGAGAAATACGATACATATATTTTAGAATTAAAATTAGACAGAAATCTAGAAAAAACTGCATCGATTGTTGTTCCATGTCTTGTAGTTGGCTCATTACGGTCATTATTCATTTGTAATTTTAATTTATCTCGTAGAAAGTTTATCAAAAGTTGTTCATTTTCGGATGCGAAATTGATATTGAAATCTCCTGCTAAGATTAGTGGCAACGTATGATAGTTTTCTCCTAGTTCTTCAGAACCTACTCGACCATAAATCATAAGTCTTCTGTATATAAACTTTATGATATTATTAACTGTGTTATTGGGCGAAATGTAAACAACTACCATTATGATGTTTGTTCCATCGTCCAAAACACAGTGAACAGCACATATATGGCGACAGAATCTATAACAGCGCAGACACAGATCGGAAGTTTTAAACAAATATTCAGTTGCGTTGATTACTTTGCAAGTAATATAAGTGCATATGTATGTAAATGTAGTGTGTGTGCGTTAATAATATAAATTCTGATTCAAGGAAAAAGTGAGTTTTGCAGTTCTCTGATACATACCACGAACTGCAAAACTCACTTTTTCCTTGAATCAGCTCATACGCAAAAGTTTCTATTTAAGTCCAATCATCGCATTTTCTTTGTCCCATCGAAAGACGAACTTATATACAAAGTGTTCACAAACATCATTACTAACCACAAAAGTAATGAATGCTTGAGTGAGTGAGCATTTTTAGCGGCTAAGAGTAAAGATGTAGAAGACCTAAACTAAGATTTCAGAATAAACTCAAAGGAAAATTCGAAGGTGAGTAGGTTATGATTCGTAGTATCCCGATGATCCCAACCAATATTACATTTGAGTCTAAAACACTTCAACAAATAATTGCTTTTTATTTCATGAAACCCCTAAATAATAAAGAATCATTAAAATACTTAAATAATTTAATTTTTATTTCCTAAAAAAAGGACTTAAAAAAATTCAAAACCTTCTTATTTGTTTCATCTAAGGCTAAACAGAGCTCGCGGGTCCTCTAGTATGTAAATAAAAAACTTAAAGAAACAATACAACTCATATCAAAATATATCTTTATGATTAACGTCTTAAATAGCTCCGCTCCATCCCCATGCGATCTCACCCTTACTTTCAAGCAAGCCCACATGCACAGTAGGGTGGGTCGATTCCGGAATTTTTTCGATTCGGTATTTCTAATAGTGCGGAAAAGTTGCCTTAGTACTTCCTGATTCCAATGCAACTTTTTGTTTTGAGATCGGATTGCATCTTCAACCCGAACCTCGGCCTTGAAATTTCGGAAATTCGCCTAAAATCGTGAAATTGTCTACCTAGCACCTGAAATACGCATTTCATGGCAAAATGTATAAAACAAAAGTTATTTGTCACGTCATTTGCTACCGAAATGGTATATGTGATCATGGCCGTAGGACGAACCGTTCCCGAGATACGAGCGAAAAGGCGGCGCGCCACAGCGCAAGGTCAAAATTGTTGCAGCTCTCAGGTAACCTGTATTAGTCACCCAGAACCCACCGCGTGGAGGTAGCTGCTCTTCGGGTTCCTCCCAAGCCCAACCCAACCAACCAACCATATGTCAGGCTTGTTTTAGTCTGAATCTGTGTCAAATTTATTGATAAAATCAGATTTTGTACTAAACTTTGGCACTTGTTGCCAGTGTAGAGCGTATAAAAAGATCACGAGATTGGGGGCCAATAACTTTAGAAGATGCCTCTGTCACCAGTTTGACGATTCTCTCTACTGCCACGGTGTGAGAGGGGAATTCACTAAATTTCCATACCTCTGCAGTGTCTCCCGACAGCCCTTTTACGAGTTCTTCGTTAGAAACTGAACAAAGAACTGGTGGAACAGTCAAGGTAATAGTCTTCCAGTTAATCATATCGTTTAAGTATTAGCTTTGAAATTCAGCTTTGGCACTTTATTACATCTAACTCTTCCATTTATGGTGTCAGACTCTGCTTCTCTGGCTGCCAGAAGACGGTCAAGGGCCAACTTTCTGACTTCTATCTATATACTAAGCAGAATGTTTTCTGGAAGAGCAAAGAAAGCATTCTGTTGAATGGATGAATCGACAACCTTGCGCAGTTTAGCGGGTAAGTATCTCGATCTTTGAATTGCAGCATAGAGATGGCGCGAGCCATCTTTGATTGAACTGTTGAATCTTATTGAGAACCACAAAGGTGAGTAAACTGTAAGTATGTACTTGACCAAAATCTTTATTTCCTTTGTTGGTTTGTCAGTAGAAATGTATAATCTCAGAATTCTATTTGCACAGGTGAGCCAGCGAGATTTGCACATGTTACCTGGATGCATCGACGCTAAATCTGAGGAACATTGACCGGAAATAACAGCTTCTGATATTTTATAGAGATAAGCTTGGTCTGTGCTAAGTTGGGTCGGATTAATAACCTCAGAAGGTAATTGGCAGGATGAAAAACTTTCAAATTTGACAACAGGCAACTTCTCACAATAAGGGAGCAGTTTACCTATGTCGCCAGAGAATGTATTTGGACTCTTTGAGACACCATCTATGTGTTTGAAAAGAGCACGGAATGGAAGTTCGTTGAAATGTAGAAGACAAACAACCCACTGTAATGGCCTACCTATTCTTTCTTCTAGTTTCCGAATGATTCCACCTTTCCAACCTGTGTTCGTGTTGGTGCCATCAGCACCGACAACTTCTAGATGTTCCACATCAACTGAATTGTCTTGTAAATGTTGCCATATAGCTTGCGTCTCATCCTCAGCTGACCCGGAAGGAGAAGTGACGTGGCCAAAGTAATGACAACCAGGTTCCGCTATAAGAGAAATATGTTCCTCTTTGACAGTGTCGCGGTAGTACTTTTCACCTTCGCTGACTTGTGTAAGTGTATTGTCTTTGCGGCCGTCAAAATACAGCCCATATACGGAGTCAATACTTTCGGTGTTCTGGAGCTTAACACCAACACTTTTTTTGCCCGACTACTCTTGCATTTGTCAGTGACAAAGCTAGCCTGATCCTCTGTTATCAAACCTGCTTTTTTGGCATCCAGAAAAGCCGATGAAACAATCAAGACCGCTGCTCTATCACTTACTCCAAATCTTTGGGCAGCTAAAGCAGTGTGTTGTAATACTAGTGTGTTTTGTTTGGTTTTAGAGGATGGAAGAGAAAATTCATCATCACCATCGTTTTTCGAAGAATCAATGTGCGACGCGCCTACATTGTTGTCGTCTGTATGAGAGTCTGGCTGATCTGAATGGTCACGTGTTCTAGCTGATACTTTTCTGGTAAGTGTTGATGTTGAATGACGTTTTGAAAGCTTTTCTTTACGTTAATTTTTCTTTGTAATCTTTTTTGTTTCAGGTAGATCAACACTTCCAATGCGACCAATTCTTGTGGTTCTCTGGTCCAAGAGAAATGGTTGTTCATTGATAGGAACTTTCCTTTCCTTTAGACAAGTGCAAAAAGAAAAATAAATGCATTTACAAGCAGCGATGTCAAATAATTTTCCGGCAGAAGAGAAAAAGTCGTCTCTTTTAGAGCTCAAACCTATTGGGTTCCTTAAAAACATTTTTTTAAGAGTCAGAAATTTCTTATGGTATGTGGTGAGCATTTTTACAACTTTGGTGTGTGAAACTATCGGAATAGATGGCTTTTTGAAAGTATTTTCAACCTTTTTTGCAACTATTTCTGTAACCTCTTTACTCCTAGGTTCATAGTTGTCGCCTCGGAGTCGCCCTATACCATATCTTTCAAACTGATAACACAAAAGAACATCCTGGTAAGTAGGTAACTGGGACTCAGAGAGATTGTACGGATATATGCCAAACACAGGACATTTCTGTCTAAATTTAAATTTAGATACAGACATTTTGAGTTCTGTGTTTTGTTGAGAAAATATAAGTGATAGCACCTGGCGAAATCAACGACAAGAGTGAAGGAACTCGATGAAAAAATATTTGTGTGGAGACCAGTCCGAACGTGTCGTATGGCGCAGGGAAATGAATGTAAGTGATAGAACTCGGCGAAATCACCGACAAGAGTGAAGGAACTCGATGAAAAAATATTTGTGTGGAGACCTATCCGAACGTGTCCTTTGGCGTAGGTGAATGAATGTGAGTGATAGCACTCGGCGAAATCAACGTCAAGAAGTGTTGCCGCAAGCCGATTTTCACCTTGCGCTGTGGCGCGCCGCCTTTTCGCTCGTATCTCGGGAACGGTTCGTCCTACGGCCATGATCACTTATACCATTTCGGTAGCAAATGACGTGACAAATAACTTTTGTTTTATACATTTTGCCATGAGATGCGTATTTCAGGTGCTAGGTAGACAATTTCACGATTTTAGGCGAATTTCCGAAATTTCAGGGCCGAGGTTCGGGTTGAAGATGCAATCCGATCTCAAAACAAAAAATTGCATTGGAATCAGGAAGTACTAAGGAAACTTTTCCGCACTATTAGAAATACCGAATCGAAAAAATTCCGGAATCGACCCACCCTAATGCACAGAAACGTTTCAACTCAGGATTTATATATTATTATATTGCTTAATTTGGTTGGAGAAATTCTAATATTCTAGGACTTTAAGTAAACATATTTTAAAATAAAATCGATTAATGCAAAACATTAAAATAATTTGTGACAGTGCAACCTCTCCTTGCTTGCGATGTTGTTGCTATTGAAGCGAATACCAACTCACATAACGGGAGGCCGAGGAAAAAAGCTGTTTCGATAGGTTCGGACCAAAGGGAGATCGGGGTTAAGGTTTCATAGGACAAGAGGTGATTAGTATCGTGTGGGGACTCATTTTATGCTGGACATGTCATCTGGGAAAGATCAGTAGACATCCCGTTATTGTTCAGAGTGCGTAATTTTGGCGTTACAATCGCAGTTGTTTGCGGAGTGAAGGAGTCTTAGCATTCGACAACTCCTAAAACTTTATGGTAGTTTATGGTCAGAATTCCGATCAATTCCATCGACGGAAATGTTAAGATACAGTCTGCTCTCTTTCGTCCAGTTTGTGAATAGAATAGGTTTTATTAGGAGAGAGTTTTAGGCTCCTAGCCGTGGAAAAGTGCGAAAGTTCTGCGATATATACATAGGTTGTCTTTTGAGTACATCCCATCAACTCCATTGTCCGACGCCATTATCGTATAATCATGTGCGTATGAGGTTTTATAGACTCCTTCTGTCGGTTCTTGGAGTTTAAAAATATAGTGAGTAAAGAATAGCGGGAGAGGACACCACTCTGTGGAACCCCCTTTTCAATTCTCTTTAATTTAGTATGTTCGCCTCAAAATAATAAATAGTATCATGGTCCCCCTCTTAAGTCCTGGATGAAGCGTTGTTTGTTCGATGACCTCAATAACGTTGTATGGTTGACTGTGTCGAAGGATTGCGGCAAGTCAGTCACAGATTGAAGACATTAGTGAAAGGGCTTACTCCCGTCCATTATCGTCATGTCTACTCGGATTAGACAGAGATTTGATAATATTCCAGAGTTTGCTCACTCCAGCGGAGAAATTGTTCCGCCAGCTTCTTCTCCCCATCGTTTGACATGTAGTATTGCCAAAGAGCACAGTGTGCGGAAAAGTCGCTATTTACCCATCCACTCACAACTGGTGCACAGGCCGGAACACATCGGGAAAGACACCAACCAAAGCAAGAATTGGAATTGCATATGCTCTGTTCTCTGTCACGTTGGGATTTCATAACCCTGGCTATAACTTCGCAAGCAGCTTTCCACTTCTCTACTGATTCGACCATTTAGTTTACCAAGTTATCGAAAGTTGGGTGTATACCGAACGCATTTTTTAAATGTTGCCTCTCATGATTATATTTCGGACAATAGAAGAATGTGTGTTCAACATTTTCGACGATACTAGCCATGGTTCAACGTTGGGGATCAGTCGGAATATTCTCCGCGTCCTCCCAGCGTTTTTGCCAGTGATTCACCGTATCTGCCCTTGCAATTCTTTTTAGTGTATTGTGCGGTAATCAGTCATTCGTAAAGGATTGAATCTCCTTGGCCAAGAGGTCTAAACGGTGTAAGCCCGCAATCATTAGGACAGCAGAGTATACTCTCAGCGCGCAAGTGGTATATATGGAGAAAAGACCACGGCGATATGAGTGTATTTCGAGGGCCCCATATGTGGACGCCGAATAGTGCGACTGACCTTAGTACACCAGCTAATAGTCGTCTTCTATTTTTCTTTGGCCCACGGGTATTGACCCACGGCAAAGCTCTGCACACTTTTGGAGCTTTTTCGCATATGTAGGCTAAGTGTTCCTTAAAGGACATCCTTGTATCAAGAATAATTCCCAAGTAGTATATCGTATATGTGTTTTCCTATAACCACAACAGCGATATCGTCTGCGAACCCAATGATGTGAACGTTTTTGTGTACTTTCAGCCATCGTACATGTTATTCCAAAGTAGCGGCCCAAGTACAGATCTCTGGGGTACTCCACCAATGACTTTATATTTTTTTTTTTCGTTTGTGTTGTAGCTCAAAGTTATTTCGTCGAAAAGCTTACTATAATGTTGTAAATTACGACGTCGTTGCGACGGAGAAGCTTTCTAGTGCACTCAATATACGATGGCAGGATGCCGAGTTAATGGTAGTTAAAGTACTGTATTGTCCTTTCCATCTTTTCCCATTTATAGCCCGTTCAGCCAGGGTCTTTACTAGGGTTACCGCTGCGGTTGTGGATCTTGCCTTCCTGAATTCGAATTGGTTTTGGAATAGTCCACCGGCATTGTTGATTGCCTTAGTTAGCCGTTGGTATATGATCCGCTTTATGAACCCTTGTAGCGGAGTCTAACATCCAGAGGGGCTTTCGGCCCCGGATGGTTCTGTCATTGGTTTATTAGGTTTGGGCAGTAATATCAGATATTGCCTTTTCCATATGGTGGCAAAGCGGCCTTCTTGGATGCATGTATTATACATTGTTCTAAAAGAGTATATGTTTTTAGCAATCGCTGTTTTAGCGCTATATTTGGAATTCCATCTGGTCTACTTACTATATGGGTTATACTGATTGTTGCTCCTGAACAAGAAGTTTTTTTAGGACGAACCCATCAGATATTTTTAATATGACAGCAAAATATGTATAAAAAGTTCTATTACAATTTGAGATAAGCAAAAATATTTTCAAAGCATTACACATAGCAGTGCAATAAGTATTTAAATGGAAACGATCAAGTATATGCGTACAATTTCAAACTGGTCATTCCTCAAAAATAATACAATTGCTAAATATTGGGGATGGTAGAATAGAACGCAACCAACTACGCAGGGGCGATGGATCATAACTGGTTCAGTAATCAGTCGATGAATAAGTATTAAACCATACATCGCAAAAGACTGATGCCATAACCATGCCAGCCGACTTTTACGTCTTTCCACGCTTCAGGACTGGTTCATAATGTGCTGTCCACTAGGCTGACTTTCGATTGGACTCTAGTGATGATGGACCAATGTTTCTATTGTCTCACACCGACACGAAAATTCGGTTTTATTACGGTTAAAGAGCACTCAAACAGTCCTCAGAATCAGCAATTCGTTGTTTTTGTTGGATGATGAACTTGCGTGGCACCAACTTTGCACAAAGATTTCGCTTCTTTAGAGCGTTCACTGCCTTCATTGTCCTCGGTGCTTATTTCGTCTCTTTCCAACTTGCAATTACATAATAAAGACAATTAAACATGATGGCGGCAACTAGTTAAATGGTGTGGGGATGTTTCTCTGGGCAAGGCGTTAGTCTTTTCATTTGACCACAATGACCGACTTGGTGTTACCAACAAGATAACGACCCGAAAAATACCTCGAGACTGGTATCTGAGTGGTTTAAGGATGCAATCCCCTG
The DNA here is from genome assembly GCF_023373825.1 of Bactrocera dorsalis. Classification (NCBI taxonomy): domain Eukaryota; kingdom Metazoa; phylum Arthropoda; class Insecta; order Diptera; family Tephritidae; genus Bactrocera; species Bactrocera dorsalis. The sequence goes on from NC_064303.1 coordinate 45,012,272, forward strand.
ATCCAACCCGATTTAGAACTTATGGAGTGACCTTAAGAAGAGCACTTGTGGCGGAAAACATTGATACCCCATTGGAAAGCTGCCAAAAAGTAATTCAATACATGCCGAATAGAATTGGAAAACTTATAAAAAACCCCGAAGAATATACAGGTTATTAAAAAATTTTTATTTTTATTTAGAAAAAAATGTTATACGTATTTCTTGTTTTGAAGAAAATTTAAGTCTTAATATACGGAATCTAAATATTTCCGATATAACTAAAACAAAATTGTTTTAATTTGCAAAGTTAAAACTGCTTAAATCTATTATTTTGTCTATAAGTGTATATATATGTAAATCTTGCCTCTAATGACTGAACTGAAATTAAACAAGTAAGGAAGGGCTAAGTTCGGGTACAACCGAATATAGTCTTGCAACTTGCAAGAATCAAAGACAGAGAAATACTTTAAGGTGTGAAACCAATCATATAGTGTAAAGTCATCCGGATGTTCGAAAATCCTGATATTAGCTCTATAGGGGCTAGGCCAAGTTTTCGCTCAAATTTATCTATTTTAGACACAAAGATACATGAGTACAACACGCTTCTTATTTTCATTGGTATAACTCACATATTGGCCGATATATATTTGCGGTATAAAGTTACCCGGACAATTAAATATCTCACACATTGACTGATATTTTCTGTCAAAAGTCAACAATAGGTACTGGGGTGCGCACATTCGGTACCTAGGGGCTTGAAGTTTTGGTTTGATTTGGATAATTTTTAGGCATAAGATGGCATACTTTAAAGGTACTAATGATGCAGAATTTTATCTTGTTACATTGATTGCTTCTTGATTTGTATAGCGGACAGTGAAAGAATCAAGAGGTCTCGAGATATAGGAATTCACTTAAAAGTGGGCGATGACACGCCCATTATTCCAAATTTCACATCGGCTAACATAAAGCTCCTCATACCATCTCGGAGGTAAAAGTTAATGTCTTTGGTATATTCAGTTACGGATTTATTGCACTTTTAGTAGTTTTGAACAGTATCGTTATATGGGGAGTGAGCGAGGTTACCTTCCGATTTCATCCATTTTCGCACTGTCGATAGAACATCTTATAATATTTGTTATAGCTTTAGTAGTTTAGGAAATATGTACATTAAACTTATTGGTGGCGGGACCACGCCCACTTAATCAAAAATTTTTCTTACAAGCGGCCCTTGCTATTGCGATCACCTTATTTTTTCTTTGTACTAAGGAAGCTGTATACCAATTTTCATCAAGATATCTCAATTTTGCTCAAGTTACAGACCGACAGTTACACGGATTTCATCTTTTTTCGTCATCCTTATCATTTATATATATATATATATGTATATATACATATAACTCTATATCTATCTCGATTATTTTTAGGTGGTACGTACAACCGTTAGGTGAACAAAACTATAATACTGTGTAGCAACTGGTTGCAAGACTAGAAAAATCCCATCTCACTCGCAAACTCTAAGTACAAAATCAATTAATTCAAGTTTAAGTAACAATTTATTAATAACACTTGAAATAAAACTTAACTGATGAAGCATTACAGTATATATGTAGATATTTATAGGCAAATAATTTCTTGGTTCTAATATCTCAGTAATTTAGAGAACCTTCTAATACTATACAAATTATCCCAAAAGAAAAAGATATATATTTAAAACAAATTCACTATTAGTTTAGCGACTATTATGTTTATAAATTCCAAAATATTTGTTTGTTAGAAAGTCAAACTCAGCGTGCCGAACCAAAACATTCCCAATATCTTGCGTTGTTACATTCAGACTGTCAGTAGTTGGTGGAATTTGTTTTGAGGCTACTGCACGCCTTATAATTTTTTCAATGAATGTTTTTAAACACTGGGACAACACTGTTTGCGCTAAGGGATATATTACATTTCCATCAATTTGTTCCGGTTGGAGTTGTATATTAAAATCTCGGCAAATATCGCTTACAAGCTGAGAAGACTCTTCTAGGTGATCCGGGATTGCTAAATAAAACTGCTGTTCTTGTTCACAACCATTTTGATTTGATCGTAGATGTTCTATATTAAATCTGTTACGATTCTTTGACATCGATATACTAATGATATCAATTGGCTCCTCGGAGAATTCTACACCAGTTTCTTGGTCAATAATATTCTGGCACCCACAATCGAGCCAAGATGTAACACGTTGTTTTGGCGTTATTGATTCATACTGTATATACTTCTGCTCGAATTTAACTTCGTTTTTGACAAACTGTGAAAAATCATGTCCTTGCAATAAATTATCCGTTTGTAATTTCTCTGGTCCAGTAAGCTGCCCGGGCACATTTTGAACTTGCACCGGATAGGTGGTTATGTCAAATGACTTCATCTTTGGCGTGAATGCATGATAACGAGCATAAACTAGTACCTCACGTGTGCTCCAAAACCGCCCTTTGTTATTAGAAGTAATCGCTTTTAAATATTTGTGGTTGCGAACAAAGCGAGTAATGTATTTAGCACGCAACCATTCGCAAGCGCGTTGTTTTAAAACAGGCATTGAGTGGAATTCCTTTTCGCTATTGCTTACGAAAGAGAAAGCAGATGCTAAACTATTTTTGGGTGAAATAAGAGGTAAGTGTCGTAATATGTAGTCTACAGCGGAACACATTGAATTAATATTTTGATTCAAAAACTCTTGTTCGAATTTACTTCTACACTGCTGTAGGAACTCAAACGCACTACTTGCTTTGGCCCGTGTTTGCCTTATACCCAAATGGAGTTCTGGTACATGTGCTTTAATTGATCCTGATATCATTTCTGGATTGCTTAATGTGATGTTGCCTTTACTAAGTTTTACCGAGGAGTGTGTATAATCATGATCGCATAGCATACTTTGTAGAGCTTTATGTTGTACTTTTTGCTTTGGCATCTGCTGTTGATGTTGCCTCTGTACATTGGTTTGCGGTTTCAATAAGGAAACTTGTTTCTTTCGTTCCTGCTTCAATTTCATTTGCAAGGGGTCAATAATGAATAATTTTCCTTCTTTTTGAAAAACCATTTGTTTTTGAGAGCTTACCGAATTATTTTTACTTTTCGAATTGTATATGTTGTTTGTTGCAGGAAATTTACTATTATTATTTGTGACTAAAAAATTGCTACGATTAACATCATTTGAAACGGTTAATAGTTTTGAGGCATGATTTTCTATCGCCAAAGAGGACACGGTAAATGTATTTCTCTTTGTTGATTGAGATAATACACTATCCAAATTTTGAGACGAGTCAGCAGTTTCTGAAAAATTTCAAAGAAGTACAACAATAAGTATATAAAAAATAATAATAAAAATTATTCGCTGGGGGTGTGTTACAATTTGTTAAAATCTAAATAGATGATGCATTTTTTCATTAATCATATGTATTTTATTTATTTGTAAAAATGAAGAGCTTGGTTTTTACTCACCATTTCCTAAGCTTCCGATTTTCGCGTCACCTACTGGTTTTTGTGCTGTAGCCACTAGAACTTGCATAAATTTTATTTTGCCCTGCGCATCCACCAACTGGACCAGTTTCTTTTGCAACACAGTTTTTTTATATGCATTCTTCACAGGCATATTTGCGAAAGCAGAATTACTATTTAACGCGACAAATTTATTCATATTTGTAATCTTTAGTGGCATAAACTTTCCTACTTTACTTAATGCAACAATATTATTATTGTTTCTGTTAATATTTGAAACTTGATGGGTAATGGCCACATTTGTAGTTGAAAGCCTCATTATCATAGGAGTTGTGAGCTGCATTGATTTACTACTTTTTATAGTAGTAGGAACTTCTTTACCTATGTCAGAATTGTTATTTGCCGATTTTGTGTTGACAACTTTTGCATATCTAAGGTTTGATATATTACTTTGAGTATTACTAATATTTGAAGTAGAGGATTGACTAACAATAACACTTTTTGTAAAAATTTCTTCACCGGTACTCCTTTTACTGTTCAGTTCCGATATTCCACAACTACTCTCGCATAATATCTTATCTTTGCTTAGAGCGGAGTCATTTATTTCATTATTTGATGAACAGTCCGACTTTTGGAGATTCTTGCAAATTATTTTAATCGGGCTATTATTTGAAATATTTGCTAGCTGTTCGTTTACGACTACTGATGGCTCTATCTTTGTAATATCAGCAGATACTGCATCGATGTTAAAAACCCCGAATAAATTATCGTCTAAATCTTCTTTGTTATTTGTGAAGGATATTTTACGATGTTTCGTTGCGTTATTTCCACGATCTCTTTCGCCTGTTTCAATAATATTTTCAATTGTAGACGGTTGCATATTTTCATAGGCGTTGTTCTTTTCATCAAACGACGGCTCATGTTTTGCTTTGGTAATTATAATATCAGAACGAAGCCAAATTTCCATTAAGGTCTCTGAACCAAGAGTGTGCATTCCACTTAACGTACGATCAAGTACCACATTATGTATAAGTTGTACAGGCTTTTGTTGTAGATGTTCATGAAAGAAGAGCTGAATTCTCATTGGAAACTCACCCCACCCTCTGCGGGCTATTTGGAAAGGCGCCGTTCTAATGTCTACTATGTCATTTGGGCGATATGAAGGGTGAAGATGAAAACGAACTTTTTTTATAAAGGATTCTAAATTAAGTTTAGTATCTTTTGATTGCACATACACTAACCATTTATGGGTTAACATATTTTCGCTTGACAATTTTACTTCAGCTCTAGCATCTACTTCTCCTCCTATATACGTTGAAGTATTTCCTATAACAACAAGATGTTTTGTTTTGTTGTTAAAACGAGCTGAATTCAAAGATTTTCTAGTTTCTGATGGAATAAAACTAGCGATCTTAACGGTGTTAGATGATTGTAAATCTGTGAAATCATTGTTGTGAGAGCTCGTTTGATGAAATGTACCAACTGCATCCACCATTGGTATATCTTTTTCTTTTGAATGATCTACCACTAAAGCTTGATTCTTTATTAATTGTTGTAAACGTTTTTTTTGTCGTTTTTGTGATTGAGATCGGGATCGTAAGGTGTTCAATGCATTTTGAGCCGCTAAACGTTCAGGTAGAGGTCTTTGTATAACTTCGTACAATTTATTAGGGTAGTCTCCCATTCTTTTTTTAAAAGATGGGTGCAGTGCCATTTGAAGACCATGATCCTCTTTATCAAAAAGAGTTTCTTTTCCACGAATTGCTAGGGTATCACATGCTGATATTGATAATTCTTGTTTCTGGTAATATTCTGATACAATTACATACCGCAAACGATCCAACAAAGAGCGAGCTTGATCCAAACGTTTTTCAATCGCAGCTAAATGTTCTTGTTTTAGAGATATTTCTTTTTTAAACTCATTTGATATTATTTCGGAAACACATTTCAATTTAGTTTCGGTGGGTGTTAAAAATACTCTTTTTTCCATAATATTAGAATCACCATGGCACAACTTTTTATACGGACTTGAATGCAAACGTACATAATCCGGATCATGGTATTCGCTCGAATGCTTACGCTTTTGTGATGAAATAGTGTTGGGTAGCATCGTGAACGAAGCACTACAATTTTTGCCGAAAATTGAAGATTTCTTAATATGGAAAGTAAAAATTATCTTAGAAAATTTTCACTATTTTCAACAATTATTCCTTTTAGAAATCAACAAACCCGCATCCTCTGACAAATTAGTATGCAAAAACCAAAATAGTAGATGTGCCAGGAAAACCTGACATTAACTACGCTAGCCCTCCAACTGTTTTCAGTTAGAGATTGCCAACTTTCATCCAATGATATTTACAGCGGAATTCTGTAAACAGTCTCTAGTCACTATTTGAGACAATTTGAAGTAAATAACGGGATTCTGAAACCAGTCTCTAGTCTCTATTTGAGACATTTTGAGGTAAAGTTTCAATTTGTGACTAGTTACTATTCACTGAACAGTCTCTAGCGTCAGTCTCAAAATATTAGCTCAAATTTGAGACCTGGTAGTTAGCAGGTCACAAAACTAAAAAGAACTCTTGTTTGCCATTTTGAATATACTGAATAGAGATCATCATATACTATATTAATCGGTTGTCGTTTTATACATTTTGTAAGCAACTCAAACAGGAAAAGGTTAAATATATATATATCAGTTAGTAATTTAATTTTTTTTCGTAATTATGTTTTTTGACTATGTTATAGAAAATTTAATATTTGCTATGGACATATTTATTTTCATTGAAGTGTAAAAACATCTCTGAATGATGAAATGTAATAGATTTTGTGACTGTTACAGAATAGCAAAATCGTCTCAAGTCACAAAAATTGTCTCTATCTTAAAATCTTAAATTTAGAGACTTGTATCACAGTAGAAATGCATTGATATTTTTTCGTATAATATGTTAGATAGTCGACGACTACCCAATATATTCCATTAATATTATAACATAGTCATATTTAAGTTAAGTAAAATATTAAAATAGATCCAGATCCAGGTTCCAACTTCAAAATTAATAATTTAGATCATACAATCTAAAAGTTTACGTAAAAAATTTGTTTATAAACAAATAATTTCTTTCTCTATTTGGAACTCTTATCGTCATTTTTCATTGACCACGGCCGGTCCGTCTATAGAGTTAGAAAATTCCTTAGGGCAAGCGAATTTAGGGCGGAATTTCGGCAAATTTTCATTACTATATATATACTATTTATATTTCAATTTAATTTAAATAAAATACAAAATGATTTACGAAATTTAGTTCATAAAAGTCATAGTTTCATATTTTGGCATTCTATTACAAGTTATGCGCTATAAAGGTAGCATTATTAATTTTATTAATTTTTTAATAATAATAAAGAGTGGTTGTTGTTGTGTAATGTGGTGTAAGTTGCTATGTGCAAAGAACGTGAATTATAGAGAAGATTCAATTGCGGACAGGCGTGTGAACTGTCAATAGCTATGAATTTTCTATTAGTGGATTTCACCACTATCGGCTCGGAAGGAGAAATTTTAACAGAAATGATTGAATAGAGCTGTGCATTGAATGAATGTATTATATACATTACTGTTCCACACGTATGTTGGCCTTTTGGACTATATTTTTCATACGATTACGTGCTATAATATCAATTGATATGAATATCATTTGCGAATTTTTATGATTTCATGCAAGATTGATAACATTATTATTAAATTATGCAATTTTCCAAATAATATTTGTAGTTGATGGGCAAAATGAGCTGCTTTTTAAATATTTCTTATCTTTGGTAATGTAATATAATTTGATATGTACATATGTATGTACATGCGTATGACATTTCCACACAAATAATGCATACATAATCCTACATATATACATATCTGCATACACATGTAAATAAGTCGCCCGCAAAAACTACAAATATTGTCCTACAAACACAACAATCGTCTCAAACATCATCACATATACTTGCATACATACATGCGTACACATGTCAATATGTCACCCGCAAAAGCTACAAGCATTGTTCTGCAAAAACAACAATCGTCTCAAATAGCATTAGAAATCAATATGGCAGCCAAATTTTATAGTAAATTACACGACAAAAAAAATTTCATTCATAAACGCAAACCCACTTTCAAAAACAAATTCGATTCATTCATAAAAGCAGACGCCTACAAGCGTCTTTTCGCGACGATGGCAAAAGCTAAAAATCATAAATTGAATATATTTCTGAAATTTGTATGAGAAGGGAAAAGTGACAACCCTGCAGATATAATTATTCAAATATATTAGAATAAAATTGACAACATAGTGTATTTGTAGATTTTCAAGTCAAGAAATTGTTCAAAGAAAATATTCAATATTCCTCTGATTTATGTGTACATACAATCCCGGATAAGTGCCAATCCCTCTTAACTTTCTGTTTCTTGCTGCATCTCAAGCTTTGTTTTTTGTAATACATAGAAAGTATTGTTTCAAGTACGACTCGCTTAAGTATCCGCATTCACTTATTTACCATATTATATTTTTATTTTTAACAAACCACAAAAATCTGTATCTTTGATTGTGGCACATAACCGATATTGACTGTATTAGTCAAGGAATGTAAAAACTATTTTGTAATTCTAAAATATTTTTACGCGGCTCGCAAAAATCTGCGTCGATATGTATGCAAGCTCACACATAAACATATGTCGGTAATTTCGTTTGTAGATGATTCCATAATTTAAAACTTTACACTTTTTAATACTACAAGACAATAACTTCAATTTATACTTTTATCTTACTTTATTATAATAACTTCACTTCACATTTGTATGGCTTTCTTCACTCTGTTCGCAGATAACGATCAGACCTCACTCAGTAACCGTTTATCTAGTCCTGTGTAAGTTTATTTCATTTCTTGATTTATTTGAATGAGTGCGAAGGAGATAACATAATTGTCAACAGTGCCAAAATAAAACCCCAAAAAGGGTAATGAAAAAACGATTAAAAGACTCATGTCATTCGTGATCGTACTATCGTAAAGGATGCTCGTCCAACAAGAAATAATTTGCAAATAAATACTTCATTTGTTTTTATAGAATTGGAAATCAGAATGAATTGGAAAAGCAGCAGCAGTAATATCATCAGAAGCAGCAAATATCAATTGTTAAGTAAGTGTGGGAAAATAAGTGCGTGTTTTGTTTGAAGTTGGATTGTGCAGTCCAATATAATCGCAAAAATAATTGCATATGTACATAAGTATGTATTTCATGCGTTTAAGGCGGCCTGCACAATCCAATATAATATGTGAAAACGAATGTTTGTATTGTTACAAAAGTAGTATTAAGTTGTATTTGTATTGCTATATGCATCTCTTATTATAGCTGTAGGTATATGGAATAGCATTTGTCTTGTTGTAGACATCTGGCGCCGCAGCTGTCTGCTTGTCTGCTTAAACAATTGCTGCGTCTGGCACCGCGTCTGTCTGCTTGTCTACTTAAACAATTGCTGAGTCTGGCGCCGTGGCTGTCTGCTTGTATAAACAATAGCTGCATTTGGCGCCATATAGCATTATGTTCTTATAATTTCCAGACGCAATATTCTAGAAGGACACGTCGGCATCAGCGAGGAGTGCGTGGCTATATAAGCCGTGGCAGCGCCAACGTAATCAACCAGTGCTAAGAGTAAACTGCTATAGTGTAGACGAGTTGTAAAATAAAGAGATTTTGTTGAAGTAAATTAAACGGCTTTTTGTTTTATTAGTCAATCCAGAGATACGAACCTAGTAAACTAGCAAGGAGCAAATTCGCAACAGTATTATATTTTAAATGATCAAATAATATTTATCTTTTCTTTCAGATGTTATTATTATTTTTTTTAATTATTCTTTCTTTTCAGATTTTATCACTATTTTTATTTAATTTATCTTTGGTTTCAGAATAAATTCTATTTGTATTTAATATATTTTATTTTTTTCAAATAATATTAATCTTTTCTTTCGGAAATTATTATCATTTTATACAATTAATCTTTTTTCAGATATTTGTGTTTTATAATCTTTTTTCACTCTTTTATTTTCGGGGTTTAATAACCTACATTTTATTTCAGGTATCAATAATGTTTTTCTTTAATAAATCTTTTTTCAGATATTAATTATTATTTAAATTAAATATATTTTAATTTATATAAATTAAATAAAAATACAATAAAATAAAAATTTTTAAAATTAAAGTTTTGTTTGAAATTTTAAAAGTAGGAATCAAAAAATGCAACCTTCATCAGCTGTTTAAAAAGAGAAAATGCAACCCTGCATATCGATTGGGATATTAGAGCAGGACAGAAATACTTTTTATATGACACTGCTGAATGAGCACAACCGAGATGTATACGTACGTGTAGGATTATCGTTCAAATTCATGTAAATCAATTTCGAAATTACTAACCAACCACAACTTTTACTAACACTAGTGTGCATTTAGTATATTGACAAACACTAACATCACTTTCCTTCATGAATGAACATTCAGCTCCAGAGTTAAATCCAAATGGAACGGACTCCCATTTCGTTCCACTTGAAACATACAGCATACTGTACCGATCTATCACTCCAGAATTGCTACTCCCCTTGTGAATATTTCCTTTTGCGTTCTTTTCCCTTTCCAATCGACTACGGCATTCGGCAATTTTATGGCTAATCATTCCGCATTGGTGACATTTCATCTGAAATTTGAACTTCTCCTGTCTAAGACGATTGTATCATCTTCCGTATTACGCCTCTTTTAAGCGTAGGCCTGCAGATGTTGTAGTTCATTGCAGCTTGTTACAATGGAGCTACATACCCATCGTAACAAAGTATTGTCGGTATACGCCATGTGTGCCAACGCTACCAACTCTGCGATTTCCTCCAAGCCTTCTTTCCACTTGGTTATGCTTGCGAAACATATGGGATAATCAGGATGATGCACACAATGTAGAGGCGATCCACTCCCGCACAATTGGAATTAAATTTTGACAAAGCAACGTGGACCGGTCTTGATATATGCATGAACTTCATTACGTCCATTAGATTCTGGTGCTGTGCTTCTAACGCTGCAAGGATCTGGCACGAATCTCGGCTTGTAGGTTTAGCCGATCCCACTTCTGATATCTGTTTGTAGATCATTCCTTAATTTAAAACTTTACACTTTTTAATACTACAACACAATAACTTCACTTTATACTTTTATCTCACTGTGATTAAAAGGAGGCAAGAAAAATGCTCTATTTTATTTTAAATAAGTCAATTTAATTAACAAAGATAATTTTGTTATTTTACATTAAATTACGAGATCTGTAAAATATCTAAATGTAAAACCCACGGCGAGCGGACGAAACAGTATCCGGATGATATTTTATTCAAAGTTGAGCAAGCGCGCAACGCTGCTCCGATCGATGCAAACATAAGACGGGTGTCGACGCGGCGCAGTGTGTAAACGAATGCCTTGAAGACGAATTTTAATGCGCGAATGTTTATGTGCAGCTTGTGAAGATCGAATTGTGTTAGTTTTCCCGTTGTCCTTTCCTTTTGCTGGTTGGGTTGGCGTACAGGTGTGGTGAGTTTGGTGGCGTATCAGCTGTGGTAAATTAAGCTGTCTCATTAGGGTGCGCCAGTTTTCCCGGGTAGAGTGGGTAGATGCTTAACTCATTTAAACATACTGTATTATAAAAACTTCACTTCATATTTTTATTAAGCACAGCAAGTTCTGCTCCTATCAAGATCACTTCTTGAACTGATTCTGCGAGGACATGGGCACCCCTTCATTGCTCTAATAGCAGAAACTGCCAAAAACGTAGACCCGTGGCCCATGTCAGCTGATACGACCTATCTTATGGGCGGGCAATGTAAGTGAACAGTGAAAAACGCTACGGCATTCCACGGCATTTGGATTTTTGCCGTAGAAACGTGTCAGCTAATTGCTCTCTCACAACGCAGGGTTGCCAATCTCGATATACCGTAGTAATTATAAAAGTTGTCTTCAATATGTTTGAAATTTTCTTAAAATAACTCAAAATCAGAGTCGAATGCTATTATTTATAAATATATAAACTATTTTAAATAGTTTGTTTTCAGTTTTGATATTTTATATTATAAAAAATTGTAATTGAAAACATAGACGTGTACAAAACTATATATGCGTATTGAGCAATGGCAACATTGTTCAAATGAAAACAAACAAAGATGGCTGATTTCTACGTTTTTCCTACCTGTTCAACTTTTAACACATTTTGCTCGAAAAGAAAGGAAAAGGAAGGAAGGGAGTAGCGTTTTTGACTGTTTCTGCTAATAAGACATTTTGCTCGCTAAGGAAGGAAAAGGAAGGAAGGGAGTAGCGTTTTTGGCTGTTTCTGCTATAAGGAAGGCAAAGGCCTTCCTGCTATAAAAGAACTTAACGGTTCCTGCCTTTCTTCACTCTGTTCGCAGAATACGACCAGACCTCACTCAGTAACAGTTTATCTAGTCCTGTTACTATGCTTATTTGCGCATTTATATTCTATAGTACCGTAATATATGAAGCCAATGCGTCGCCTACTTAAAACGACGTTGTGGCACATACAGTTGCCCACAAAATATTAGCATTCCGACACACGCATGTACACTGACACACAAAATACAAGTACTACCGCTTCGACACATACATATTTACACTAGTTTGTAGAGCGGTGACAATCGGCGATCATTTGTTTGTGTTTTTCGGCACAGCTCTGATTTTCTACCAACAACACAATGTTGTGCCACTTTGTCGTCGCGTCATTGCTTTGACACATTGACTCGTTGACAAAACGTGAGCTTCGGCCATTGGTTGTCCGTGACAACGGAGATACGGAAAGATGCGTGCGGCACTTGTTATTTCCTTATGAATGTTTGTACATGTGTATGAGGCTCGTATTTGCTTTCGTAAACATACGGACAAATGTGTCAAAGAAATAATATATGTATGTATATGCCATAGATTCTATTGATGCAAATGTAGATATGACAACGAAATAATGCGAATGCGGAAACATATTGGCATACATACATCCAATAATAAAGAAATAAACATTATTCACTTCAAGAAAGACTTCGATACCTGAACTCTTTCTTGAAATAAAAGAAGCTTGATTACACGTTTTCTGCTGACAAAACAAATTCTTCTGGCATGCATGCAGATGTGTGTATGTAAATATAAACACATGTATAAGTGCCTGCGCGCACTTAAAATTAGAATATAAGCCACAAATTGAAATAAAGAGGAATTCAGTCGAAGATGGAATCTAAGCAAAGAAGCTCAGTGTTTTCATCTTTAACTGTAGAGTTGACATAAAGAGCCAAGAAGAAGACACCAAAACTGGCGACGAGGACTAAAAAAAATAGGGCAACATCAAGCGTCAATATTTCATAAATAAAAATAAGTGAACCAAAACTGGCGACAAGGATTCACATTTTATCAATTAATAGAGAGTTGATAACACACTCTTAAACTAACAATTTTGGGAAGCTAGTGAGAGCGCCGGCATTAATAGTGCAAAGAAAAAAGTGGAAATATTGATAGAATTGTGGAAAACAATAATATATTTATAGAAAAACTATACTATAAAGACTATAAAAAAACATTGCTAAAATACTATGAAAACATTTAAATCGTGTTAAATGTGCAGCAAGAAAACCTTAAGCAATATCAGCAAAAAATGAGCTTTCAATATATGTATAAACAAATAAAGTGTGATTTTTACTGAAAAACATTCGTACAACGGTAGCGGTTATTTGAGTTTGAATGCAACCTATGAAGCAACAGCAGCAGCAGTAACAGAATTACAACAAAAGCAACAGCAGCAGCAGTAACAGCAATTACCTCTGCGAATGGTAGGCACCTTGCCGCGGTGCAGGGGTTTAGGCGCAAGGCATACTCGACGCCCCCAAACCCTGCGTGGTTGGTGCTGATAAGCACTGACCATGCGGGATGTCGGGTGCCGCATGCGTGCGGTAACCAAGAGCTACCACCTCTTAATCCATGGTGTTAACATAATTGTCAACAGTGCCAAAATAAAACCCCAAAAAGGGTAATGAAAAAACGATTAAAAGACTCATGTCATTCGTGATCGTACTATCGTAAAGGAGGCTCGTCCAACAAGAAATAATTTGCAAATAACTACTTCATTTGTTTTTATAGAATTGGAAATCAGAATGAATTGGAAAAGCAGCAGCAGCAATATCATCAGAAACAGCAAATATCAATTGTTAAGTAAGTGTGTGAAAATAAGTGCGTGTTTTGTTTGAAATTGGATTGTGCAGTCCAATATAATACGCAAAAATAATTTCATATGTACATAAGTATGTATTTCATGCGTTTAAGGCGGCCTGCATAATCCAATATAATATGTGAAAACGAATGTTTGTATTGTTACAAAAGTAGTATTAAGTTGTATTTGTATTGCTATATGCATCTCTTATTATAGCTGTAGGTATATGGAATAGCTTTTGTCTTGTTGTAGACATCTGGTGCCGCAGCTGTCTGCTTGTCTAATTAAACAATTGCTGAGTCTGGCGTCGTGGCTGTCTGCTTGTCTAAACAATAGCTGCATTTGGCGCCATATAGCATTATGTTCTTATAATTTCCAGACGCATTATTCTAGAAGGACACGTCGGCATCAGCGAGGAGTGCGTGGCTATATAAGCCGTGGCAGCGCCAACGTAATCAACCAGTGCTAAGAGTAAACTGCTATAGTGTAGACGAGTTGTAAAATAAAGAGATTTTGTTGAAGTGAATTAAACGGCTTTTTGTTTTATTAGTCAATCCAGAGATACGAACCTAGTAAACTAGCAAGGAGGAAATTCGCAACAGTATTATATTTTAAATGATCAAATAATATTTATCTTTTCTTTCAGATGTTATTATTATTTTTTTAATTATTCTTTCTTTTCAGATTTTATCACTATTTTTATTTAATTAATCTTTGGTTTCAGAATAAATTCTATTTGTATTTAATATATTTTATTTTTTCAAATAATATTAATCTTTTCTTTCGGAAATTATTATCATTTTATACAATTAATCTTTTTTCAGATATTTGTGTTTTATAATCTTTTTTCACTCTTTTATTTTCGGGGTTTAATAACCTACATTTTATTTCAGGTATCAATAATGTTTTTCTTTAATAAATCTTTTTTCAGATATTAATTATTATTTAAATTAAATATATTTTAATTTATATAAATTAAATAAAAATACAATAAAATAAAAATTTTTAAAATTAAAGTTTTGTTTGAAATTTTAAAAGTAGGAATCAAAAAATGCAACCCTCATCAGCTGTTTAAAAAGAGAAAATGCAACCCTGCATATCGATTGGGATATTAGAGCAGGACAGAAATACTTTTTTATATGACACTGCTGAATGAGCACAACCGAGATGTATACGTACGTGTAGGATTATCGTTCAAATTCATGTAAATCAATTTCGAAATTACTAACCAACCACAACTTTTACTAACACTAGTGTGCATTTAGTATATTGACAAACACTAACATCACTTTCCTTCATGAATGAACATTCAGCTCCAGAGTTAAATCCAAATGGAACGGACTCCCATTTCGTTCCACTTGAAACATCGCATACTGTACCGATCTATCACTCCAGAATTGCTGCTCCCCTTGTGAATATTTCCTTTTGCGTTCTTTTCCCTTTCCAATCGACTACGGCATTCGGCAATTTTATGGCTAATCATTCCGCATTGGTGACATTTCATCTGAAATTTGAACTTCTCCTGTCTGAGACGATTGCATCATCTTCCGTATTACGCTTCTTATAAGCGTAGGCCTGCAGATGTTGTAGTTCATTGCAGCTTGTTACAATGGAGCTACATACCCATCGTAACAAAGTATTGTCGGTATACGCCATGTGTGCCAACGCTACCAACTCTGCGATTTCCTCCAAGCCTTCTTTCCACTTGGTTATGCTTGCGAAACATATGGGATAATCAGGATGATGCACACAATGTAGAGGCGATCCACTCCCGCACAATTGGAATTAAATTTTGACAAAGCAACGTGGACCGGTCTTGATATATGCATGAACTTCATTACGTCCATTAGATTCTGGTGCTGTGCTTCTAACGCTGCAAGGATCTGGCACGAATCTCGGCTTGTAGGTTTAGCCGATCCCACTTCTGATATCTGTTTGTAGATCATTCCTTAATTTAAAACTTTACACTTTTTAATACTACAACACAATAACTTCACTTTATACTTTTATCTCACTGTGATTAAAAGGAGGCAAGAAAAATGCTCTATTTTATTTTAAATAAGTCAATTTAATTAACAAAGATAATTTTGTTATTTTACATTAAATTACGAGATCTGTAAAATATCTAAATGTAAAACCCACGGCGAGCGGACGAAACAGTATCCGGATGATATTTTATTCAAAGTTGAGCAAGCGCGCAACGCTGCTCCGATCGATGCAAACATAAGACGGGTGTCGACGCGGCGCAGTGTGTAAACGAATGCCTTGAAGACGAATTTTAATGCGCGAATGTTGATGTGCAGCTTGTGAAGATCGAATTGTGTTAGTTTTCCCGTTGTCCTTTCCTTTTGCTGGTTGGGTTGGCGTACAGGTGTGGTGAGTTTGGTTGCGTATCAGCTGTGGTAAATTAAGCTGTCTCATTAGGGTGCGCCAGTTTTCCCGGGTAGAGTGGGTAGATGCTTAACTCATTTAAACATACTGTATTACAAAAACTTCACTTCATATTTTTATTAAGCACAGCAAGTTCTGCTCCTATCAAGATCACTTCTTGAACTGATTCTGCGAGGACATGGGCACCCCTTCATTGCTCTAATAGCAGAAACTGCCAAAAACGTAGACCCGTGGCCCATGTCAGCTGATACGACCTATCTTATGGGCGGGCAATGTAAGTGAACAGTGAAAAACGCTACGGCATTCCACGGCATTTGGATTTTTGCCGTAGAAACGTGTCAGCTAATTGCTCTCTCACAACGCAGGGTTGCCAATCTCGATATACCGTAGTAATTATAAAAGTTGTCTTCAATATGTTTGAAATTTTCTTAAAATAACTCAAAATCAGAGTCAAATGCTATTATTTATAAATATATAAACTATTTTAAATAGTTTGTTTTCAGTTTTGATATTTTATATTATAAAAAATTGTAATTGAAAACATAGACGTGTACAAAACTATATATGCGTATTGAGCAATGGCAACATTGTTCAAATGAAAACAAACAAAGATGGCTGATTTCTACGTTTTTCCTACCTGTTCAACTTTTAACACATTTTGCTCGAAAAGAAAGGAAAAGGAAGGAAGGGAGTAGCGTTTTTGACTGTTTCTGCTAATAAGACATTTTGCTCGCTAAGGAAGGAAAAGGAAGGAAGGGAGTAGCGTTTTTGGCTGTTTCTGCTATAAGGAAGGCAAAGGCCTTCCTGCTATAAAAGAACTTAACGGTTCCTGCCTTTCTTCACTCTGTTCGCAGAATACGACCAGACCTCACTCAGTAACAGTTTATCTAGTCCTGTTACTATGCTTATTTGCGCATTTATATTCTATAGTACCGTAATATATGAAACCAATGCGTCGCCTACTTAAAACGACGTTGTGGCACATACAGTTGCCCACAAAATATTAGCATTCCGACACACGCATGTACACTGACACACAAAATACAAGTACTACCGCTGCGACACATACATATTTACACTAGTTTGTAGAGCGGTGACAATCGGCGATCATTTGTTTGTGTTTTTCGGCACAGCTCTGATTTTCTACCAACAACACAATGTTGTGCCACTTTGTCGTCGCGTCATTGCTTTGACACATTGACTCGTTGACAAAACGTGAGCTTCGGCCATTGGTTGTCCGTGACAACGGAGATACGGAAAGATGCGTGCGGCACTTGTTATTTCCTTATGAATGTTTGTACATGTGTATGAGGCTCGTATTTGCTTTCGTAAACATACGGACAAATGTGTCAAAGAAATAATATATGTATGTATATGCCATAGATTCTATTGATGCAAATGTAGATATGACAACGAAATAATGCGAATGCGGAAACATATTGGCATACATACATCCAATAATAAAGAAATAAACATTATTCACTTCAAGAAAGACTTCGATACCTGAACTCTTTCTTGAAATAAAAGAAGCTTGATTACACGTTTTCTGCTGACAAAACAAATTCTTCTGGCATGCATGCAGATGTGTGTATGTAAATATAAACACATGTATAAGTGCCTGCGCGCACTTAAAATTAGAATATAAGCCACAAATTGAAATAAAGAGAAATTCAGTCGAAGATGGAATCTAAGCAAAGAAGCTCAGTGTTTTCATCTTTAACTGTAGAGTTGACATAAAGAGCCAAGAAGAAGACACCAAAACTGGCGACGAGGACTAAAAAAAATAGGGCAACATCAAGCGTCAATATTTCATAAATAAAAATAAGTGAACCAAAACTGGCGACAAGGATTCACATTTTATCAATTAATAGAGAGTTGATAACACACTCTTAAACTAACAATTTTGGGAAGCTAGTGAGAGCGCCGGCATTAATAGTGCAAAGAAAAAAGTGGAAATATTGATAGAATTGTGGAAAACAATAATATATTTATAGAAAAACTATACTATAAAGACTATAAAAAAACATTGCTAAAATACTATGAAAACATTTAAATCGTGTTAAATGTGCAGCAAGAAAACCTTAAGCAATATCAGCAAAAAATGAGCTTTCAATATATGTATAAACAAATAAAGTGTGATTTTTACTGAAAAACATTCGTACAACGGTAGCGGTTATTCGAGTTTGAATGCAACCTATGAAGCAACAGCAGCAGCAGTAACAGAATTACAACAAAAGCAACAGCAGCAGCAGTAACAGCAATTACCTCTGCGAATGGTAGGCACCTTGCCGCGGTGCAGGGGTTTAGGCGCAAGGCATACTCGACGCCCCCAAACCCTGCGTGGTTGGTGCTGATAAGCACTGACCATGCGGGATGTCGGGTGCCGCATGCGTGCGGTAACCAAGAGCTACCACCTCTTAATCCATGGTGTTAACATAATTGTCAACAGTGCCAAAATAAAACCCCAAAAAGGGTAATGAAAAAACGATTAAAAGACTCATGTCATTCGTGATCGTACTATCGTAAAGGAGGCTCGTCCAACAAGAAATAATTTGCAAATAACTACTTCATTTGTTTTTATAGAATTGGAAATCAGAATGAATTGGAAAAGCAGCAGCAGCAATATCATCAGAAGCAGCAAATATCAATTGTTAAGTAAGTGTGTGAAAATAAGTGCGTGTTTTGTTTGAAATTGGATTGCAGTCCAATATAATACGCAAAAATAATTTCATATGTACATAAGTATGTATTTCATGCGTTTAAGGCGGCCTGCATAATCCAATATAATATGTGAAAACGAATGTTTGTATTGTTACAAAAGTAGTATTAAGTTGTATTTGTATTGCTATATGCATCTCTTATTATAGCTGTAGGTATATGGAATAGCTTTTGTCTTGTTGTAGACATCTGGTGCCGCAGCTGTCTGCTTGTCTAATTAAACAATTGCTGAGTCTGGCGTCGTGGCTGTCTGCTTGTCTAAACAATAGCTGCATTTGGCGCCATATAGCATTATGTTCTTATAATTTCCAGACGCATTATTCTAGAAGGACACGTCGGCATCAGCGAGGAGTGCGTGGCTATATAAGCCGTGGCAGCGCCAACGTAATCAACCAGTGCTAAGAGTAAACTGCTATAGTGTAGACGAGTTGTAAAATAAAGAGATTTTGTTGAAGTGAATTAAACGGCTTTTTGTTTTATTAGTCAATCCAGAGATACGAACCTAGTAAACTAGCAAGGAGCAAATTCGCAACAGTATTATATTTTAAATGATCAAATAATATTTATCTTTTCTTTCAGATGTTATTATTATTTTTTTAATTATTCTTTCTTTTCAGATTTTATCACTATTTTTATTTAATTAATCTTTGGTTTCAGAATAAATTCTATTTGTATTTAATATATTTTATTTTTTCAAATAATATTAATCTTTTCTTTCGGAAATTATTATCATTTTATACAATTAATCTTTTTTCAGATATTTGTGTTTTATAATCTTTTTTCACTCTTTTATTTTCGGGGTTTAATAACCTACATTTTATTTCAGGTATCAATAATGTTTTTCTTTAATAAATCTTTTTTCAGATATTAATTATTATTTAAATTAAATATATTTTAATTTATATAAATTAAATAAAAATACAATAAAATAAAAATTTTTAAAATTAAAGTTTTGTTTGAAATTTTAAAAGTAGGAATCAAAAAATGCAACCCTCATCAGCTGTTTAAAAAGAGAAAATGCAACCCTGCATATCGATTGGGATATTAGAGCAGGACAGAAATACTTTTTTATATGACACTGCTGAATGAGCACAACCGAGATGTATACGTACGTGTAGGATTATCGTTCAAATTCATGTAAATCAATTTCGAAATTACTAACCAACCACAACTTTTACTAACACTAGTGTGCATTTAGTATATTGACAAACACTAACATCACTTTCCTTCATGAATGAACATTCAGCTCCAGAGTTAAATCCAAATGGAACGGACTCCCATTTCGTTCCACTTGAAACATCGCATACTGTACCGATCTATCACTCCAGAATTGCTGCTCCCCTTGTGAATATTTCCTTTTGCGTTCTTTTCCCTTTCCAATCGACTACGGCATTCGGCAATTTTATTGCTAATCATTCCGCATTGGTGACATTTCATCTGAAATTTGAACTTCTCCTGTCTGAGACGATTGCATCATCTTCCGTATTACGCTTCTTATAAGCGTAGGCCTGCAGATGTTGTAGTTCATTGCAGCTTGTTACAATGGAGCTACATACCCATCGTAACAAAGTATTGTCGGTATACGCCATGTGTGCCAACGCTACCAACTCTGCGATTTCCTCCAAGCCTTCTTTCCACTTGGTTATGCTTGCGAAACATATGGGATAATCAGGATGATGCACACAATGTAGAGGCGATCCACTCCCGCACAATTGGAATTAAATTTTGACAAAGCAACGTGGACCGGTCTTGATATATGCATGAACTTCATTACGTCCATTAGATTCTGGTGCTGTGCTTCTAACGCTGCAAGGATCTGGCACGAATCTCGGCTTGTAGGTTTAGCCGATCCCACTTCTGATATCTGTTTGTAGATCATTCCTTAATTTAAAACTTTACACTTTTTAATACTACAACACAATAACTTCACTTTATACTTTTATCTCACTGTGATTAAAAGGAGGCAAGAAAAATGCTCTATTTTATTTTAAATAAGTCAATTTAATTAACAAAGATAATTTTGTTATTTTACATTAAATTACGAGATCTGTAAAATATCTAAATGTAAAACCCACGGCGAGCGGACGAAACAGTATCCGGATGATATTTTATTCAAAGTTGAGCAAGCGCGCAACGCTGCTCCGATCGATGCAAACATAAGACGGGTGTCGACGCGGCGCAGTGTGTAAACGAATGCCTTGAAGACGAATTTTAATGCGCGAATGTTGATGTGCAGCTTGTGAAGATCGAATTGTGTTAGTTTTCCCGTTGACCTTTCCTTTTGCTGGTTGGGTTGGCGTACAGGTGTGGTGAGTTTGGTTGCGTATCAGCTGTGGTAAATTAAGCTGTCTCATTAGGGTGCGCCAGTTTTCCCGGGTAGAGTGGGTAGATGCTTAACTCATTTAAACATACTGTATTACAAAAACTTCACTTCATATTTTTATTAAGCACAGCAAGTTCTGCTCCTATCAAGATCACTTCTTGAACTGATTCTGCGAGAACATGGGCACCCCTTCATTGCTCTAATAGCAGAAACTGCCAAAAACGTAGACCCGTGGCCCATGTCAGCTGATACGACCTATCTTATGGGCGGGCAATGTAAGTGAACAGTGAAAAACGCTACGGCATTCCGCGGCATTTGGATTTTTGCCGTAGAAACGTGTCAGCTAATTGCTCTCTCACAACGCAGGGTTGCCAATCTCGATATACCGTAGTAATTATAAAAGTTGTCTTCAATATGTTTGAAATTTTCTTAAAATAACTCAAAATCAGAGTCGAATGCTATTATTTATAAATATATAAACTATTTTAAATAGTTTGTTTTCAGTTTTGATATTTTATATTATAAAAAATTGTAATTGAAAACATAGACGTGTACAAAACTATATATGCGTATTGAGCAATGGCAACATTGTTCAAATGAAAACAAACAAAGATGGCTGATTTCTACGTTTTTCCTACCTGTTCAACTTTTAACACATTTTGCTCGAAAAGAAAGGAAAAGGAAGGAAGGGAGTAGCGTTTTTGACTGTTTCTGCTATTAAGACATTTTGCTCGCTAAGGAAGGAAAAGGAAGGAAGGGAGTAGCGTTTTTGGCTGTTTCTGCTATAAGGAAGGCAAAGGTTTTCCTGCTATAAAAGAACTTAACGGTTCCTGCCTTTCTTCACTCTGTTCGCAGAATACGACCAGACCTCACTCAGTAACAGTTTATTTAGTCCTGTTACTATGCTTATTTGCGCATTTATATTCTATAGTACCGTAATATATGAAGCCAATGCGTCGCCTACTTAAAACGACGTTGTGGCACATACAGTTGCCCACAAAATATTAGCATTCCGACACACGCATGTACACTGACACACAAAATACAAGTACTACCGCTTCGACACATACATATTTACACTAGTTTGTAGAGCGGTGACAATCGGCGATCATTTGTTTGTGTTTTTCGGCACAGCTCTGATTTTCTACCAACAACACAATGTTGTGCCACTTTGTCGTCGCGTCATTGCTTTGACACATTGACTCGTTGACAAAACGTGAGCTTCGGCCATTGGTTGTCCGTGACAACGGAGATACGGAAAGATGCGTGCGGCACTTGTTATTTCCTTATGAATGTTTGTACATATGTATGAGGCTCGTATTTGCTTTCGTAAACATACGGACAAATCTGTCAAAGAAATAATATATGTATGTATATGCCATAGATTCTATTGATGCAAATGTAGATATGACAACGAAATAATGCGAATGCGGAAACATATTGGCATACATACATCCAATAATAAAGAAATAAACATTATTCACTTCAAGAAAGACTTCGATACCTGAACTCTTTCTTGAAATAAAAGAAGCTTGATTACACGTTTTCTGCTGACAAAACAAATTCTTCTGGCATGCATGCAGATGTGTGTATGTAAATATAAACACATGTATAAGTGCCTGCGCGCACTTAAAATTAGAATGTAAGCCACAAATTGAAATAAAGAGGAATTCAGTCGAAGATGGAATCTAAGCAAAGAAGCTCAGTGTTTTCATCTTTAACTGTAGAGTTGACATAAAGAGCCAAGAAGAAGACACCAAAACTGGCGACGAGGACTAAAAAAAATAGGGCAACATCAAGCGTCAATATTTCATAAATAAAAATAAGTGAACCAAAACTGGCGACAAGGATTCACATTTTATCAATTGATAGAGAGTTGATAACACACTCTTAAACTAACAATTTTGGGAAGCTAGTGAGAGCGCCGGCATTAATAGTGCAAAGAAAAAAGTGGAAATATTGATAGAATTGTGGAAAACGATAATATATTTATAGAAAAACTATACTATAAAGACTATAAAAAACATTGCTAAAATACTATAAAAACATTTAAATCGTGTTAAATGTGCAGCAAGAAAACCTTAAGCAATATCAGCAAAAAATGAGCTTTCAATATATGTATAAACAAATAAAGTGTGATTTTTACTGAAAAACATTCGTACAACGGTAGCGGTTATTTGAGTTTGGATGCAACCTATGAAGCAACAGCAGCAGCAGTAACAGAATTACAACAAAAGCAACAGCAGCAGCAGTAACAGCAATTACCTCTGCGAATGGTAGGCACCTTGCCGCGGTGCAGGGGTTTAGGCGCAAGGCATACTCGACGCCCCCAAACCCTGCGTGGTTGGTGCTGATAAGCACTGACCATGCGGGATGTCGGGTACCGCATGCGTGCGGTAACCAAGAGCTACTACCTCTTAATCCATGGTGTTATGCGACTCCCGTGCCCATTGGATAATTGTTGAGCCAAGGGTCGCAAGAACAAGATGAGCACTATAAAAATAAATAAAAATCAAAAAGCGGACAACTTGGAACAAAGGAAAACGGACTCGGACATCGGAAAGGATATCGGTGCAGCAGTAGGCAAGGGGGGTCAAGGTGCTAAGCGGAAGTTTAGCTTCCTTGACGCTCTTTCGCCAGAGGAGCGGTCGCTGTTGGAGGAGCACGCCAGGGAGGATGATGAAGACGTGCCCTCATGCAGCGGTGCTCACCTGGCAAAAATGCCTGGTGCCGCTGTAGCAGCAACGAGTGCCACCAAGACTCCCGCCGGAAGACGCAGTGGGTCGGACTCTGGGTGAGTCACATCAGGCAGAGTCTGACGGCGCTCGTACAAGAAGAAGGAGGAGGCGCAGAGAGGTGGGCAACGCCCCTCCCAGAAGCTGGGTCAACCCGGCGGGTGCGACGATCTACACAGGAAGGGAATGAGTGGTTCCACCATGAAGTGGTACCTACGGTATCTCCAAGACCGGAAGGCTCCAGAGGTAGCGGAGGCTCTAGCCAGGAACAAAGGCAAAGGGAACAACGCATCGCCGGCAAAGGGGCACGACAAAAACGTGTACACGTGTTCGTGTACGTACAAGTACGTCCGGGGAGCGAACTTCCATCTGTACTACAGGTTTAGCACGGTGGTCATGCGGCCCCACAAGCCTGCAGCCATCGGGAGCAAGGGAGCTACAACGCCTGCGACTCTCCAAGCAAAGGCTTCGATAAACAGGCAGTGGCTGTGGCAGCCCCGGAGGTAGCAGAGATGCAGGTGGACGAGGTGTCGGAGCAGCCCTGCGGAAGCAGCACTGGGCAGGCAGTGCCAGCAGCGACCACCGACGTCCCCGATGTCGACCACTGCGGTCAGACAACAGAGCTACCCTCCACGCAGGAGCTCATCGACGGGTTAGGAGACCCAAGGGATGGCAGTACGATTGTTGGCGGGGAGGAAGATCAGCCCTTCCACCAGCTCATATTCTAATGGCCGCCAATATGGAAATTGCCCAAGTGCACCTGCATCCCGCGGCGGCAGTCTCAGCTTTCATAACAAGCAGGTTCACAGCGGAGAAACTGGGGCTGATCCAAGAGCCTTGGCGAGAGACCTAGGACTTGTATACTTGTCAGGAATAACATTGATTGCTGCTGCATTTCAGAGTTCCTGACGAAGGATTCGATGGCGGTACAGGCCAGGGACTTCGAAGGCAAGGACTTCGTCCTGGCTACAGCATACTTCCCAGGGGAGGCAGCTACGGCACCCCCAGAGGTGGTGGAAAGGCTGGTGGAGCACTGCACACGACATAGGCTCCCCCTTATCATAGGCTACGACGCTAACGCTCACCACTCGGAATGATAGAGAATGTAGGGTGTGAACCCACATTCATAACTATAAGCAGGAAGGAGGTGTTGGACATCACCCTGACCAATGAGCCTGCAACCGGATTGGTCTCGCAATGGAGAGCCTCAACGGAGCCCTCTCTGTCAGACCATAGAATTTGTAAGGTTCGAGCTGAGGGTGGATGCAAGCAACTCCCCCCTAGACGCTACCCTCGGAGGGCAAATTGGAGTGCCTTCAGTAGAGGCTAGGCGAGGAATTGAATAGGGAGGGGCAGACTGACAACAGCGTTACGGGCCCGGGAATGGAAAGTAGGTTGACTGCGCTGAACGGGTCCATCATTAACGCGTACAATGACAGCTGCCCCCTAAGAGGGCCCACAGAAAGGCGCAACTGCCCCTGGTGGACATGGAGCTCGCAGACCTCAGGAAGAAGGTACGTAGCCAATTTAATAAGGCAAAACGTACTGGGGTCTGGGAAGAGTATAGGAGCAACCTAACCCTATATAATAAGGAGATTAGGTCTGCTAAACAGGCTAGCTTTAGGAGATTCACCAGGAGCGGCTCGATTGCACAAGGCTCTGGCTAGAGGAAAGACTGACACAGAGCTAACGGGTGATTTTTTTGAGGTTAGGATTTTCATGCATTAGTATTTGACAGATCACGTGGGATTTCAGACATGGTGTCAAAGAGAAAGATGCTCAGTATGCTTTGACATTTCATCATGAATAGACTTACTAACGAGCAACGCTTGCAAATCATTGAATTTTATTACCAAAATCAGTGTTCGGTTCGAAATGTGTTTTCCGCTTTTTTATCGACAAATTTTGTTCAGCGATGAGGCTCATTTCTGGTTGAATGGCTACGTAAATAAGCAAAATTGCCGCATTTGGGGTGAAGAGCAACCAGAAGCCGTTCAAGAACTGCCCATGCATCCCGAAAAATGCACTGTTTGGTGTGGTTTGTACGCTGGTGGAATCATTGGACCGTATTTTTTCAAAGATGCTGTTGGACGCAACGTTACGGTGAATGGCGATCGCTATCGTTCGATGCTAACAAACTTTTTGTTGCCAAAAATGGAAGAACTGAACTTGGTTGACATGTGGTTTCAACAAGATGGCGCTACATGCCACACAGCTCGCGATTCTATGGCCATTTTGAGGGAAAACTTCGGACAACAATTCATCTCAAGAAATGGACCCGTAAGTTGGCCACCAAGATCATGCGATTTAACGCCTTTAGACTATTTTTTGTGGGGCTACGTCAAGTCTAAAGTCTACAGAAATAAGCCAGCAACTATTCCAGCTTTGGAAGACAACATTTCCGAAGAAATTCGGGCTATTCCGGCCGAAATGCTCGAAAAAGTTGCCCAAAATTGGACTTTCCGAATGGACCACCTAAGACGCAGCCGCGGTCAACATTTAAATGAAATTATCTTCAAAAAGTAAATGTCATGAACCAATCTAACGTTTCAAATAAAGAACCGATGAGATTTTGCAAATTTTATGCGTTTTTTTTTTTAAAAAAGTTATCAAGCTCTTAAAAAATCACCCTTTAGCTCTCAAAAGGAGTGACGGGACATTTATGACCAGCGCGGAGGACAGAGCTACAGAGCTTCTGCGTGCTCACTTCCCGGAGACTAGTCCGGTAGACCGGTAGACCAGGCCATCCCGCTCTGATTGGGCAATCGCTAAACAATTATGCACTGCGGACTCGATCAAGTGGGCAATGGCCTCGTTTAAAAAATTCAAGTCTTCAGGACTGGACGGCATCTTCCCAGCGCTTCTACAACAGGGTGAGCAGATCCTGCTGCCATACCTGATTCGGCTGCAGAGGGAGAGACTCGCATTGGCGTACATCCCTGACTCATGAAGGATAAATTTAGTTTATCGCCTTGCAGTTGGAGATTCATGTCGTTGAACAATTTATACAGGTCTGTCATGTAAGCTATATCATTCTTTGATGTTCTGAGCTTGCCTTGAAATTCTGTATCTTTAGTGTCCAAGAACTCTATAACAGAGTCAAACAGGTTGTAGAATCGAGTCAGACAATTGCCTCTTGATAGCCAACGAACTTCAGTGTGAAACCACAAACGATTGAAATCACCGTCATTAGTAACAGAAAGCTGATGAAATAATCTATCATTCAAAGAGCTGTTGCGGATTTTATTGACTGCTTTGATGACATATAGTTTTTCACTTAAGTTTCTAGCAACTAAATGTTGTCTATGAATAACGCAATGTACACCAAGGACATCTGGAATTTTATTTTTTAAGTGCACTATTAAGCCTTTATAGCACCTTATCATAGCCGGAGCGCCATCCGTAGCAATTGGAAAAATATTTTTCAAAGGAATCTCTTTCTCATCACAAAACGTTTCCAATATATTGAATATGGTTTCGCCTTTTGTCTCGGTCTCTAAATTTCTAGCAAATAATAGTTCTTCACATATTTTATATCTTTAATAAAACTCAGGTAAGACAACAACAATGCTTCAATAGTTGGTAAAGTGGACTCATCGAGCTGAATTGAGAATTGGCTTGAAGGCTTCATTGCTTCATTCGAAAATGTTTTTAGACATAGAAGACACAAAGGCAAGGATGGGTTTGTGAGATTTTCAATGAATCCGAATTTAATGTATTCCGCACAGTATTGCCGTCTCTTCTTTTTTACTTCCGACATTGTTTTGCTTTGAGAAATACGTTTAACTTCGCGAGTAGTGTAAAGGAGGCGTAAGTAATGCTCATCTATTGCGCGCAAAACCACAAATGAATATAAAATAAATGTTACATTGTTTATATAGGAATGCTTAAGCACAATTATTATACAGTAGTCCAAAAATACGAATATTTTTCCTAGAAAAAAAGTATCTTTCTCCTTTCCGTATTATCTTATTTTTCCCAGAAATACATTTGTAAGGATAAAGATCCTTTTTTATTTTCCACATAAAAGATTTAAGGAGTTCAAAAGCTCAAAACGTGCGCTACATCAGCTACCTACCCGACGTCATTTCGCAAGTGATAAAATAAATTTTTCAAGAGCTCAAAGCATGCGCTACATCAGCTCGAACCTATGTACCTACCCTACACCTTTGCGCAAATGATTATATTATAATAGCAAATGCCCACATACAGATTTGGCAATGGCAATAGCAATACGTTTGACAGTTAGTATTCTATAAATTCTATCCTGTCGAGATGCCCCGTTATGAAACGGAGCGACCGATTGACATGATTTTCATTTTTTCTATATTCAATAAAATAGGACAGATATATGAACTACGCGGAGAGAAATATAGAACCGAGTTTGAGCAATCTTTTAATTCATATTAGTTGATGTTTACAAGTAGTTGTTGAGAGTCGAGAACTCATGTAGTCGTTGTCTAAGAGGCCTCCTTCTTCTTCTTCTTCTTAATTGGCGTAGACACCGCTTATGCGATTATAGCCGAGTTAACAAGCGCACGCCAGTCATTTCTTCTTTTCGCAACTTGGCGCCAATTGGATATTCCAAGCGAGTGCTTTCGTCCATCCGGACAACATGACCTAGCCAGCGTAGCCGCTGTCTTTTAATTCGCTGAACTATGTCAATGTCGTCGTATATCTCGTACAGCTCATCGTTCCATCGAATGCGATATTCGCCGTGGCCAACGCGCAAAGGACCATACATCTTTCGCAGAACTTTTCTCTCGAAAACTCGCAACGTCGACTCATCTGTTGTTGACATCGTCCAGGCCTCTGCACCATATAGCAGGACGGGAAATATGAGTGACTTATACTCTATGGTTTTTGTTTGTCGAGAGAGGACTTTGCTTCTCAATTGCCTACTTAGTCCGAAGTAGCACCTGTTGGCAACAGTTATCCTGCGTTGGATTTCTAGGCTGACATTGTTGGTGGTGTTTACGCTGGTTCCAAGATAGACGAAATTATCTACAACTTCAAAGTTATGACTGTCAACAGTGACGTGAGTGCCAAGTCGCGAGTGCGACGACTGTTTGTTTGATGACAGGAGATATTTCGTCTTGCCCTCGTTCACTGCCAGACCCATTTCTTTTGCTTCCTTGTCCAGTCTGGAGAAAGCAGAACTAACGGCGCGGGTGTTGAGGCCGATGATATCAATATCATCGGCATACGCCAGCAGCTGTACACTCTTATAGAAGATGGTACCTTCTCTGTTGAGTTCTGCAGCTCGAACTATTTTCTCCAGAAGCAGGTTGAAAAAGTCGCACGATAAGGAATCACCTTGTCTAAAACCTCGTTTGGTATCGAACGGCTCGGAGAGGTCCTTCCCGATCCTGACGGAGCTTTTCGTGTTGCTCAACGTCAGTTTACACAGCCGTATTAGTTTTGCGGGGATACCAAATTCAGACATCGCGGTATAAAGGCAGCTCCTTTTCGTGCTGTCGAAAGCAGCTTTGAAATCGACGAATAAGTGGTGAGTGTCGATTCTCCTTTCACGGGTCTTTTCCAAGATTTGGCGCATGGTGAATATTTGGTCGGTTGTTGATTTACCAGGTCTGAAGCCACACTGATAAGGTCCAATCAGTTTGTTGACGGTGGGCTTTAATCTTTCACACAATACGCTCGACAGAACCTTATATGCGATGTTGAGGAGGCTTATCCCACGGTAGTTGGCGCAGATTGTGGGGTCTCCTTTTTTATGGATTGGGCAGAGCACACTTAGATTCCAATCGTTGGGCATGCTTTCGTCCGACCATATTTTACGAAGAAGCTGATGCATGCTCCTTATCAGTTCTTCGCCGCCGTGTTTGAATAGCTCGGCCGGCAATCCATCGGCCCCTGCCGCTTTGTTGTTTTTCAGGCGGGCAATTGCTATTCGAACTTCTTCATGATCGGGCAATGGAACGTCTGCTCCATCGTCATCGATTGGGGTATCGGGTTCGCCTTCTCCTGGTGTTGTGCGTTCACTGCCATTCAGCAGGCTGGAGAAGTGTTCCCTCCATAATTTAAGTATGCTCTGGGCATCGGTGGCTAGATCACCTTTGGGGGTTCTACAGGAGTATGCTCCGGTCTTGAAACCTTCTGTAAGCCGCCGCATTTTTTCGTAGAATTTTCGAGCATTACCCCTGTCGGCCAGCTTATCAAGCTGTTCGTACTCACGCATTTCGGCCTCTTTCTTCTTCTGTCTGCAAATGCGTCTCGCTTCCCTCTTCAACTCTCGGTATCTATCCCATCCCGCACGTGTTGGGGTCGATCGTAACGTTGCGAGGTAGGCAGCCTGTTTTCTCTCCGCTGCGACGCGGCACTCCTCGTCGTACCAGCTGTTCTTTTGCACTTTCCGAAAACCAATGGTTTCGGTTGCAGCTGTACGTAAGGAGTTTGAAATGCCGTCCCACAGTTCCCTTATACCGAGTTGTTGACGAGTGCTCTCAGAGAGCAGGAGTGCAAGCTGAGTAGAGAATCGTTCGGCTGTATGTTGTGATTGCAGCTTCTCGACGTCGAACCTTCCTTGTGTTTGTTGGCGTGCGTTTTTTGTTGCACAGAAGCGGGTGCGAATCTTTGCTGCAACAAGATAGTGGTCCGAGTCGATGTTAGGACCTCGGAGCGCACGCACATCTAAAACACTGGAGACGTGTCTTCCGCCTATCACAACATGATCGATCTGGTTGGTAGTTTTTCGATTCGGAGACAGCCAGGTAGCTTGATGGATCTTCTTATGCTGGAATCTAGTACTACAGATAACCATATTTCGGGCCCCGGCGAAGTCGATCAGCCTCAACCCATTTGGGAATGTTTCGTCGTGGAGGCTGAATTTACCGACCGTAGTACCAAAGATACCTTCTTTGCCCACCCTGGCGTTGAAGTCGCCAAGCACGATTTTTACATCGTGACGGGGGCATCTCTCATAAGTGCCCTCCAAGCACTCATAAAAAGCATCTTTGGTCACATCGTCCTTCTCATCCGTCGGGGCGTGGGCGCAAATAAGCGATATGTTGAAGAACCTCGCTTTGATGCGGATTGTGGCTAGACGTTCATTCACCGCAGTGAATGATAGTACTCGGCGACGGAGTCTCTCTCCCACCACGAATCCCACACCAAACCTGCGCTCCTTTATATGGCCACTGTAGTAAATGTCACAAGGACCTACTCGTCTCTGTCCTTGTCCCGTTCATCGCATTTCTTGGACGGCGGTGATGTCAGCCTTTGTTTTCACGAGGACATCAACCAGCTGGGCAGCGGCACCTTCCCAATTAAGGGACCGGACATTCCAGGTGCATGCCCTCAATTCGTAGTCCTTATTTCGTTTGCCATGGTCGTCATCAAAAGGGGGGTCTCTCATCCGAGGCTGTTTACACTTTTTCATTGGGGGTGTTTTTTTACGTGGCGGGTCCCAAACTCAGCGCACAACCCTATGCAGGGGATGTTTCGCCTTCTCACGTTAGCTCGCCTTCAAACGGATGTTCTTAGGCTACCCAGAGGATACTTGGTCAAAGACCGGAAGTCGTGAGCTGCTTGAGTCACATGTAAAAGAATCGTTTCTGGCCACTCCCAAGTGAATGGCAATCAGAGAACTTTCCTCACTTGCGTGAACTTCTACACATGACTCCATCCTCCAAGCTAAATAAAATTACAAATAACCCCCCAAGCCTCTACACAACGCCCCCCCTGCAGCGCCCACAAGGGGGCGTTATCGCCCACTTTGGGAAACACTGGTTTAACCAATGTACATACGAATATAATAATGACACAATGATCGAAGATATCGAAGACGATACTATCCTGATTAAAAATGCATATAAAATAGAAATGAAACAAGACTGTGACAATAGAGAAATTGTACACGAAGAAAATGCATTAATAAATTTGTATAATTGAACCACCAATTGGAAAAAGGGAATAATTACAAAAAGTTCGAACTGAGATAATTAGAAAAAACTGATTTACTCTCAACGTATTGATCAAATACCCATGATATCTTAAAATGAAAGGTAGTAAATATTGTTGCCGATCATATGTTGCAAAAAAAAAAACAATTTATGTAAAGAAAAACAAAAGTTAGGGTAGTTTGAAATTCTTGGAATTATTCCCTTTTTCCAATTTATGAAAATAAAGACACAAATATTAAAGACTATTAGCATTTATTATATTAATAACATAGAAAAGATATTGTATTAATCCTCATCTTTATCAGCACCATCCAATGTGGTTGTGCGCCAAGACAAAATCAAATCATAAAACGTCTTATACTCTTCAGGAATATATGGTATGATTTTTCGCACATCATTCATCTTTTTTTCGTTTATAGGTAGTTTTGACCGGTATGCTTTTTCATCAAGCATTCTATCTTTTCTTCTAATAAGTCTCTTGGCTGTTCCAAAATTACGATCACATTGCAAAAAAGAACGTCCTCGCACCGGAAAGAATTGATATATTTTATCAAAACGATTGATTGATACGAAATCTAAGCAGCCGGAGGATGGAGTCATGTGTAGAAGTTCACGCAAGTGAGGAAAGTTTTCTGATCGCCATTCACTTGGGAGTGGCCTGAAACGATTCTTTTACATATGACTCACGCATATGTAAAAGAAAAGACGAGTAGGTCCTTGTGACATTTACTACAGTGGCCATATAAAGGAGCGCAGGTTTGGTGTGGGATTCGTGGTGGGAGAGAGACTCCGTCGCCGAGTACTGTCATTCACTGCGGTGAGTGAACGTCTAGCCACAATCCGCATCAAAGCGAGGTTCTTCAACATATCGCTTATTTGCGCCCACGCCCCGACGGAAGAGAAGGACGATGTGACCAAAGATGCCTTTTATGAGTGCTTGGAGCGCACTTATGTGAGATGCCCCCGTCACGATGTAAAAATCGTGCTTGGCGACTTCAACGCCAGGGTGGGCAAAGAAGGTATCTTTGGTACTACGGTCGGTAAATTCAGCCTCCACGAGGAAACTTCCCCAAATGGGTTGAGGCTGATCGACTTCGCCGGGGCCCGAAATATGGTTATCTGTTGTACTAGATTCCAGCATAAGAAGATCCATCAAGCTACCTGGCTGTCTCCGGATCGAAAAACTACCAACCAGATCGATCATGTTGTGATAGACGGAAGACACGTCTCCAGTGTTTTAGATGTGCGTGCGCTCCGAGGTCCTAACATCGACTCGGACCACTATCTTGTTGCAGCAAAGATTCGCACCCGCCTCTGTGCAACAAAAAACGCACGCCAACAAACACAAGGAAGGTTCGACGTCGAGAAGCTGCAATCACAACATACAGCCGAACGATTCTCTACTCGGCTTGCACTCCTGCTCTCTGGGAGCACTCATCAACAACTCGGTATAAGGGAACTGTGGGACGGCATTTCAAACTCCTTACGTACAGCTGCAACCGAAACCATTGGTTTTCGGAAAGTGCAAAAGAACAGCTGGTACGACGAGGAGTGCCGCGTCGCAGCGGAGAGAAAACAGGCTGCCTACCTCGCAACGTTACGATCAACCACAACACGTGCGGGATGGGATAGATACCGAGAGTTGAAGAGGGAAGCGAGACGCATTTGCAGACAGAAGAAGAAAGAGGCCGAAATCCGTGAGTACGAACAGCTTGATAAGCTGGCCGACAGGGGTAATGCTCGAAAATTCTACGAAAAGATGCGGCGGCTTACAGAAGGTTTCAAGACCGGAGCATACTCTTGTAGAACTCCCCAAGATGATCTAGCCACCGATGCCCAGAGTATACTTAAATTGTGGAGAGAACACTTCTCCACCCTGCTGAATGGCAGTGAACGCACTACACCAGGAGAAGCCGAACCCGATACTCCAATCGATGACGATGGAGCAGACGTTCCATTGCCCGGCCATGAAGAAGTTCGAATAGCAATTGTCCTCCTGAAAAATAACAAAGCGGCAGGGGCCGATGGATTGCCTGCCGAGCTATTCAAACACGGCGGCGAAGAGCTGATAAGGTGCATGCATCAGCTTCTTTGCAAAATACGGTCGGACGAAAGTATGCCCAACGATTGGAATTTAAGTGTGCTATGCCCAATCCATAAAAAAGGAGACCCCACAATCTGCGCCAACTACCGTGGGATTAGCCTCCTCAACATCGCCTATAAGGTTCTGTCGAGCGTATTGTGTGAAATGTTAAAGCCCACCGTCAACAAACTGATTGGACCTTATCAGTGTGGCTTTAGACCTGGTAAATCAACAACCGACCAAATATTCACCATGCGCCAAATCTTGGAAAAGACCCGTGAAAGGAGAATCGACACACACCACCTCTTCGTCGATTTCAAAGATGCTTTCGACAGCACGAAAAGGAGCTGCCTCTTTGCCGTGATGTCTGAATTTGATATCCCCGCAAAACCTATACGGCTGTGTAAAATGACGTTGAGCAGCACCAAAAGCTCCGTCAGGATCGGGAAGGACCTCTCCGAGCCGTTCGATACCAAGCGAGGTTTCAGACAAGGCGACTCCCTATCGTACGACTTCTTCAATCTGCTGCTGGAGAAAATTATTCGAGCTGCAGAACTTAATCGAGCAGGTACAATCTTTTATAAGAGTGTACAGCTGCTGGCGTATGCTGATGATATTGATATCATCGGCCACAACACCCACGCCGTTAGTTCTGCTTTCTCCAGACTGAACAGGGAAGCAACGCAAATGGGTCTGGCAGTGAACGAGGGCAAGACGAAATATCTCCTGTCATCAAACAACCAGTCGTCGCTCTCGCGACTTGGCACTCACGTCACTGTTGACAGTCATAACTTTGAAGTTGTAGATAATTTCGTCTATTTAGGAACCAGCATTAACACCACCAAAAATGTCAGCCTGGAAATATAACCTAGGATTACTCTTGCCAACAGGTGCTACTTCGGACTGAGTAGGCAATTGAAAAGTAAAGTCCTCTCTCGACGAATAAAAACCAAACTCTATAAGTCGCTCATAATTCCCGTCCTGCTATATGGTGCAGAGGCTTGGACGATGACAACAACCGACGAGTCGACGTTGCGAGTTTTCTAGAGAAAAGTTCTGCGAAAGATTTATGGTCCTTTGCGCGTTGGCCACGGCGAATATCGCATTCGGTGGAACGATGAGCTGTACGAGATATACGACGACATTGACATAGTTCAGCAAATTAAAAGACAGCGGCTACGCTGGCTAGGTCATGTTGTCCGGATGGATGAAAACACTCCAGCTCTGAAAGTATTCGATGCAGTACCCGCCGCGGGAAGCAGAGGAAGAGGAAGAACTCCACTCCGTTGGAAGGACCAAGTGGAGAAGGATCTGGCTTCTCTTGGAATATCCAATTGGCGCCAAGTTGCGAAGAGAAGAAACGACTGGCGCGCTGTTGTTGACTCGGCTATAATCGCGTAAGCGGTGTCTACTCCAGTAAATCCATGATTTATTCCCTTCTTCCAACTTATATTTTTTTTGGCCGCTAGTATTACAATAGCATTTGACCTTTTTAATTCTCTTTTCAACCTGACGCGTAGTTTTACGCTTGAAAAGAACTAATATGAGTAAAAATCTATTTCATCAAAAACGGCATTTATTCCTTCTTCCAATTGGTGATTCAATTGTAAAGTTGAGATAAAAGATAAATCATTCCAAAACCAAAAAGTTATTGTAGAAGAAAGATATATTTTCCCTGAAAAAGAAAAAAGATGTATTACAGTTTGAAAAAGTAATACATTTCTCAGAAATAACAATAAATCAAGAAAAAAATATAAACAAGTTGGAAATATTAAAAATACACAAAAATTTAAAATATGGCTTAAGCATACTAATAATATTATTAATAGCAATAGGAATATTGGTAAAATGTATGTATAATATATAAGAGAAATGAAAATACAAATCTAAATGTAAAGCTACAAATTCAACCTCTTTCAAATGAGGAAAACACAAAAAAACAAATACCATAATTGGTCCAATGTCAAGTCCAAAACATGAACAAAATAAAATAGAAACAACA
Organism: Bactrocera dorsalis; assembly: GCF_023373825.1. Lineage (NCBI taxonomy): Eukaryota > Metazoa > Arthropoda > Insecta > Diptera > Tephritidae > Bactrocera > Bactrocera dorsalis. The sequence goes on from NC_064303.1 coordinate 45,048,170, forward strand.
ACTATACTTTTGTAATCATTACTAACAATAATAAGAAAACTTTTCAGCATTAAATGTTAGATATTCAATGGAGACCATTGAATCTAGGGATGGAGAAGTCAAATATTGACATACATACAGCCAATAATAAATAAATAAACATTATTCACTTCAAGAAAGACTTCGAAACCTGAACTCTTTCTTAAAATAAAAGAAGCTTGCTTACACATTTTCTGCTGACAAAACAAATTCTTCTGGCATGCATGCAGATGTGTGTATGTAAATATAAACACATGTACTCGTATAAGTGCCTGCGCGCACTTAAAATGAGAATGTAAGCAACAAATTGAAATAAAGAGGAATTCAGTCGAAGATGGAATCCAAGCAAAGAAGCTCAGTGTTTTCATTTTTAACTGTAGAGTTGACATAAAGAGCCAAGAAGAAGTTGAGTTCTTTATGACACCAAAACTATATGCATAAGTATGTCATGGAGGTCATTAATTTTTTTTTGAACAAATGAAAGGGATGACCCAAGTCGTGTTTATATGAGCACATTTAAGTTAACTTGGCACATCTTCATTTTGTAATAATCGAAATAAATATAATTAATTTGAAATAATAATTTATTTAAACTTATTTTGTATTTAAAATTTCCGGATTTTATAAAAAAAATTAAAAATGTTTCCATTTCTCTTAATTCATTTTCACGTGAATTCAGTCGTTTTACATAAGTATATTTCTACCAGAGAACGTGCTCGTTTCTGCTAAATAGTAGCGAGAATGGTGAATTCCGCAGTTTAAGTTTTTCAGCTCTGTTGACCGCCCAATCGACCATCATACAGAATTTAATTTGCACCTTCTCTATGTCTTTACATTCTCTGCATGAACGTTCTCTATAATTCACGTCCACTTTGTGAGTGTACATATGTTTATGTATATATAGTATGTATGAATGGATGTAGTTTTAATCAGTTCGCTTAAGGGGTTAGGGGTAGTCAGAATTTTCAGAAAATTAATTTTGTTTTTGCATTTTCGTTAAGTGTAATATCTTAAAAATATTCTCTGAAAATTTTATGTTGATCCGATAATTAGTTTTTGAGTTATTCGGCAAATAACAAAGAGAGCTCGGGCACTTCAAATCGCTAGTGTGAAACTTTAAAAGCGTTTTTCTCAAAACTAAGCTTTTTGAACTAGTGACCGCTTAGTAGATTTTAATGAAATTTATACAGTTTTAAGAATATATAATAAACTCGGACCTTATCAAAGGATTTTTTTTTCAAAAATTTCGAATTTTTTAAAACAATTAACTGTTGATTTTTTCGTAAAAATTTAGAAAAAAATTTCCAGAGGACGCCATTTTGTTAATTTTGAAAAAAAGAAAAAATCCTTCGATCAGGCCCGAGTTTATCTATTTATAAAACTATTTTTTTTGCCCGATTGATTTTAGATGAATCTCCAAGGACATATGGTTGTCACCGCAAATACCTTTTCTGGCTTCAAGTCAACACATTCTATAATAATGACATATTACTACTTTTGTTAAATAACACGATTTAATAGCAAAAAAAATACTGAAAATTCTCATTTTTTCGTGCCTCTGACTACCCCTAATCCCTTAAGAAAATAGAAAAGACAGTCAATTATAAGGGGAAGATGGACCAATTCGCGATGCTGAGCAAAATTTTACGATTCATTTATTACAGCGTACAACCCTGGGGAGAGAGGGTTTAAAATGACTTTGAGCAATACCAAGAGCTCCGTCTGGATCGGGAAGGATCTCTCCGAGCCGTTCAATACCAAATGAGGTTTTAGACAAGGTGACTTCCTATCGTGCGACTTCTTCTTCTGCTGGAGAAAATAATTCGAGTTGCAGAGCATAATAGAGCAGGTACAATCTTCTATAAGAATGAACAACTGTTAGCGTACGCTATTGATATCATTGGCTTCAACATCTGTGTCGTTAGATCTGCTTTCTCCAGACTGGATAGAAAAGCGAGGTAAACGGGTTTGATATTGAACGAGGGCAAGACGAAATATCTCTTGTTATCAAAAAAACAGTTGTCGGACTAGTTAATACCAGTATCAACGACACTTATACACGTATATGAGAAACGCGGATAAAGCCAGTTCTGCCCTAATCAAATAAACAAGAGTATCAAACACAAGACTTTGAACTCATACCACACCATACCCGAATGCACGACATGCATAGGCCGCATGATAAGCACTTATTTACAACAAATAATAAAAATAGACTTTAGACCTAAGCCACAAAACATGAATATGTTATCAGCTTAACGAATAATATATAACCCATAGCATAATACGAAAATATGTTCATTCACATTGTTCATGTGAATTTCTAAGAATAAAGATCATATTTTGCAAAAGAAAAATATATTTTTTAACCATTCATAGGTATATGAATTAACTAGGGGCTCAACCGCTCTTTGCTGGACGACGAATCCTAATTCATACTAGTCAGACTTCCACTCTAACGATATACGAAGAAGTCACGATGCAATACCAGAATGTAACAGATGTACAAATCGAAGTCAAAAATTACCTATTTTCCAAGGAAACAAAGAAGAATATACGATATGGAAGTTACATGTAATGAAAGTCATGGAACCACTCTAAGTATTTCAGAACTCACCTCAATTCTACAATATGATTACAACCTTCAGAAGAAGAATCACGGGGCATGCAGATATGTTACTTGAATGCAACAACACACCTCTTGTTCTCTGGAGTAATTTTCTATATATTTTGCGGGGTATACTTACTTTTCCTTTAGTTATGTATACCTTTTTTTATTTTAATTAAAGACTTTTTTTTAGAACTAATAACTCAGTATTATATTATCAGTATTGTATTATTCTTTTTGCGGGCACAATTCAACTTTGTAATGATACAAATATAAAAATAGATATTCAAATCTTTACACAGATCTAATTAACTTTAAGGAAGTTGTTCACTGTCACTTCACACCAATACGCGCGACCGAAACGGTTTTCCAAAATTTGAACCACAACTGTGATGAAAAATGTAAGAGTTGGCGAAACGTACAGGTGTATCGGATGCGGGCGTAGGAAACCAATTGGCGAAACGTGTGTCCTCGATACTAGCGTAAAAAGCGAATTGTGGTCCACCCCGATCTAACCAATCCTTTTTGATCGGCTGAGTGGTGAAAAAATGATTATGGTGTGTGTGTAATGTGGTTGGTTTGTTGCGTGGTATGATGATGCAGGTTGTGTGCTGAATGTTGTGTTGTATGCTGAATGTTGTGCTGTGTGCTAAATGTTGTGTTGTG